>NC_052166.1:25103527-25403527 GCF_902713615.1 Scyliorhinus canicula | reverse complement strand
ACTGTGAGAGCAGGTGTGTTGGAGTTCGTGAAAACGGCCATAAAGGCCTGGGAAATCGGCCCATCGGCTAAAGGAGAATCTCTGCTCGTGGTAAAAAACGGCGAGCAGCGATTCGTGTCGTGGGCGGCTGTGGGGGGGGGGAGAATAGCGGGAGGTCGGGAAAAATGTTGGGAAGGCCCTCCCGCTATTCTCTGACCCGTCGTGGGGGGCGGAGAATCGCGCCCAAGGCCTTTATCTGTGTCCACGTGGGTAGGTTGGAAGTCTTCAGGTTCGTCTTGGCTTGGCTCGTCCTTCAGGTAGCGATCGCGGGTCCTTGAACTTGGCTAGTTGATATGCTGCAATTGGTCACACACAGGCTGGTCCAAAAGAGGCCGATCCCTAGTGCGCAGGGCTTCTTATCCTTCTTCTCTTTCGCGCCTTTATGGGCGGTCCTATCTCTAGCTCCAATGATCGATAGGTTTTGATCACCCTCATTGATCCTGGCCAATTAGGGGGCGGATACCTCAGTGGCTGGGCAGGTCCCAGCTATCATTGTCCTCAGCACGTAGGCCTTTCCAAATGAGGGGAAGTGGCGCCGGTTAGTCTGCTACTGCTGTAACTCCTTGATTCAAACTCTATTGTCCTAGGGGAAATGGTGATTGACTTTTAATGGTTGCAAGTTTCGGTCAGGTCTGGTTTCTTTGAAATGAAATGAAAATGAAAATGAAAATGAAAATTGCTTATTGTCACGAGTAGGCTTCAATGAAGTTACTGTGAAAAGCCCCTAGTCGCCACATTCCGGCGCCTGTCCGGGGAGGCTGGTACGGGAATTGAACCGTGCTGCTGGCCTGCTTGGTCTGCTTTAAAAGCCAGCGATTTAGCCTTGAGAGCTAAACCAGCCCCATAATACACAGTATTACAATACACAGACCTGTCTGCATCCAAGTTGACCACAGATCCAATGGTCCTTTGCAGGCGGCCATTTTAGATGGCCACATTACGAGGCAAGCTTTTAACACAGAGGGTAGTGGGTGCCTGGAACTCGCTGCCGGAGGAGATGGTGGAAGCGGGGACGATAGTGACATTTAAAGGGCATCTTGACAAATACATGAATAGGATGGGAATAGAGGGATACGGACCCTGGAAGTTTAGACGGGCGCTTAGTCGGCGCAGATTTGGAGGGCCGAAGGGCCTGTTCCAGTGCAGTACTTTTCTTTGTTATTTGTTCTTGTTCTTTGTTCTATGATCACCAGTGTGGGAAATGAAAAGTTACTCACAAGAAGTAAATATTGATAGGATTGCTGTAATTCACAAATAAAAGTCGGCAAGACTTTACTTCGAGGGCAGGACTTTGTGAGACACGAGGATAGGTCGGAGGATCAGGGATAATGTAGGGTAGCACCCCCTATGCTGTGAGCTTCCATGCCAGAAGCAGAACCTCGCTGAATCTGTCCTGCAGTGAGATTATCATCAAAATGAAATTGCCGCACTGTCTGACACCAATCACAGCCCTTCAGCCTCTAATCAGGATTCAACTCTATTTCAACCAATTTGAATTGATTTGGAACACAAAGAACGCAGTCCTGTTCAGTGAATCTGCAGAATGAACCACTTGTTCCATTGTCAATGATTCATGAAACCCAGTCGAGTCAGAGAAGCTTCTCACATTCTCACCAGGTCTCCACTTGGCGTGTGCTGACACATGGCAAAAAGCTGTCAGAAGAATCAACTCCACGGGTACCAAAACGCCTCCGCTGCCCTATTCTGCAAATTAGAGCCACGTGGTGTTGCGAGCAGGCGATGTTTGAGGGTTGTCCATTATGCAGTTTAACTGGAGAGGCCAATTAGGCGGCACGGTAGCACAGTGCTTAGCACTGTTGCTTCACAGCGCCAGGGACTCGGGTTCAATTCCCGGTTTGGGTCACAGTGTGCGGAGTCTGCATGTTCTCCCCGTGTCTGCGTGGGTTTCCTCTGGGCACTCCGATTTCCTCACACAAGTCCCAAAAGAGGTGCTTGTTAGGTGAATTGGACCTTCCGAATTCTCCCTCAGTGTACCTGAACAGGCACCGCAGTGTGGCGACTAGGGGATTTTCACAGTAACTTTATTGCGGTGTTAATGTGGGACTACTTGTGACACTAATAAAGATTATTATTGTTGATAATGCCAACTAGCAATTTCTACAACGTCATCTGCACATCATGCATGGTTTCACTTTTTTTCTTTTAACTTTCCAATTTTATGCTGTGAAGGAAACACATCCTTGGGTATCATCTTGCATTTCAACATCAGCAAATTGAATTTACAGAGCGCCTTTAACAGGGTATAATTTCCTGAGGGGCTCCTTGGGAGCATTGTCGAACAAAGGTTGACACCAGGCCAAAGGTGATTCAAGGTGGCGAGTGATTCAATGATTGATCGAGTAGGATCTTAAAGGAGGAGAGGTGGAGAGCCAAAGAGGTTTTGGCAGGATTTTCTAGAACTAGACATAGAATGCTAAAGGCACAACAGCCACGATGGATGACGTAAGTGAGCATAAATAAAAAGCCACGGCTAGACATCCAGCGAGCTCTGACAGATGTAGTATCTTCAAACTAATAACATTTTCAACTTGACAAAAAAGTGGCCATCACATTACCGCACTTGTATTTTAGACCCGAGATGTAAAGAATTAAATCCCTTTCACTGAGAACAAGAAATAAATAAACTTCTGGCCTACCATCTCCTCCCTGCAGTTTGGCAGTTTAGAATCACAGTGAAATATATACTCAATTCTAAAGTAAAGTTAGGCTAATAGAAAATGATGGGGGAAAAGACACTTCAAAATGCAGCACAAATCAAACATACTGTCAGATTTACGCAGTACAACCAACTCAGACTGAATTGTAAATCACTATGAATTCTGATCAGCATTTATATTGATTTTGCGAGCTTTAATCTACTTATCTTCTCCCTTACTATATGCAAAATAAGAAATTTCAACAAGCATTACAGACCCTCACTAATGCAAATGCCGAGTGGCACGGTGGAGACTTTTTACAGTATAAAGTGGGTCTTGCATCTTTTCTATTAGAATGCCGTGTCAAGATGATAAAAGGAAAATAAACATATTCATTCCACAATAGATAGCTACTGCCTGTTTAATATTCATAAGAAGTTAATAAAACAGACATGCAGTGTTCCAAATCTCATGCTGCCAATTTATCAGTTTCTTGTTTTAAGGAGGCTGAATTACACAAATGTGTAGAAATATTATTTATATTTTATAACAAGTAAATCTGGAGCAATGTCAAAGCTGGACACCTTGACTGTAGCACTGTGAATGTCCATTCACTGTCTCTAATGGATAGCGGTAATTATGCATTCACATGTTTGTCACAGGCACATACCTGCTCAGAAGTATATTCTACCAGGGCACGATGATTACAAAGAGTAATGTGGTCTGTGAAGTTCAGTGCCAGTATGATGCCAGATATGTAGGCTGTACATCCAAAATAGTTGCAGACTGTATCAATCAGCGTGTCCCATCCACCGTTTGCAACGGTCGAGGTACAGACCATACCCAACCAGCCCATGCATGTAAAAACCCAAAATAGGAGAAGGTTCAGCACACTGGACTAAATCGCTGGCTTTTAAAGCAGACCAAGGCAGGCCAGCAGCACGGTTCAATTCCCGTACCAGCCTCCCCGAACAGGCGCCGGAATGTGGCGACTAGGGGCTTTTCACAGTAACTTCATTTGAAGCCTACTCGTGACAATAAGCGATTTTCATTTCATTTCAAATACAGTGTCCAACATTAGATGTGATTCAACAATTAGGCAACTAAATAACCTTCAGTATGCTACAAATTAAGACTGTCAGTCAGGCTCTCGGTGTGGTGTATTTATGTGTACTGGAAGCTCAATGCATTAAGATCAAAGGCCCTGTTCTTTGCAAATGAGAATGAACATGTACAAACATTGTGCATGTTTCGGTGAAGCAAAATAAGTGATAGCCATTCGCCGACTCATTTGTCAGGGCAAAGCCTTGACCAATCAGGATCAAATAATGCTTAGCAGTTAACTGTCAATCATCTGGTGCATTGTCCATGGCAATGCCTCTGCCCATCAGAATCTACTTGTCAACCAGCATTCCCCTTAACCAGGTATTCTTCTGTAGCGTCCTGATGAGGGAAAGACGAAAAGCATCAACATGACTCTTTCAGCAATACCCAAGATTTTAGGGTTAATTCAGCTAATGAATTAAAATATTAGCTGGTCTCTTACTTGCTGGACCATGTTATGATAAACAAAGACACATTGGACGAGATTCTCCAGTGGGAGACTTCTCCCACCGGAGAATTGCAACTGCTGTAGAATCCCCTGGGGAGCACAAATCGGGAAACAATTCTGTATCCCTTGTCATGTTTATGCATGGCGAGGAATATGAGGGATTCCTGAGGAAATTCCGCTCTTGGGGCTTCCCCCACCCCCCTCCCACTGCAAATCAGCCCCCACACTGCAAACCAGCCCCCACCAGCCCCCGATTGCTTGGGTGCCTACATTTGCCCAAGTACTGGGATGATCTGACCTGCCGCTTCCCCCCCCCCCCCTCCCACCGCTTCCCCCCCCCCCCCCCCCCCCCCCCATGGGACTCCCTGTCTAGGGAAACCCCAATGGAGGACCTTAAGAGGGAGATCTCTCACCAGAGACTCCCTTAACAGGGAAACACCCAAGGATCTGAATAGGGGAACCCCCCCCCCTCCCCAGGGTCCAATGAATAGGGAGACCCACCCCCCCAATGGACCACATGAATAGGGAGACACCACTCCCCCCGGGACCCTCTAACTGAAGGAAGCCACACATAGCCCCCTAACTAAAGGAACCCCCTCAGAGACTGGCTAATTAAAGGGACACCACATTCCAATCACTAAATGCATTCCAGTCACTCAAACTTGTGACTGCAAAGCATGTACCACTCTTTGGTGATGCTGATGATTGTAAACATTGGGGTTTTAGCACTTAGAGTCATTCATCCATGACAGGAGTTAGAATCATAGAATCATAGATTTTGCAGTGCAGAAGGAGACCATTGAGCCAATCGAGTCTGCACTCGCCCTTGGCAAGATCTGCCTACTTAAGCGATACCTCCACCCTATTCCCGTTACCCTACCTAACCTTCTTTGGAAAGTGGGAGGAAAGCAGAATGCCTGGAGGGAAGAAAGTGAAAATACACGACAGACAGCCACCCAAGACCAGGATTGAACCTGGGACCCTGGAGCTGTGAGGCAGCAGTGCTAACCACTGGGCCACTGTGCCTCTCCAAAATGAATGAATCAAGGCTGCAGCTGTTTCGTGGAATCTGGCATTCACAGTCCACAACCAGAAAAGAGTGAATATCTTGCAGCTAATGGATTGGAGGGGTTGAATCACATGCCACAGCTTTTCCCCTTCCAGGAATGGGCACGTGGAGCTTCCAGTTAAGTGTACCAGCTGTAATTGTTTTCACTGCCTCTGTCTGGACTGCTCTTCAGCTTCCAGACAGTGGTCTCTTTACTAGAGTGTGTCTGGGGGATGAGGGGGGGTGGGGGGGGGGGGGGGGATGTGATCTGTGTGGGGGGGGGGGTAGGGATCCTTTTAGTCAGGGTGGGGTCCGGTGCAGGGTCCCTTTAGTTATCAGGTCTCTATGAGGGGTTCCTTTCGTTAGAGGAACTCTGTGGTGGGCGGGTTCCTTAAATTAGGTCCGGGATGGGGAGGGGGGGGGGGGGGGACGTGTCCCTGTACAGGGAGTCCCGGTTGGGGGAGGCATTCTCTCTGTTCAGGGGATCCCTTTGGGGGGGTCTCCTTATCAATGTGGTCTCTTGTGGAGGTTCTCCCATTTAGAGGGTCTGGGCAGATAGTGCATTGTGGGGAGAGGGTGGCCCTCAGATGGACTTTGTGTGCAACTCCCTTAAGGAGTTGCCCCCTTGGCCCACCGCGCGTTCCACCATCTCAGGCTCACATTTGGTGAGACCTGTCGTAATTCCCGCTCTAGTGATTCCCAGCCCAGGGGATCGATGAATCATGGGAGGGCCGGAGATTAGTGTGCCCGATTCACCAAGACCCATTCGCATTCACTGACATCATCCCGCTTGCTCACAGGCGTAAAACTCGACCCTGCTGCCAGTGGGACGAGGGGATGGGGAATTTAAGGAAAACCGACATCAGATCATCACCTAAGCTCTCAGGGATTTTCCTCACATTTGATTTACTGCATTGAGATGTTTGAGGAACATTTCCTCATATCCATTAACTCTTTCCCAACACCCCCTTCCTAACTAGCCATACACACAGACAAACACCTAGGGAAAAAGGTGGTAGAAAGTGGAAGAAAATATTAATAAAAATAAAACCAAAAAGGTGATAATTATTATTACCTTTTTGAGAATAATAGTCGTTATTGTCACAAGTAGCCTTACATTAACACTGCGATGAAATTACTGTGAAAAGTCCCTCGTCGCCACACTCCAACGACTGGAGAGTCAGTTACATTTCCTATCTATTTAATACTATTTAAATACCGTACACAGTAAAAGGTTACTTGTATTTTAAAGTTATAAATCTGTTGTTTATTGAGCTCAACCAAGGTCTTGCGTATTTTAAATAAAATTTATTTTCACCTGTGTTGCGCCCTTGGGTCAAGTGGAGCTGGGTTGACCACGCACTAGCCCAGGGAGTCCCGGCTATTCTAATATTTGTACTTGTTACACCGTATTGATATTTGCATATTATTTGGCTACAATTCTCCTTGGAGTGAAATGAAAGAAGCTTATTATCAAAGGCCTTTTACAGCTGATTTCCTGCTGTTAAACTACCAATGTTGCAGTATTCTATCCCATTGGCTTTTTTCATTTACTATGGGTAGTTAATTGACAATGGTAAATGCACTGAATCACTTTATTGCTGGGCAGTAAAAGTACATAATTATCTTGCATTAAGTTCTCATGTTTTTATGTTCTTATTAACATTTAAGCGTTAATTGCAGCAGATTGGATGATTCTGTTGTGTTCTGTGTAAGGTATTACACAGCTCCTTGCATCTACACTTGGGTGCCTTACGACTGTTGCTTGGTTGATATGGCAACTGCTAAAGATCTCTGCTCTCTAAGATTCAACTTTTATCTTTTCCAGCTGGCTTAAATACGGATTGTTCTTCATCCGTTAGTTGGCTTGCAAGAATATTAGGCAGGTTCCTGTTCACGGCTTCAGTGTTCACAGGCTGATGTTATGGTTTCTGTGAGGAAGTAGAATTCCTCCGTGTTTTCTGTTGGCAGAGAAACAGGTCGCGATCATCATCTAGTAATAATAATCTTTGTCACAAGTAGGCCGACATTAACACTGCAATGAAGGTACTGTGAAAAGCCCCCCGTCGCCACATTCTGGCGCCTGCTCAGGTACATTGAGGGAGAATTCAGAATGTCCAAATCACCTAACAGCACGTCTATCGGGACACATGGGAGGAAACCGGAGCACCCGGAGGAAACCCACACAGGCACAGGGAGAATGTGCAGACTCCATGATGCGCGATCAATAAGCACAGAAACGAAGGAGTAGTCCGAATCGAAGGCTTCAATCTACAAGAAGTGTGCCCAGCAGCTGGAGTACAGAAAGAACAATGGCTGCTGGAAAACACGGGTTCTTATACTCCGCCTAGTGGGCGGAGCTACCTTCATCTCGACCAATGAGAAAGCAACACTTGGGCCAATGGGCAGCGAGCCTTCTCCACCAATAGCAGTTCACACTCCCAGATACCGTAGTACCTCTAGTCATACTACCACACTCCGCACAGACAGTGACCCAAGCCGGAATCGAACCTGGGACCCTGGCGCTGTGAAGCAATAGTGCTAATCATTGTGCTTCCATGCCGTCACCTGCTCCAGCGTTCAATGGCGGGTCACGTTTGATGCTGAGCCAGGTCAGGAAAATCATTTTAATTGATTAGAATGTCGTGAATGGTCATGATCAAGGCAGCTGACCGGAATCACATCTCAATACTGGATCAAAAGGCCACTCAGTTGAATTAGACAGATATGCATCATGATTGGATGTTAGTAACATGCATCTGGTAAACTGCACTTCCCTCCTGACTTTGTGGGAGGTTGGCCTACCTTGCTCAGCACTCGCACCTCTGCAGACACTGAGTAAGGCTTCAGCACATCGACCTCTGGGGGCTTGCTTAGGCTATGTTCCGCAGAGCAGACCAGCAGGAAGGCAGGGTTGGTTTCTTCTTTTTTATAAACATTTCATTGAGGTATTTATGGTTTTGTAACAACAACAGAGGAAACAATGTACACGCAAATATAAACATGGTGCAAAAGTTCTCTTCCTCCCTCACGGGTCCCACCTTTTCTAACACCCTACTCTTAACCAAACTAAACCCCAACACCCCCCTCGCCTTCTGCTGACGGTTAATTTTCCCCCAAGAAGTCGACGAACGGCTGCCACCGAATCCGAACATTGACCCTCTCAAGGTGAACATGATTTTCTCCAGAGAAAGCTAGCCATGTCCGATAGCCAGGTCTCTGACTTCAGGGGCTTTGCGTCCCTCCAAGCTAAAAGTATCCGTCTCCGGGAAACCATGAAAGCAAAGGCCAGAACGTCTGCCTCTTTCTCCTCCTGGATTCCCGGGTCTTCCGACACTCCGAAAATCGCCACCTCTGGACTCGGTGCCACCCTTGTTTTCAATACTTTGGACATGACTTCCGCAAACCCATACCAGAATCCCCCAAGCTTTGGGCATGCCCAGATCATATGGACATGGTTCGCTGGTCCTCCCGCATACCTTGCGCACTTGTCTTCCACCCCAAAGAACCTGCTCATCCGGGCCACTGTCATGTGCCCGGTGAACAACCTTAAACTGTATTAGGCTGAGCCTGGCACATGTTGTGGATGCGTTGACTCTACTCAACGCGTCCGTCCAGAGACCATCCTCTATCTCTCCTCCTAACTCCTCTTCCCACTTGCATTTCAACTTCTTTGTCTGCGTCTCCTCTGACCCCATGAGTTCCTTGTAAATGTTAGAAACCCTCCCTTCTCCCACCCACATTCTGGAAACTACCCTGTCCTGTATCCCCTTTGACTGTAGGAGCGGAGCGGGAAGGTTGAGACCTGCCTGCGTAGGAAGTCCCGCACCTGCAGGTACCTAAACTCATTCCCTCCCGTCAAATCAAATTTCTCCTCCAACTCCCTCAGGCTGGAAAAGCTTCCCTCCATAAACATATCTCCCATCCTCTCAATCCCTGCTCTCTGCCATCTCCGGAACCCTCCGTCCAGCCTCCCCGGGGCAAACCGATGATTATTGCAGACTGGAGACTAGACCGATGCTCCCTCAGCTCCCACATGTCTCCTCCATTGGCCCCAGATTCTCAGGGCCACTACCACGGGGCTGGTGGAGATCCGTGCTGGCAGGAACGGCAGAGGCGCCGTTACCAATATCCCCAAACTAGTGCCCTTGCATGAAGCCGCCTCCACTCTCTCCCATACCGACCCCCCCCCCCCCCCCCCCCCCCCCCCCCGCACTTCCCAATCACGGCAATATTCGCCGCCCAATAATAATTACTAAAATCCGGCAACACCAGCCCGCCCTCCCCCCGGCTCCGCTCCAGCATCCCCTTTTTTACTCGCGGGGTCTTTCCCGCCCATACATGACCAGGAGTCTCTCTCACTGTTACTGCCAGCCACTGGCATGTTGGAAGGATTTTGCAGGTTGATACTGAACCTGCTTGGTCGCGTTATCAACACGACTTCCGGGCGTCAGGGCGCCCCAAAGGTGCGGAGAATCCCTTCAGGGGCTAGGCCAGCGCCAGAGTGGTTTGCGCCACGCCAGCCGGCGCGGAAGTGGCTTGGCGCCACATCAAACGGCGCTGAAGGGCCGGTGCGAGTTGGCACATGCACGGGAGCACCAGCGTGTGCTGGCATCATCCCAGCTCATGGGCAGGGGGGGTTCATCTCCGCGCCAGCCATTGCGTACTGTTAGAGAGGCCAGCACGGGGGAATAGAGTGTCCTCACGGCACAGGCCCTCCCGCGGATCGGTGGGCTCCGATCGCGGGCCAGGCCACCATGGAGGCACCTCCCGGGGCCAGATCCCCCCGCGCACCCCCGAGGAGCCCGGAGGCCGCCCGCAAAGCCAAGACCCGCCGGTAAGTACCTGTTGTAATTCACAGCGGCGAGACCGGCCGTAAACGGGCGGCCACTCGGCCCATCACGGGCCGGAGGATCGCTGCGAGGGCCGCTGCCAACGGCACATGACTGGCGCGAATCGATTCCTGGCCCCGTCAAATCCCCGGCGCCGGAGAATTCGGCAGCCGGCAGGGGCAGGATTCACGCCGCCCCCCCCCACCCCCGCCGATTCTCCGACCCGGCCGGGGTGGGGGGAGGGGGGGGGGTGGGTCAGAAAATCGTGCACCTGAAAGGTGGAAAGGTTTAGAGAAAGAGTTTCTGAGGTGAGGAGACAGCTGCAACTGTGTGAAGGAAATCGGGGATGGACTCAACAAATGCAATACTCAACTTTCACTTTACAATATGAAGAACTTCTTGAGTAGTTGTGGAGATGTACAGAGTGTGATACACATCAAGGGAAGTCATCTTGCAATCCGTTAACAAAGAACCCTCGAGTACTATTTACTGGTTGAGCTCTGAATTTACAATTCCTACTTCCATAATAATCTTGTCAAGACTGAATGAAACATAATAGGGCTTTTTGACCATTAAAACTACTTACGGACCACTTTCCACCCACTCCATTGTGAAATTTAGATAATGACCTTCACAGCAATCTGTGCTGCTTGTTTTCAATCCAACTGCATGTCTAAAAGCATTTTCCATATTCCTTTCTGATTATCTAGACTTGTGTAACACCTTCCTAAGATCTGCTGACTGACACTTTGTAACCAAACAAACATAGAATCTCTAGAGTGCAGAAGGCTGTTTGGCCCATCAGGTCTGCACTGACCCTCTGAAAAGAGTATCTTACCTCGGCCCACTCTCCCAACCTCTGCTCATATCCCCATAACGCTACCGAACCTGCGCACCCTTTGGACACTGAGGGGCAATTTATCATGGCCAATCCACCTAACCTGCACATCTTTGGACTGTGGGAGGAAACCGGAGCACCCGGAGGAAACCCACGCAGCCACTGGCAGAATATGTGTACCCACAGTCACCCAAGACCGGATTTGAACCCGTATCGCTGGCACTGTGAGGTAGCAAAGCTAACCACTGTGCCAACATGCCACACCCTTCAATGCTTCATAGAAGCATGTAACGATACAGCACAGAAGGAGGCCAATTGACCTATTGTGTCCATGCTAGTTCTTTGAAGCGTGGCTATCCTATTAGTCCAACTTTCCTGCTCTTTCCCCATAGCCCAGCAAATTTGCTCCTTCAATTATTTATCCAATTCTCCTTTGAAATTTACTGGATCTGCTTGCGCACCCCAAGCTGGGCACTCAGCATCACAAAGGAAGTTCTCCGCATTTCCCTCAGTTCCCTGACTTCACAATATAAGCCTGTATCCTTTTCATCTTATTGCTCCCTCGCACTGTTTGGATATTTAAAAAAGGCAACAAATGCCCCATGTTCCTTAAATGTCGCGAGCAGTGTTCTGCCTGAGCCAACGGGTTTAGGTGTCCTAGTATTTGCTGAGCATCATGGGTAACAATCAAACTCCTTTGTACTGTCAAGCAACAGACTTTCTAAGATAGACAGGGGGCTGGAATCCCTGGTTTAGTGGGTATGTCCGGAGGAAGCGCCTGGTCTTACCACCAAAAAGTCGGCGGCGCCCCTACACCGATGCTCCGCCCTGTGTGTGTGTGTGTGTGTGGGGGGGGGGGGGGGGGGTGGCGCGGTGGGGGGGGGGGGTAACCAGCAGCCACGCCAATTAAAGACCGGGCTTTACCTGTAGACATGGACAGAGGGTTCGTGGCAGCGTATGGGCACACCGGCGAACTGCGGCGTCCGTGCCGTACAACATGGCACCGGCCGCACGCGGACCCGACCTGCCAGATAGTGTCGCCCTGTAACCCCCCCCTCGCCACCCCGGACCACCACCCTCCAGCCCCCACCAAAGCCTCCCCCCTGCCAGCAGAACGGCTCCCCTGCAGTCCACAGCTGCCATACGAGGTCCCCGGAAACTGAGAGGACACGCGACCGATGCCGTCGGGAATTCGGCTCAACGGGGGGGTGAAGCATCGGGGGAGGGCCTCGAGTGACGTCCTGAGATCGTCCCAAAGACGTGCGGCTTACTCAGCCATTTATGAGGGAGCGGAGCATCCAAAAAATGGCGCCGCCCCAAGTTTGGTCTGAAGATGGATTCTCCGGCCAATCATCGAACGTGATTTCAGTGTCGGCAATCGGAGAATCCCGCCCAGGGAGGGAAGAATGCACAGTTTCTTTTCTGATACATAAAGAGGCACGATAGTAATTACGCCAACCACAAGTGGCGAAGTGTACATTTTGTAGTGTGCAGGTGTTTACGTGACCGTACCTGGATAGGGCAACACATTGCAGATATGTGTATAGTTGCAGGTTCCCAGCAAACAATTTATGTTCAACCACACAAGCTTCTAGACCTCTTAGTGAGACACCAAAGTTTAATCGAAGGGAAGGATCGTTTGAGTTATAAACTACGGCTGTTTACGTGCACAGATTGTCTTCAAAAGATTTTAAAATAGATAAATCATGCTGGTCAATCTATCACATGTCCCTTTGATGTAGGGAAAAGAAATTACAGAAGAAAATATGGTTTTCAATAGTTCTTCAATGGGCTCAACAGGTATTGCTTGAAGCCAAAATGTCTGGTTAAGCTGCTCATTCAAAACATAATTTAGAAAATCTGTTCTGTATATCATACCCTGGGGTTATCTTTTGCTATTTGAAACATGCTGTAAGCCAGTGTTTTTCAAACTTTCTTTCTGGGGACCCATTTTTACCAACTGGCCGACCATCACGACCCATCGCCCGAACTTCGATCTCACTTGCTTTGTCTTACATTTCTGTAGATGTTGTTCGTCAGAGGTCCTGGAGTTCACACCAGCAGTGCTTTGTCCTGCCGTGGACTGTCCTGCAAAATACTCTCCAGCAGGTTCAGTTGTGAGATCCTGACCTGTTACATACATAGATACATAGAAGATAAGAGCGGGAGGAGGCCTTTTGGCCCTTCGAGCCTGCTCCGCCATTTATAACGATCATGGCTGATCATCAAACTCAATAGCCTAATCCTGCTTTCTCCCCATAGCCTTTGATCCCATTCTCCCCAAGTGCTATATCCAGCCGCCTCTTGAATATATTCAATGTTTTAGCATCAACTACTTCCTGTGGTAATGAATTCCACAGGCTCACCACTCTGTGTGAAGAAATGTCTCCTTATCTCTGTCTGAAATGGTTTACCCTGAATCCTCAGACTGACCCCTGGTTCTGGACACACCCATCATCGGTAACATCTTCCCTGCATCTACCCTGTCTAGTCCTGTTGGAATTTTATAAGTCTCCATGAGATCCCCCCCTCATTCTTCTGAACTCCAGAGAGAACAATCCCAACCTAGTCAATCTCTCCTCATACGACAGTCCCACCATCCCTGGAATCAGTCTGGTAAACGTTTGTTGCACTCCCTCAAGAGCAAGAACATCCTTCCTAAGAAAAGGAGACCAAAACTGCACACAATATTACAGGTGTGGCCTCACCAAGGCCCTGCATAATTGCAGCAACACATCCCTGCTTTAGTACTCGAAACCTCTCATAATGAAGGCCAACATACCATTAGCCTTCATTACCGCCTGCTGCACGCTTACCTTCAGCGACTAGTGTACAAGGACACCCAGGTCCCGCTGCACACAACCCTCTCCCAATTTACAACCATTCAGGTCATAATCTGCCTTCCTGTTTTGCTTCGTTTCCACTTATCCAAATTATCCTGTATCTGCCATTGATTTGCCCACTCGTCCAATCTGTCCAGATCATGCTGTAGGATCCCTGCATCCTCATCACAGTTTACCATCCCACCCAACTTGGTTTCCTCTGCAAACTTTGAGATGCTACTTTTTGTTCCCTCATCCAAATCATTAATATATATTGTGAATAGCTGGGGTCCCAGGACCGATCCCTATGGCACCCCACTAGTTACTGCCTGCCAATTTGAAAAGGACCCATTAATCCCTAATCTTTGTTTCCTCTCTGCCAACCAGTTTTCTATCCACCTCAATACACTTCTCCCAATCCCATGCACTTTAATTTTGCACAATAATCTCTTAAGCGGGACTTTGTCAAACACCTTCTGAAAGTCCAAATATACCACATCGACTGGCTCCCCCTTGTCAACTATACTGGTTACATCTTCAAAGAATTCCAACAGATTTGCCAAGCATGATTTCCCCTTCATAAATCCATGCTGACTCTGACTGATCCTGCCACTGCTTTCTAAATGTTACGCTATAAAGTCCTTGATAATGGATTCAAGAATTTTCCACACCACCGATGTTAGGCTTACTGGTCTATAATTCCCTGCTTTCTCTTTAGCTCCCTTTTTTAATATTGTTTGTGCCTCTGGCCCTCTCTTCCGGAGTCCAAAAAGATCCATCTTTAGTTCTTCATACAGTCCTTTTACTGTTGGTAGCTACAAAATGGAAGAAGCTCTCCTCAATAATTTCACGTCCAGAATACATGACCTCAGTGTACCGGGCGTGTGACCTGCTCTCTGCTGCCGCTTCTGGCGGGAAGATTAATCAGCTAAAAAAAAAATCTGTTCCTGGAACAGCGTGCTGACATACGGAGGGGGCCCTCTGCTCCGCTGGGCTCTGGGCGGCGCACTACTACATCCAGCCGAGCGGGCACACATGCGCGGGAAGGCCAGCATTCTTGAAAGCCAGCCGCGGCTGGCATTTTTAAAAGCCGGCCGTGGCCGTTGGGCACTTCTTCTCGTGATCGGAAATGCCGCGAACGGTTGCTCCGCGGCCCTTCCGACACCCACCAACGGGTCGCGACCCTGAGTTTGAGAATGACTGTTCTATGCCACAGTAGGAAGGGGAGATTGACTGCTAAAACCATGCAAGACATGTGCCTCCTAGGTATTCCCCTTCAAGAAAGGTGGTGAAAGTGGAGCCAGGTTCACCAGCTACAGGCCCCTGAGTGACTGCTTCAGAAGTGGTCCACAGTTTATGGACTGATGAATTAATCAACCTATTGTGAAGCTGCATGATCTGTGGGAAAACCTGGAAAGGAAAAAGCAAGCAGCCGCAAATCCTTGCAACAAAATCAATTACTCTCCCTTCCTTAAAAAAAAACAATTTTACCAGTGGTTTTCACGGATTTCGTATTTTGGAAATCAGTTTCTTTATTGAGTGCACCAAATATTTCAGTTCCTGTGCGACAATCTTTGACAGCACAGAGTAGCAAATCTTTAAAACCTATGAAGGTTCAGTAAAATTGCAAGTAGCTGTCACTTCACTGGAAACAAACACAGAGAGATTAGCATTCAGAGCATGTCCTACTGTACTGTCTGTGATTCATCGCTTACTGTGTGATGTCCTTGAATGCAATAAACCTTTTCAAACAAGGGCGATATGTTCACCCAGTTATCAGGCAGGATCAAAGGGATTGATAAGGGATGAGGAAAAAGCAGGAAACACCAGCAAATACTTTATAAAGAAATTATCTGCATATAGCCAATCGATTTCAATTCAATTGGTTTACGTCCCTTGCCCTTGAAACAGGATTGACTGTTAAGCGGAGAGAGAATTGTTCATGGGAGGGGGCATCCATGATATAAGCTGCACTGGTTGGCAAAATGAAACTTGCTTGAAAGTTTCTGGACACCACAGCAGGGCACAAATGATCAATCAATTAATTAACATGTAGTGCCCCTGCACATAAAGCAGTCACATTTAAAATGAGGCAGAACAGGCTGTAAATACTCGGCAGGTCTGGTAGCACCTGTGCAGAGGGGAACTGAGTTAATACTGAGATCGTAGATTCCTGTCAATGCAAAAGGAGGCCATTCGGCCCATCAAATCTGCATTGACGATTTGAATGAGTACCCTACCCAGGCCCAGTCCCCACCTATCTCTGTAAACCCACCCAACCTGCACATTCCTGGACACTAAGGGGCAATTTGGCATGGCCAATCCACCTAACCTGCACATCTTTAAGCTGTGGGAAGAAACCAGGGCACCCAGACGAAGCCCACGCAGACACGGGAGAATATGCAAACACCACACAGACAGTTACCCAAGGCTGGAATTAATCCGGGTTCCTGGCGCTGTGAGGCAGCAATGTTAACCACTGTGCCATCAGAATTCTTCGACAGAACTGAAGGTGGGTAGAAATGTAATGGGTTTTATGCTGTTGAAAGGGAGGGGGAGGAGGGAGAACAAAAGGGAATGGCTGGGTGGCATGGTGGCGCAGCATTTCGTAACCCCATGGCTCACTCAATGACTAGTTCTCCCAGTCATGTGGCTTCTGCTGTGCCTTTCGTGGTCATCAATGATAGGGCTCCTCACAAGCGAGGTGAGAGTGACTTCCCTTGACATCAAAGCAGCATTTGACCGAGTGTGGCATTAAGGCACCAGTAAAATTGAAGTCAGTGGGATCAGGGGAAAAACTCTTCACTGGTTGGAGTCATACTCAACACAAAGGCAGATGGTTGTAGTTGTTGGAGGCCAATCACAAGAACGTATGAAGTAGGAGCAGGGGTTGTCAATTCTGCCTCTTGATCCTGCTCCATTATTCTATATGGTCATGGCTGATCTCATCTAAGCCTCATCTCTTCACCTTCCTGTCTGCACCGCATAACCCTTCATCCTGCTATGAATTAAAAACCTCTCTACCTCCTCCTTAAATTTGTTTAGCGTTCCGGTGTCCCCTGCCCTCTGGGGTAGAGAATTCCACAGATTCACGATCCTTTGAGTAAAGTAATTCCTCCTAATTTCTGTTATAAATCTGCCGCACCTTAATCTAAGGGGTGGGATTCTCCCAACGGGCGGCTAAGTGCTGACGCCGGAGTAAAAATGGGAGTGTATTACTCCGGCGTTGGCGCCCATTCCGGGACCCCATTCTGCGGCCCGCAAGGAGCTAGGACTGCGCTGGCGAGGCTTCCGCTGGCCCAGCTGCTGATCCCATCCTGAACCTGGTGCCGCAGGGTCCGTGCATGCGCAGTTGGGCCAGTGCCAACTAGCGCATGCGTAGTGGCCTTCTTCCCCGCAGCGGCCCCGGCGCCAAATGGCGCAGAGCTACAGGAGCCAGTGCGGAGGAAAGGAGGCTGGGGGGGCAGAGAGGCTGGCCCGCCGATTGATGGGCCCCGAGCACGGGCCAGGCCACTACGGAGGGCCCTCCCCCGGGGTCGGACTCCCTCCCTCTCCACAGGCCACACCCGGACCCTTCAACACTGAGGTCCCGCCTGTTCAGAGGATGTTAGAATGGCGCTGGCGTGACTCGGCTTTTTGTTGACGGCCGCTCGGCCCATCCGGCCCGGAGAAACGGCGCGCCGGCCCGGGCCGGAGAGTTGGCACATACCCCAACCGGCGCCGCGCCGACTGCGCCGATTCTCCGCATTGTGGAAAATTGCGTCCGGCGTCAGGGTGAGTCGCGCCGCGCCGCACCGATTCTCCGACCCAGCAGGGGGGAACGGAGTATTCCGCCCATGGTCTCTCATTCTAGCATGTCCAACAAAGGGAAATATCTGCTTTTCATCTGCCCTGTCAATATCCTGTAGCATCTTAAGTACCTCAATTAGATTTCCTCTTGTTCTTGAAAACTCCACCGAATATAGACCTAAACTGCTCAAACTCTCACCATAAGACAAGTCCTTCATCCCTGGAATCAATCTAGTGAACCTTCTCTGAACCACCTCGAATGCAGTTACATCCTTCCTCAAGTAAAGGGACCAAAACTGTGCGCGGTACTCCAAATGCGGTCTCACCAATGCCCTTGCGCAGTTGCAACAGCACTTCCCTACATTTATACTCTACTCCATCAGCAATGAATGCAAAATTCCAGTTGCCTTCCTTATGACCTGGTGCACCTGCAAACTAACTTCAATTCATGTAAGGGGACACCTAGATCTCTCTGCACTGAAGCATTTAGAGGTTTCTCTCCATTTAGATAAAAAGGTGCCATTTTAATCCGAAAATGGATAACCTCACACTTATCCACATTAAATTTGGCCCACTCACCTAACTTATCCAAATCCATCTGCAAATTTCTTATTTCCTCATTGCAACTTACTGCAACAAATCCACAAATTTGGCTAGAGCACATTCTATCACTGCATCCAAGTCATCAACATAGGTTATAAATAGTTGGGTCCAATAACCAAAACCTCTGCCATCCCACTAGTTTAGCTTGCCAACCAGAAACCCCTATTTACCTCCACTTTCTGCTTTGTGCTAGATAGCCTAACCTCTCTCATAACTAATATATTATCCCCAGCCAAATGAGATCTTACCTTGTGTACCTTTCGTGCAGCACCTTAGCAAATCTCTTCCAGAAGTCTAGATCTACTACACCTAAAGGATCCCCATGATCCACTTTGCTTGCTACACCTTCAAAGAATTCTAGCAAATTAGTCAAACTCGATTTACGCTTGATAAAACCATGCTGCCTTTAAAGGATTACGTTTTGACTTCCAAATGTCCTGTTACTGCCTCCTTCATAACGGATTCATCCTGGCATGACAACACCTCTGTCGGAGTACTTCAGAGTAATGTCCCATGCCTAACCACATTCAACTGCTTCATCATCAACAACTAAAATTTATATTGTGCCTTTAATGTAGTGAAACATCTCAATGTGCTTCATGACACTGAGCCACAAACAGAGATAGTAGGTCTGACGACCAAAGAGTTTGGTTTCATGGAATGTTTTTAAAAAAGAAAGCACGATGGATAGATGTGGAATGGATATTCCAGAGCTTAGGGTACAGCGTTTCTGTTCCGCCAATCGATCATGGCTGATCTAATCCTGGCCTTAACTCCACCTTCCTGCCCATTCTCCATAACCCTTCAATCCATTACCAACGAAAAATCTACCTAACTCCTCGTTAAATTTATTCACTGTCCCAGGATCCACTGCACTCTGGGGTAGCGAATTCCACAGATTCGCAACCCTTTTGGAGAAGTAGTTTCTCCTCAACTCTGTTTTAAATTTGCCACCTCTTATCCCAAGACTATGGGGCGGGATTCTCTCAGCCCGGGGCCGGGCTGGATAATCTCCGCGACCAGCACAAGTCGCACCATGCCGCCTCGACACTGGGACGTGATTCTCCGCAGAGTGTCGGCGTGATCGGCGCGGCACATGTCGAGGCTGTTCTCCGGCCACCCCCCCCCCCCCCCCCCCGATTCTCATCCTGGGATAAGCCGAGTGGCCGTCGTAAAAAACCCGAGTCCCACCGCCGCCGTTCACACCTGCTCTCAGCAGGCGGGACCTCGGCGTTAAAGGGTCCGGGGGCGTCCTGTGGGAGGAGGGGGGGTGGTCCGACCCTGGGCGGGGCCTCCGATGTGGCCTGACCCGCGATCGGGGCCCACAGATCGGCGGACCGGCCTCTCTGGCTGGGGGCCTCCTTCCTTCCGTGCTGGCCCCTGTAGCCCTGCACCATATTGCATCGGGGCCGGTGCATTGAAGGGAGCCACTGTGCATGCAGCATTGGCGCCAGTGCCACTGCACATGCACGGACCCCACGGCGCCCAGTTCATGCCAGGATCAGCAGCTGGAGCAGTGTGGACCGCTCCAGTGCCGTGCTGGCCCACTATAGGGGCCATAATTGCTGATCCTGAGGCCGCGTTGACGGCGTTGAGAAACGCAACGGCATCAACACTTAGCCTCAGGATCGCACAATCCCGCCCAGTTCATGCCTACATTCAACAAACTGTGGACGACATTCAGACTTAGGCTGATGAGTGACCCGTAACTGTTTGCACCTCACAAGTGGCAGGCAATGTTCATATGCAAAAAAAGGGAATCTAATCTTTTCTCTGTGACATTCAAGGGTACTACCTTTGCAGAATCCTGACCATCCACCCATCCACCACCTTAAACATTAACTCGCTCCATCGCAATGGCAGGAGTGCATAGCCTATACAAGATTATCTGCACAATTTGCCAAGCATTCTTTGACAGTAACTTCCAAACATTTGGGGCGGGATTTTCTGCTACACGACGGTTGGGGGGGACACACAGCACGGTAGCACAGTGGTTAGCACAGTTGCTTCACAGCTCCGGGTGTAGTGATCTTTGTATGTACATGTACATAAGGGCTTAATGTGTAATCAGAAGATCACTAGAGGGCAGCACTAACGGGTATAAAAGCCAGACGCAGGCTGTCCTCTCTCTTGTTTTGCTTGGACTGTGACGAGAGCAGGAACACATGGACTTAGCTCAGAGTGATTAGTGTAGTCAAACATAAATACTGTTTTGTTTGGACTATGGCGAGAGCATTCGATGACAGCAACTTGTCAAATAGCCAAGAAGAAAACAACGCCACACCGAGAGTACTGACCGACAACTAAAGAAGATGATTTGTTAACTCAAAGTGACGAGCACAATAACAAATCCAAAACTAAAGAGGATGATTTGTTTATTGAAGAATACTACTCTGACATGGCTGAATTATTCGTATATGATGATCATAGCATCAGCAACACAGTTAAAAAGCTCAATACGACTCAACTCATGGTTGATGAATCCAATACCATGGTGCAATGACAGATCATTAATGCAACCTGTCAAATAGCCAAGAAGAAAATGAGGCCGCATGGAGAGTACTGACCGACTCCATGAGAGAGCGCTGATCGTCTCCCCACCGAGGGAACACTGCATGACTCCACAGAGAGAGCGATGAAAGACTCCACACAGATCGATGCAAGCCTCCACTGAGAGCTCGTTGACAGACTCCAGAATGGAAGTAGTTTCTCTGCTCCGGGAAAGTACTGGACGATGAAGGGTACACTGTCGGTTGTGTCCCGTGTTTGTCTTCTGAGGAGATCGGTGCGGTTTTTTGCTGTAGCACGTTGGAACTGACGATCGATGAGTCGAGCGCCATATCCCATTCGTTCGAGGGAAGCGGAGGAACTACTACATTTTCTTCGCAGCCTTGAACATCTTGCCAAGGTCAACCCCAGACCCCCACTACTTGCCTTCAAACAAACACGCAACCTCAAACAAATTATTGTTTGCAGCAAACTACCCAGCTTTCAGAACAGCGACCACAACACCGCACAACCCTACCAATCTCTGCAAGATGTGCCAGATCATCGACATGGAAACCACCATTACATGTGAGAACACCACCCACCAGCTACGCGGTACATACTCATGCGACTAGGCCAATTTGTCTACCTCATACGCTGCAGGAAAGGATGTTGCGAAGCGTGGTACATTGGCGAGACCATGCAGACGCTGCGACAACGAATGAACGGACATCACGCGACAATCACCAGACAGGAATGTTCCCTTCCAGTTCGGAAACACTTCAGCAGTCAAGGGCATTCAGCCTCTGATCTCCAGGTAAGCATTTTCCAAGGGGGCCTTCAGGACGCGCAACAACGCAGAATTGCCAAGCAGAAAATCATAGCCAAGTTCCGCACACATGAGTGCGGCCTCAACCGGGACCTGGGATTCATGTCGCATTACATTCACCCCCACCATCTGGCCTGGGCTTGCAAAATCCTACCAATTGTCCTGGCTTGAGACAATTCACATAGCTCTTTAACCTGGGGTTACCCCTCGCTCTAGATCTGTTAAGATTTAATTACCTGCAGATGCTCGCATTCTAAGCATTGTCTTGCATCTTTGAATTTGTCTATATATATGTTTCTGGAACATACCTCTTCATTCACCTGAGGAAGGAGCAGTGCTCCGAAAGCTAGTGTTTGAAACAAACATGTTGGACTTTAAGCTGGTGTAAGACTCCTTACTGAATTAAAACCTATTTACTCGAAACTACCCACAATAAAATGAAATCTTGAAGATTTTGACTCCAGAAGAGGAGCAACAAGAAACCAAAGATGATTCAAATGAACCTGAAAGGACTCCAGAAGAGGAGCACCAAGAGGTCACAGATGAAGCAGATCAACCAGAAATGGCTCCAAAAGAGGAGCACCAAGGAAGCAAAGAGGAATCAAATCAACCACAAATGACTGATGTCATTAAGATCAAAGCAACATCAAATCATTCTCACAAACCTCAAAAAGCTCAATGAAACATCAGATACCACAAAGAACACTGATATCAATAACTTATCATTTGGGGCCGTTGCTGTTTGTCATTTTTATAAATGACCTGGAGGAGGGCGCAGAAGGATGGGTGAGTAAATTTGCA
Source organism: Scyliorhinus canicula (assembly GCF_902713615.1). NCBI lineage: Eukaryota > Metazoa > Chordata > Chondrichthyes > Carcharhiniformes > Scyliorhinidae > Scyliorhinus > Scyliorhinus canicula. The sequence continues at coordinate 25,381,230 of NC_052166.1, read as the reverse complement.
GACGACACTAAAGTCGGTGGAGTTGTAGACAGTGCGGAAGGATGTTGCAGGTTACAGAGGGACATAGATAAGCTGCAGAGCTGGGCTGAGAGGTGGCAAATGGAGTTTAATGTGGTGAAGTGTGAGGTGATTCACTTTGGAAAGAATAACAGGAATGCGGAATATTTGGCTAATGGTAATATTCTTGGTAGTGTGGATGAGCAGAGGGATCTCGGTGTCCATGTACATAGATCCCTGAAAGTTGCCACCCAGGTTGATAGGGTTGTGAAGAAGGCCTATGGTGTGCTGGCCTTTATTGGTAGAGGGATTGAGTTCCGGAGCCATGAGGTCATGTTGCAGTTGTACAAAACTCTAGTACGGCCGCATTTGGAGTATTGCGCACAGTTCTGGTCGCCTCATTATAGGAAGGACGTGGAAGCTTTGGAACGGGTGCAGAGGAGATTTACCAGGATGTTGCCTGGTATGGAGGGAAAATCTTATGAGGAAAGGCTGATGGACTTGAGGTTGTTTTCGTTGGAGAGAAGAAGGTTAAGAGGTGACTTAATAGAGGCATACAAAATGATCAGAGGGTTAGATAGGGTGGACAGCGAGAGCCTTCTCCCGTGGATGGAGGTGGCTAGCACGAGGGGACATAGCCTTAAATTGAGGGGTAATAGATATAGGACAGAGGTCAGAGGTGGGTTTTTTACGCAAAGAGTGGTGAGGCCGTGGAATGCCCTACCTCCAGCAGTAGTGAACTCGCCAACATTGAGGGCATTTAAAAGTTTATTGGCTAAGCATATGGATGATAAGGGCATAGTGTAGGTTAGATGGCCTTTAGTTTTTTTCCATGTCGGTGCAACATCGAGGGCCGAAGGGCCTGTACTGCGCTGTATCGTTCTATGTTCTATGTTCTATGTTCTTAGAGAATGACTCAAATTATCCTCAAGGAACAGTCATTGAGCACAACAAGAACACCAACAAGAACAACAATGAAAACAACAACGAAAAATAACAACATAAACGACTACAAAACCAACAACACGAACAACGAAAACAACAAAGACAACGACAGAAACAACAAAACCAACAACAATGAAACAACGACCTGTACAACATGGTACAACTCTGCACATGAAGGACAATGTAACAGCACAGTCCAAAACAATGGCAAGAGTAGAAACATAACATGGCATGACAACGAATTACACAAATTCATATTCACTCCAAAACAAATAAGCAAACCAGTTTTCAAGGCAGATGACATACAGAATTGATACCACAAACACAAGAAAAGACCAGGTCAGACAACGAACACTCCAACAGTAAGACGACAAGCAGCGCCACGCTCATATAGTGTAAAGTCTGATGAGGGTGTGCTGTTCAGACGCAATCGGCAACCTCCGAAACCTATCTTTCCAACGTTGAATCTACATGATTCACTTCCTCGACAATGCTTTAAACCATCCGTCAGTGAACAGACAGACATTAAAACTTCAGTTACTCCAAATACACTCAGGAGAGCGACTAGAAGAAGACGCAACCCAATTGTTTGAACTTGTGGCCATTGGACTGATTAACTCATTGATTTTCTGCAATGTATTTGCACACTGCATCAACTCTGTTTGTTCAATTTTCTTTACAATAAAGAAAATATGTAACACAAAAATAAAGGGGGATGTAGTGATCTTTGTATATGCATGTACATAAGGGGCTAATGTGTAATCAGAAGATCACCAGAGGGCAGCAATAACAGGTATAAAAGCCAGACGCAGGCTGTTCCTCTCTTCTTTTGATTGGACTGTGACGAGAGCAGGAGCACATGGACTTAGCTCAGAGAGATTAGTGTAGTCAAACATAGATACTGTATTTAGATCTTTTAACCTTTCTACTGGTATTAATCTTGAAGTAAAGAACGCACACAATTGTTAATTTCATTACTCAATAAACCTTTCATTACTTCTGGACAACTTTCAGTCTTTTTCATCAAGACACAGAAAACTTCATCAGCAACTGGATTGAGTAACGCATGTTATGTTCAGTAGTGCAAGCAAACACACTCTGAAAGGATAACAAAAGATGGTACCAGGATAGTTGACTTTAAACGAACAATACTAGCTAGATTAGGTTAGACAAAAGACAGAAACAAAAGTACCAACTGTGGAAGGCCTCGCAACATATGGATCCTCGACGACTGACCGATTCGATAGAACATGTTCAACCTCCACGGCAGCTGAAAACAACCTGTAACTTATGTGATAACTGGAAAAATTTTAAACAAATGTTCCAAATATATATGGTAGCTAATGATTTGAACACAGCCTCTGAAGACAAAAAAAAAAGCACTGCCACTAGCAATAGCAGGACATTAAGCTAGAGAGATCTATAACTCCTTTAATTACTTGGAAGGTGAAGACAGAACCAAACTGAAAGTGATACTCGAAAAATTTGAAGATCACGGTAACACCTGTAACTATGCTGCTTTAAGGGACTCAATGCTCAGAGACCAAATTGCACAGGGGATAAGTGATGCGGGACTCAGACAATCATTATTAAAATAGAAAGGTTTAATGCAGGAAATCGCGATTGAAAAGTGAATATCACAAAAAAAATAATAATTAGTTCCTTGAATTTCCACAAATTAAGAACGCCTAAAATGTTCTCCACAAGGCTGAGAAACTTAAAATGGTGCCTCTGTGTTCAAACCAGGGGCGAAATTCTCCGCAGACCGTCGTGACGCCGATTTCCGGCGAGCAAAGGCGGTGCAGATGACTCCGGCGTCGGGGCCTTCTTTTAGGCCGCTAATCTCCGTTCCCAGAGGGGCCAGCATCGGACCGACGCGATACGCGTCATTTTAATGCACTGCAGAAGTGGCGCGTTGAGAGAGAGAGGACGGGTACCGGCGTGGGGAGAGGGAGGGGAGAGGAGGAGAGAGGGGGGGGAGCAGAGGAGAGAGGGGAGGAGAGGAGGAGAGAGGGAGGGGAGCAGAGGAGAGGGGGGGGAGCAGAGGAGAGGGGGGGGAGCGGAGGAGAGAGGGGGAGCGGAGGAGAGAGGGGGGGAGCGGAGGAGAGAGGGGGGAGCGGAGGAGAGAGGGGGGAGCGGAGGAGAGAGGGGGAGAGGAGGAGAGGGGGGGAGCGGAGGAGAGAGGGGGGAGTGGAGGAGAGAGGGGGGAGAGGAGGAGGGGGAGGAGGAGAGAGGGGGGAGAGGAGGATAGAGGGGGAGCAGAGGAGAGAGGGGGGAGCGGAGGAGAGAGGGGGGAGAGGAGGAGAGAGGGGGGAAGGGGGGTGTGGGTACCTGCCTTCAGAGGGAGGGGGAGGGGGGTGTGGGTACCGGCCTTCAGAGGGAGGGGGGGGTGGGTACCGGCCTTCGGGGGACGGGGGTGTGGGTACCGGCCTTCAGAGGGAGGGGGAGGGGGTCTGTGTACCGGCCTTCAGAGGGAGGGGGGTGTGGGGTACCGGCCTTCAGAGGGAGGGGGGTGTGGGTACCGGCCTTCAGAGGGAGGGGGATGTGGGTACCGGCCTTCAGAGGGAGAGGGAGGGGGGTGTGTGTACCGGCCTTCAGAGGGAGGGGGGGTGTGGGTACCTGCCTTCAGAGGGAGGGGGAGGGGGGTGTGGGTACCGGCCTTCAGAGGGAGGGGGAGGGGGGTCTGTGTACCGGCCTTCAGAGGGAGGGGGGTGTGGGTACCGGCCTTCAGAGGGAGGGGGGTGTGGGTACGGCCTTCAGAGGGAGGGGGATGTGGGTACCGGCCTTCAGAGGGAGAGGGAGGGGGGTGTGTGTGTACCGGCCTTCAGAGGGAGGGGGTGTGGGTACCTGCCTTCAGAGGGAGGGGGAGGGGGGTGTGGGTACGGCCTTCAGAGGGAGGGGGAGGGGGGTGTGGGTACCTGCCTTCAGAGGGAGGGGGAGGGGGGTGTGGGTACCTGCCTTCAGAAGGAGGGGGAGGGGGTGTGGGTATCGGCCTTCAGAGGGAGGGGGGTGTGGGTACCGGCCTTCAGAGGGAGGGGGAGGGGGGTGTGGGTATCGGCCTTCAGAGGGAGGGGCGTGTGGGTACCTGCCTTCAGAGGGAGGGGGAGGGGGTGTGGGTATCGGCCTTCAGAGGGAGGGGGGTGTGGGTACCGGCCTTCAGAGGGAGGGGGAGGGGGTGTGGGTATCGGCCTTCAGAGGGAGGGGGTTGTGGGTACCGGCCTTCAGGGGGAGGGGGGTGTGGGTACCTGCCTTCAGAGGGAGGGGGAGGGGGGTGTGTGTACCGATGTTGAGAGAGAGGGGGGGGGCGGCGTTGGAGGGGGGTAGGGGTGGTGGTGAGGGGGTAGGGGTGGTGGGGTGGGGGCAGAGGGGGGGCGTCGCTGGCCCCAACCCCCCACCCCTATCCCCCCACCCCTACCCCCCCCCACCCCTACCCACACCCACCACTCCTACCCACCCCACCACCCCTACCCCCCTCACCACCACCCCTACCCCCCCCCCACCACCCCCTACCCCCCCTCACCACCACCCCTACCCCCCTCCCCACCACCCCTACCCCCCTCACCACCACCCCTACCCCCTCCCCACCACCCCTACCCCCCTCCCCACCACCCCTACCCCCCTCCAATGCCGCCCCCCCATCTCTCTCAACGCCGGTACCCCCCACTCTCTCTCAATGCCGCAACCCCCCCCTCATTGCCGCAACCCCCCCTCAACGGCGCAACCCCCCCCCCTCAACGCCGCAACCCCCCCCCAAACGCCGGGACTCTCTCCTCCTCCCCCCCCCCCCCCCCGCACTCGCCCTAGGTCACTGAACGGCATCAACCATCATCAATGGTTGACGCCGTTTTAAAGCTACTCTGTTTTTCGCCGACGTGACCCTTGGCCACGTCGGCAGGACTTCGGCCCATCCGGGCCGGAGATTTGGTGAAAGTAAAAATATAATGAAATCCCGCCGGCGCCAGCTGTTCTCAGAGGCTGCCGGCGGGATTTGCACAACGCCGGTTTTTGGCCGGTCGGAGGTTTAAAAACCCGGCGGGAGCGGGAATAACGCCGCCGCCGGCCGATTCTCCGACCCTGCGTGGGGTCGGAGAATTTCACCCCAGCTTCTTCATCGCGATGCCTCCCGATTTAAAACTGTCCGCACATGGAGTGCTGCTAGAAGTCTGGGAAAGGCTGAGCTCACAGAGTTAAAGTCAAACCCTCTGTGATTTATCATAATTAATCATAAATCTCACCTGTCCCACCTGGTTTGTCACACATTGAAGAATGTGCTTGGTTTAAAATGGCACATTTCTGCCATTTTTATGGCACGGGGCAGCCCGGTAGCACAGTGGTTAGCACTGTCCTTGTAGCGTCAGGGTTGGCGCAGTGAAGGAAGCTACCGCGCATACACGAGTTTGCGCCGGTCGGAGCGGCAATGCGCAGACCCGCGACGCACGTTTGACGCCGGTATTGGCAGCTGGACTGGCACGAGTCACTCCAGTGCCATGCCGGCCCCCTGTAGGGCAGAGGATCGCTACACTTAGCGGTCCGATGGCACCGGTTTCTACGACGGCGTCAACACTCTGCCGTCAGAAGGGAGAATCCCGCCCAGAGAGTCCCCCTTCCTTTGTCATTGTTGAGGAGTGTACCAATGCTGTAAGGAAGCAGACATTATACATGGAGGATATCCAGGCATCAAACAGTAGGTTAAGGAGAAGGGAAATGAAACAATAAATGACTTTAACAATTAAAAAATAAGGATGCACATTCAACGTAAAAATGATGCTGCATTACACATTTTTTTGCCTAACATTTTCAGCTGTCAAAAATGCTGCTTAAGGTAGCTTGAAAATGTTAGGTGGTGTCCAAAGCAAAAAAATCAGGCTGGCCGATAATGAACCTTGCACTCCATTACCTCAGCTCCACTTTGAAGGGTTCTGCAAATCACAACTACAGTTTATTCATCCCTCTAGATAAATCTAAGGTCTGACCAAATAATTGGTTTGTGGACATGACAGTCATGGATGAGGCATCTACAGAAGAAAAGATTGACAGTCTCACTGCAAGCTAAGCTAAAGGCTTGAAACAGGGTTTATTGATGTGTATATAAAGATTACCCCAAGGTCACGGATGTACGACAATCTGCAAGAAGGATGGATTCGCTGTTAAAACTAATACCAACTTCACAGCAAATCTACTGAACTTCAGTCGCGCACCCGACACAATCTACCGCATCTTTTTTCTCGCCTCAAGCAGGCAGATTTTGAATTGTTCCAAACCAGACTGATCTTTTGGCATAAGAAGGATTAGATACATCACGGTGTTCCCACCCCTCCTTCACCATCCCAAGTCAAACAAGTTGAGAGTTGGTCTCCAAGATGGTTGGGGAGTACTGCCAGGGCTCATGTTTCACAGATCAGCCGGATTGACCATTTATCTCAAGCATCCGCCGTGAATGGTCAATCATTTGATCTAAGCCTTCAATCTCAGGCGTTAAACATCAGAGCTTATCCCTAAACCAAGAGCCAAACTTTCCTTCAGCATCTCAGCGAACTATAAAGCGCACGTGAAATTGTAAGCTGACGAGGGATTTAGGACTGTCGTGAAATAATGTTTCGATATTATTTAAAGAGGCGCTTTTGAAGTTTTTACTCGAAAGTGAACCAGAAGGAGAATCCCTAAAATTTGGAAATGAAGTGGAGCAGTAAAACGTGTCCAAACCAGTCTTGTGCACATTAAAATAGAACTCCAGTATTACTGGCGCCTCCCCTCACAGAGGAATGGTGGCAAGGCGATAACTGGCGTGGTTTTCAGCCCGTGGTGTATAATGCGGTGGCGGAGGCGGACCATCATTGCCTGGCAGTGGGATCTTTCTGTCCCACCGCTGTCAATGCATTCCGGCGTCGGGAGACCCATAGTGGGCAGAGGGAGCGGGGGGGGGGGGGTTGGTGGAACCAGAAGATCCTGCCGGAGGGAACGGCTGGAATATCCTGTCCAATATGACTGGACTAGTAATTAATAGTAATACTCTGGGGACATGGGTTCAAACACAATCATGGCAACTGGTGGAACTTAAATTTGATTAGTTCACCTGGAAGATAAAGGTCGTCTCAGGAATGATAACCACAACAGCACTCGTTATTTTAGAAACCCCTCCAGCACACTAATGCCCTTTCAAGAAGGGAATCTGTCCTTACCTGCTCGGCCTGTATGTGGCTCCAGATCCACAGCAATGTGATTGACCCTAAATGACCCTCTGAAATGATCGAACAAGCCACTCAGTACCAGGGCGGTAAGGGATGGGCAACAGATGCTAGCCTTCCGGAGATGTCCATATCCCATGGGAAAGGAGAAAAACAATTGCTACTGATTTTTACTGGGATTTTGGCACCCAGATACGATGGCAGACTATGCTTCATCAGACCTGGCCTTCCACGGAATGTGATGCAAAACACTCGATTGCCAAATGAATGAGGTCGGGGTCAAAGGATCAGGTGTGATTTCCTGCCGGCCTCCACAGTGAGAAACGCTCCAGCTTTCCGCCCATGCCGTGGGACATAGTTTCCAGATGGGAGAATTTCATCCGTCGTCTTTGACTCACTCCTCTCTCCCTCATACTGAATGTAAAATTCAATCATATTATTTTCTCTGCTACCTAGGCATGCCTTCACTGTGAGATTATTAATGAATCATATCTCATTTCAGAACATCAGGTCTAGTGTAACTGGCTGTCTGGTTAGCTCCAGAACATGCTGTTCTAATAAACTTTCACCAGAAACATTCTCTGAACTCATCTCGGTTACCTTTGTTTATCTGATTTTTTTCAGTCTATTTGTGGATTAAAATTCCCCATGTTTATCACTGTGTCTTTCTGATAAGCTCCCATTATTTCTTCCTTTATGGTTCAAGGGGCTGGTTCAACTCAGTTGGCTGGACAGCTGGTTCGTGATGCACAGCAAGGCTAACAGTGTGGGTTCAATTCCTGTATGGGCTGAGGTTATTCATGAAGGCCTGCCCGTTCAACATTGCTCCTTGTCTGAGGTATGGTGAACTTCACCACCAGTCAGCTCTTACCCTCAAAGGGGAAAACAGCCGATGGTCATTTGGGACTATGGCTACTTTGCTTACCATGTGGTTATTATTAGAGGGCTCGTACATGACTCACACAAGTGACTTACTATTTCTCATCTCCACCTAAACTGCAATCATGCTATTGTGCTAGCACCATCATTAACTAAAAGTGCCAATCCTCCACCTTTTCCGAGCTTCCTATCCTTCCTAAATGTCCGATACCCTTCAATATTCAGGTCCCAATCTATGTCCTTCTGCAGCCATGTCTCTGTATGGCTATCAAATCATATTTATTTATGTATATTTGTGATTTCAGTTAATCTGTTTCGATTTCAATGCTTTGTGCATTCATATACAGAGCCATTAGTTCTATCCTTTTATCCCTTTAATAACATCTAGTCCCACCTGTTTACTTACTGTTACATTTGTACTCTCTATCCTACATGTCATGGTGTATATTTAATTTCCCATCATAATACCTTTTTCTCTTTCCTTGTCTTTACTCTTTGATTTATTACAAATGACCAAATTTTGTTCCTCAGCCCCACTATTTATTTTAATGTTCTCTCTACTCCCCCAGTTATGCAGCTTGTCCCAGCATGGTTCAGATGTAGGCAGTCCCAATGGTGCAAGCTCCTCACACTGACTATGCAGAACCTCCTCCTTTCTCCTGCTTTTGTCTTTGGCACTACATGGCCAAAAAAACTGAGTCCTCCGCCTCCCATTGCAAGTTCCTCTCCAGCCCTGAGCAGATTTCCCAAACCCTGGCACTAGGCAGGCGACACAACCGTCTGGACCTGTGCTCTTTGCTGCAGAGAATGGTGTCAATCCCTTTGAATATATTTCACCCTGTTACCATGTCATTCATCGCAACCCACCACTTGAATGGATTCCTGTGCCGTGGTGCTATGGCCAGCTAGCTCATACATTCTGCAGCCACACTCTAATCCAAACTAAGCTGAAGAAAACCTCAAACCTGTTGGACAGTTGCAGAGGCTGAGGCTCCTGCGCTTCTGTCCTCCGGATCTCCTTATCTGCCTCACTTGCAGTCACACACTGAAAATGAAATGAAAATCGCTTATTGTCACGAGTAGGCTTCAAATGAAGTTACTGTGAAAAGCCCCTAGTCGCCACATTCCGGCGCCTGTTCGGGGAGGCTGTTACGGGAATTGAAACGTGCTGCTGGCCTGCTTGGTCTGCTTTCAAAGCCAGCGATTTAGCCCAGTGTGCTAAACAGCCCTTAAACTGACCACTGACCAAATCAGAAGGAACTATCATAAGGGGTGTGACCGCCTCCTAAAATAAAGGCTGGAATTCTCCGGCTGTTCGCAGGCAGCGGGGCCCTCTCTTCCCACTGGCACTGCACCCCTATCCATGGGTTTCCTGGTGGCGTGGGATGGCTTCAATGGGAAATCCCATTGACAAGCAGCAGGAGTTGAGAACCCCGCCACCAATGAACAGTATGACAAGTTCTCTATCCAGCTAGCAGCAGTAGCGGGGCAGACTCACAATGGAGAATTGTAGCCAAACTGTCCAATAACCTTGTCCTTCTCTAATATACCGTAGTGTCTGCAGCTCAACCTCCAGCTCAATAACTCAGAGCCAAAGTTCGTACAGCCACAAACACTTGCTACAGATGCGTTTGCCCTGGGTCGCACCAGAAACTCCCACATCCTGTAATCGCAGCACGTCACCTGCCCTGGCATCTCCAATATGTATCAATTAATTAATAATTGCTGATTAATTAATTTATTAATAAGGCCTACCCCTCCCAATAAGTTTTAGCACTGCAATTATTCTTACAATACAGATAAAATAATAGTGTCTACAATACTGATCAAACTAACAGTTTTTAATAATGCCAATTATGGATTTACCTGTCCCTTCTGCTGCACCAATGTGGAAATCAAATACTGGGGGCTGAAAACGAGTTGAAGCAAAATAGCACCTCTTCTCCACACTTCACTAAACTCCCAACTCAACACACTTTACTACTTTTAGTCAACCTTAGCTCAGGCACCTCTTGCCCCCATGCACTAAATTCCCACTTCAAACCAAATTCCCAAAAATATCTGTCTCACTCAGGCCGAAATCTCCCCTCGCTGACCGCTCGCCTCTTACTGGCCGTGAATGTTAAAAGTCCATTTCTTATGTAAAGCTGTGATGATTTATTCACTTCTTTAATGACCAAGGAAGCGAGCGGTAGGAAGAAGAATTTTACTATTAACAATAATCTGCCCACGGCAGTAACTGTTTACAATCGCAGTCCCTGCTGGGACAACCAACATGCCGGTCTCTGTGCGGGCCAGCTTTTATGCTCAGTTGTAACGAGCCCCAGCTGGGTGGGCTTCTGTCCCCTCCCTCGCAAGCTCGCGTTCCATGGGCCCCCTGGGGAGATCGCTAATGGTTTCCCCGTGGGCATCGTGGGAGCTATGACTACTCCCTCGATTCGTTTTCTGCAACAGTAATCGCCACCTATTCAGGCCATATTTGGGTCCTCAGCAAATTTCTGGTCAACTACCTGGATATGGGGGAAGAACCAACTACAGGCTATTAGATAATCACAAATATTTAATCAGGAGTTTGAAGGAAACCTCTTTATCCAGGGTGTGGTAACAATATGGAACCTGAGAAGTCAAAGTGGTGTGCCTTTAAATAGATGAACACAAGAGGGAGAATGAAATAGAAAGTGAGGATTCGATAAAGTAGGGTGACTGGATTCATAAATCGGACAGGCCAAATGGACTGTTGCCGTGCTCTAAAAACTATCATTTTCTTAACGGGCCATGGATAATCCTCAGAACTTACTTTGTGGTTCAATTCAGTACTGCAGCAGCTTTCGGGTTATCCGATGGGATGGGTTGCTCATTTAAGACGGATTTGGGGAAAACGTTCTCTCAGAGTGGTGAATCTTTGGAATTCTTTACCCCAGCTCAGGAAGCTGTGGAGGCCGTGTCCTTGAACGTTCAAGGCTGAGATTGATAGTTTATAATAAGTAAGCAGAGACTAAGTGTGTGTTAGATCAGCCATGATCTTATTAAATGACACAGCAGGCTGGAAGTGCTGAAAAGCCTACTCCTGTTCCTATTTCTTACTGTCTTATGGGCGAGTCCCGGGCACATGTTCCTCAACTGAAAGTCACCACTGGGTTCTGAGTGGGTATTGGATTTCCACATGTGCTTATCCTACTGTGTTCACCGATGGGTACTGAGGAAAGGATTGCATTTCATTTGTCTTATCCAGGATGTACAACTCTCCTGCCCACTGAACAAGCTGGGATATTAATGTTGTAAAGTCGATTTGCACAGGCAGGGTGGATGGAAAATATTTTTTAACCAATTGTCTGTATCTCAGCTCAAGTTTCATTTTCAAGAGTCGGGAGCACGGTGGTACAGTGGTTAGCACTGCTGCCTCAAGTGGTGGCCTGGGTTCGATTCCGACCTTGGATCTGTGTGAAATTTGCACCTTCTCCCCGTGTCTGTGCGGGTTTCTTCCGGGTGCTCCGGTTTCCTCCCACAGTTCAAAGGTATGCAGCTTAGGTGGATTGTACATGCTAAATTGACCCTTAGTGTCCAAAGGTTATCGGGTTACGGGGAGAGGTAGAGGTCATGGGCCTAGATAGGGTGTTCTTTCAGTGCTGACATGATGGGCTGAATGGCTCCCTTCTGCACTGTAGGGATTCAATATTCCACGATTGGAGTGGAATGCCATTATTCATCAGACGACACAGAGAAGATATGACAGGAGGGAGTGCGGATTTCAACAGATCTGAAATGTTGGACAGAAATGTTGGACGGAAAGAAGCTTCGGAGAGCTTATTTATTTTTGGTTTGGAAACTCAGCATGTACAGGGGAAGATCAGCAGTGCAGCGGCTTATCACAGTGTTCACCCATGGGTACTGAGGAAAGGATTGCATTTCATTTGTCTTATCCAGGATGTACAAATCTCCTGCCCACTGAACAAGCTGGGATATTAATGTTGTAAAGTCGACTTGCACAGGCAGGGTGGATGGAAAATATTTTTTACAAAATCAAAAAATAGTTATCGAGAAGAATAAAGTGTGGAAAAACATATCGTGAGGGGGGGGGGGAGCGGTTAACACAATAGAAAGAACAAGAAATGAAGATAGAGAGAGAGGGAAATGTTATATCTGAGCTACACCCTTTATACAAATGTAAATTAACTGGGATAATTTATACAAATGTAAATTAACTGAGATAATTTTAACTATAACCCATTCAGCAGGAAACCGTACGAGAGACCAGGTCATGTGGCATTACACCACTTATTGTGATGATGTACACAGTATGTTATTATCATATTAACCAATACAATTAACCCAGTAACCATCCACTATCCAACACAACATATTACACTAGAGTTCATAGAGCATGAAATCGTGCACTTTGAAATAGAGACATCTTCGCTTTCTCAAGTTCAGATTTGTTTTATTAATTTATGTGACAAGGGCAGCACTAATCACCCTTGAACTGAGTGGCTTGCGAGACCATTTCAGAGGACATTGCTGTGGACCAGGTAAGGATGGTGGATTTCTTTCCCTCAAGGACATAATTGAACCAGATAGGTTTGTTTAAATCATAAGATGTTCAACTCCAAATATTTTATTGAATTCAAACTTGACCACCTGCCGTGGTGGGATTCAAACCCAGGTACCCAGAGTATTACTCTGGATTATTAGTTCAGTAACTACCACTATGCCACCCCCTCCCCTACAATAAAATAAGTAATGGGAGACAATTGAATAAGTAGGACATAATCCAAAATAGCGGAATGGTAGCACAGTGGTTAGCACTGCTACCTCACAGCGCCAGTGACCCAGGATCAATTCCGGCCTTGGGTGACTGTCTTTGTCGAGTTTGCACCTCCTCCCCGTGTCTGTGTGGGATTCCTCCAGGTGCTCTGATTTCCTCCCACAGTACAAAGATGTGCAGGTTAGGTGGATTGACCATGCTAAATTGCCCCTTAATGTCCAAACGTTAGTTGGGGTTCTGGGTTACGGGATAGGGAGCGGTTGTGAGCCTATGCGTGGTGCCCTTCCGGAGGGTTGGTGCAGACCCGATGGGCCGAATGCTGCTTCACGGCGACGGAGACGCAGGTTCGATCCCGGCCCCGGGTTACTGTCCATTTGGAGTTTGCACATTCTCCCCGTGTCTGTGTGGATCTCACACCCACAACCCAAAGGTGTGCAGGGTGGGTGGATTGGCCAGGCTAAATTACCCCTTATTTGTACATTTTTTTAAAAAAACCTTGAATGCTATTAACTGACAAGAACAGACAAATGGCAGGTTTGCTTGCAGGTTTTAAAGGAAAGGCAAAAATTTACTGTTCAACACCCGAAAATACATGACTGAACAGACACACACTCATGCAGATAAACAGGTACTGAGGAAAAGGGTTGTGGTCAGAAAAGCAACCACTATTTAGAGTTCTCTGTTATACTTGCTTTTTCTCTGGGGTGAAAGCTGTGAGCAAATTCTTTCAACACCCTTAAACATGAATATTTTGATGTAGGAGGGAGAAGGAGCAGTCAAACTAACATCAGTTGGTCAGTTCTAGAAGCCAGTTATTGTGATAGAAGTAATTCTTGCCAAGAACAACATGGGATAACTATTGGTGGTTGGTATGGATTTGCAAAGGCTAATCACATCTGATGAAGTTAATAAAGTTCATTCAGGTAATTGGAAAGTGTGCTGATGAAGGGAATCTGGTGCATGTTGGAGGTAGATTTTCAAAAGGTACTGGTAGCTATTCCACAAGGATGTATTCCCAAATCTTTGTAATTCACAATATTTGTGAATAATGCAGAGGGGGATGAATCACAGCAATATTACGCTTGCTGATGGCACAATGCTCATTGGGCAAGAAATAAACATGAGAGACTGGAAGAATTATGTAGATGGGCTGACTCACGGCAGGAACATTTTTGTCTGATAAATATAAGGCAAGGCTTTTAAGAACAGCTAACTGTACACACATATGAATAACATAAGAAGGTATGGCCAAAGGGAAAAATGAGTTTGGAGTGATCATTGATCATTTTCTTTTTCTAAACTTAAAGGCGCGGACAGCATGGTGGTGCAATGGTTAGCATTGCTGCGTCACTGTACCGAGGTCCCAGGTTCGATCCCGACTCTGGGTCACTGTCCTTGTAGAGCTTGTACATTCTCCCGTGTTTGGGTTTTGCCCCCACAACCCAAAAGATGTGCAGGCTAGGTGGATTGGCCTTACTAAATTGACCCTCAGTGTCCAAAACAAAAAGATTAGGTGGGGTTACTGGGTTACACGGATAGGATCAAGGTGTGGGCTTAAGTGGGGTGCTCTTTACAAGGGCCGGTGCAGACTTAATGGGCCGAATGGCCTCCTTCTGCACTGTAAATGCTATGATTAACATGCTTTTTGCAAGCTTCAAGATTGCAAGAAACTAAAACAGTGGCTAAGAACTTCTGATATCCAGTAGATCATGCGCCGATGGTACAACAGAAGATGCACTGGGGGACCCAGCAGAAAGAAGACCCATGCAGGAACTGCAGGGAAATTGCCCGGGGAGTTCAAAGTTCCAATGGGCAACTATCCTGCACTAGGAACCATCCATTCCTCCAGTTTAAATCAGAGACTTTGAATTGTTCTGGAGCAGTTACCAGGAAAACTCCTGGGTGACTATAATAAAGATTACCCCACCCCCCTTTCTGATCCCTGACTACCGCAAAGCCCCTTCCCACAACTACCCTCATGGACCCCTAATTACCCCTTCATTGCAACATAAATAACCTTTTATTGAGAAAAGTAGGCTTACATTAACACTGCAATGACGTTACTGTGAAAATCCCCGAGTCGATACTTTCCAGCACCTGTTCAGGTACACAGAGCTCGTATGGGAATTGAACTCACACTGCTGGCCTTGTTCTGCATCACAAACCAGCTGTCTAGCCGACTGAGCTAAGCCAGCTAAACCAACAGACCACCCGATCTCTGAACTGATCCTACCTCCCTCGACTGACAACCTGATCCCCCAGACCCAGCTGACTAGCCCACCCTACCACTGCGAACCTACCCCCAATCTTAAACTCCAATCTACCCCAAATAATCTAACCCCCTCCCAATCCGTCACCCCCAATCCTAACCCCATTCTACACCACCCAGTCTAAATCCCCATTCTAATCTCCCATCTGACCCCCCATCCTAACCCCTCCCATTTTACCCTATCCCATCCCTCAGAAATCCTTATCTTACATATTTCCCTCCTCCCTGGCTTCTCAAAGTGGCTGGGACATACTTTATGGCGGGTAATGCCGTGATAAACAGGCATGGTTTTAATTTACCCCAATGCTGCCCACTGAGCCGGAAAACCTGGGGAACCCACTGCACCATACATTTCTTACCAGGCCCGAGTCAGAAGGCTGGACCTGAGATATTTCGCTCCAGAACAAGGTAAGTAAAAAGGAATGGAGTGGCAATCCGATTTTGTTGCCACTACTCAGAAGTTCTGGCCCTTTTTTTCTTCTCTCAAGATAGTGGAATAGGGGGAAAGAAAGGTCCAAAGTATGTTTGTGGTGAATGTAACATAGTAATTCACACTGTATTTACCAATACCATTGTAAGCGCAGTAGCGTTATCCGACCACTAGGGGGAGTAGCTCTGGGAATGCTCAGGAGTTTGTACAGGGCTCCACCCTCGGCTCCGCCCACGACTCCTCCCCCTTGACTGCTATATAAATAACCGTGTCCAGAGCCAGCCTGCAGTTCATCGAGAGTTCAACGGGTAACAGGCTGGCTCTGTAGTAAGTAGATTAAAACCACTGTTCATATCTTAAAGCACGTGCCTCGTGAATTGATGGTTCCATCAGTGTTGACTCCTCATCGGATGATACCCCCAGGAGAAGCTGAATTAATATCTTTTGAGAATGGAAATGAGGATTGTAGAGATATCTAGGAATGTGAGTTCTTTTTCCAGGGGCATTTAAATAATAAAGTCCAAGTCAAGTCTTGTTGAAAAATAAGAGACATGCTATCAAAGCTTTTCATCTTGCCCTTTCAGTCCCACCAGCTCTGAGACAAGAGATTCCTGCCCAAAGTCAATGGACCATTGAGTGGCCTGCCAAATTTTCCATCCCGTTTCCATGGCAGGTGGGACCAGGAGATTTACCTCATTGGGACAGTTCTCAAGAATACCAAGAGTAAAGGGAACAAACATTTACACTGCATGGGAAGAGAGTATGAATTGGCTGGAAATTGAACTCTGATTAGTAGAGGCAAGGTCATTGAGAGTGCTCCAGGAAACTGTTAACAGTCAAGATAAAATCAAAATACTGCTGATGCTGGAAATCTGAAACAAAAATGGAAAATGCAGGGAAAACTCAACAGGTCTGGCAACATCTGCTGAGAGATAAACAGAGATAATGTTGCAAGTCCATTTGACTAAAGAGTCAAACAGACTCAAATCATTAACTCTGTTTCTTTCTCCACAGATGCTGCCAGACTTGATGAGTTTCTCCAGCATTTTCTGGTTTAATTTCAATTCACTGCCACGATTTTGTGTGAATTCAAATCAGGCAGGTTGGCCCTGATTTGTCAAGACAATTGCCAAGAGGAGTGAACAATGACAAAGCCTTTACCAATCAGAGTCTGGTCTGAATTTGAACAATACCTTGGCAGTTAACTGCTTCCTGCTGCTTTCTCCATGGCAATGTCTCGACCAATCAGAGACCAATTTCCAACCAATTCGCATTCCCTTCTCATGCAGTGTAAATTCTTGCTCCCTTCATCCTTGCGAACTGCCCTGGTGAGTGTAGGATTAAAAGATTTGATAGCCATTCGTTTTGCTAAGCAAAACTCCAGTTCTATGCACCCAAATGACTTAAAGATGAGGATGTACTTGTTTTGTGGTAGTGAAATCCATGGTAATCATTGTGGACTCTGGATGAATGTCGATAATGTGAGAATATTTAGCTGGATACAAATCCTTGCTTTGATTTTATGTTCCTATGTGTATCGTTCTATGGGACTGAGAAAATACATATTCCTGAAATGCCCTTTATGGTATCATGCCCAATATATTCTGAACTTCAAACAAACTGGTACATTTTAAAACTGAATGCAGGGCAGCACAGTGGTGCAGTGGTTAGCATTGGTGCCTCACGGCGCCAAGGTCCCAGGTTCGATCCCAGCTCTGGGTCCCTGTCCGTGTGGAGTTTGCACATTCTCCCAATGTTTGCGTGGGTTTCGCCCCCACAATCTGAAAGATGTGCAGGGTAGGTAGATTGGCCATATTAAATTGCCCCTTAATTGGGAAAAAATGAATTGGGTACACTAAATTTAGAAAAAGAAAATATTTGTAAAAAAGAAAAACTGAACACAGAAGTGCGCAAAGGATTGCCGCTTGCGGGGTCGCCTGATTTCTTTTGTGGATTGAAACTCCTCCCTTGTCGCAAGAGTGAACAAAAGGAACATTCCAGACTGATGTTGAATCAGTGCCCTTTACCAAAACTAATCCAAAAGTGTATTATCAAATTGAATGGGGCATTCAAACACAGACACTCTCTCAAACTCTCAATGTGCTAACACATGTTGGAATCAAAGTACACACCATTCTTCGTTTGGGAAAAAAAAAATAAGATATTGAACTTATAAAAGTTACATGATGCGGAAGGCGTGATTTCTGCCTGCTTTTTAAGTTCATCTAGAAGCTGTTTTATGTACCTCCCAGGAGTTCAACTGCAAGACACCTCACAGCCGGCTGAAAATCCTGTGCTCGACAAGATCCTAATTTCAATTCAAAGCATCACCTGAGAAACTGTAGGCCTGACATCAAATACATTGAGATAATTATACTCTTTGACAGTATATGACCTTCATTTGTATTTCATCGTTTTCTGTGTGAGAGTGTTTGTGAGATCAATGGGTGAGACAATGCTTTTGAATTTGGGGCAGGTGGACTAAGAATAAATAGCTTTCTTTATTTTAAACTCACAAAAGGTTGCTGCTGATTTAGTTTCAATTTGGGATCCACACCGGGAGGATAAGAAAACACCTACCCCTTGTATACTATCATACGAATCATAAGTAGTAAAGGGGTCAAATAAATTGTCTATGGCCATGGTTGTGTTCAGCAGTGGTACACACAGGGAAGCACATTTATTTATGTATTTGCCTTCAGCGGTTAAAGCAAACACTATTAGATCAGATAGCATTTCAGCGTCACTGAACATATATCTCAAAAACTACTCTCCGATCAATAAAATATGCTTCTCTCCTCCAATCTCCTTCCTGCAACACTGCTTATCTCCAAATTACTGTGTGCAATGACATGCAGTAATCACATCATCTCCCGGGCTATGATGTTGAGCTGAAAGATTCAAGTTTAAAGATTAGGTTCTATAAGAATACAGATAATGTCCTATTGCATTCATGAGTTCTGTTCTGAGCGGGTTGGGTGTGAGTGGAGAGGTTTGTGTGGAATCTATTGGGCATGTATTCATGTTGCAGACACAAACTCATTAAATGATCTGCATTGTGAAAGCACATACATATTTTCAAGTTCCACAATGCTTCAGTGTATCAAGGGCCAGAACTCTCCGGCCTTTTGTTGGCGGTGGGATTCTCTGATCCTGCCGCTAGCGCGCCCCGGCCCGCATGTTTCCCGGCGGTGTGGGATGGCTTCAATGGGAAATCCCATTGACCGTGACAGGAGCAAAGAACCCTGCCACCAGCAAATGGAGCGCGGGCGAGAGACACGCGACTGGGAGATTGGAGACCAAGGCAAGAACATTGAAAGCTACCGATAATTGGATGCCTGCACCCAGAGAATCGGACTATTTAGACCAGTAATCTATTAGGGGAGGCTCTGAACATCTGAGTATATGGAGTAACAGTGTAATTTATCATTATTGTTATTATCATAACATAAGGCAGCACGGTAGCATGGTGGTTAGCATAAATGCTTCACAGCTCCAGGGTCCCAGGTTCAGTTCCCGGCTGGGTCACTGTCTGTGCGGAGTCTGCACGTCCTCCCCGTGTGTGCGTGGGTTTCCTCCGGGTGCTCCGGTTTCCTCCCACAGTCCAAAGATGTGCGGGTTAGGTGGATTGGCCAGGTTAAATTGCCCGTAGAGTCCTAAAAAAAGTAAGGTTAGGGGGGGTTGTTGGGTTACTGGTATAGGGTGGATACGTGAGTTTGAGTAGGGTGATCATTGCTCGGCACAACATCGAGGGCCGAAGGGCCTGTTCTGTGCTGTACTGTTCTATGTTCTATGTTCTATGTTCTATATTAACAGCAAAATGCATGTCACTGAATTAACATCGAAAGAATATCAAATGACTCACTCTAGAACAAGTGAAAACTTAAAGGGCACAAAGTATTTCACGTTATTTGCTTGAGCTGGTATAAAAACGTTGACATTTGAAACACTCATGATGTGCAAGCAATAAAAAAAGAAAGTGCTGGAAAAACACAGCAGGTCTGGTAGCATCTGTTCAGAGAGAAACAGAGTCAACATTTTTGAATTTCAAAGAAAAGTCACATTGGCCTTGATTCATCCAAAAGACTCCCTGTTCAGCCATGTTCAGGGAGCTGTGGAAATGTATCCCAAGACCCACCTGTTCCTCTACACTTCACAGCATTCTACCATTTATTGAGTATTTCTTTCCTAATTCGTCTTTCCGAGATGCATTATCTCACTCTTCCCTGGGTTGAACTTAATTTGCCACAGTTACATCCACTTGATTCGTCCAGTGATATCTTCCTGCAGGCCACAATTCCCTACTCCGTTCTCAATCACATGGCCAGTTTTTGTATTATCAGTAAACTTATTAATCATACCCCCTCCATTCAAGTCACAATCATTGATAGATACCATGAAAAGCAATGAGCCTGGCAATGATTCATGTGTCACACCACTGGAAACAACCTCACAGTCACTAAAACATACAGAAGACCATAAGGTTTAGGAGAAAAATTAGGCCATTCGGCCCAATGGGTCTGCTCACCTATTCGATCATGGCTGATGTGTTTCTCATCCCCATTCTGCTGCCTTCTCCCCATAACCCCTGATCCCCTTATTAATCTTGTCTATCTCTGTCTTAAAGACACTCAGTGACTTGGCCTCCACAGCCTTCTGCGGCAATGAGTTCCACAGATTCACCATTCCATGGTTGAAGAAATTCCTCCTCATCTCAGTTTTAAGGAACGGCCCTTTAGTCTGAGGCTGTGTCTTCAGGTTCCCATCTCTCCTACCAGTAGAAACACCTTCTCCACATCCACTCTATCCAGGCCTCTCAGTATTCTGTAAGCTTCAATGAGATTCCACCCCCCCCCCCCAACCCTCCCGCATCCTTCTAAACTCCATCGAGACCCGACCCAGAAACTACAACAGCTGCGCATAAGATAAGCTCTTCATTCCCGGAATCATTCTTGTGAACCTCTTCTGGGCCGCCTTCAAATGTGGCCTGGCAAGAGCCTTATACAGCCTCAACAATACATCCCTGCTCTTGTATTCTAGCCCTCTTGACATGCATGCTAACATTGCATTTGCCTTCTTAACTGCCGACTGAACCGGCACATTAACCTTAAGAGAATCCTAAACGAGAGTTCCTAAGTCCCTTTGTGCTTCAGATTTCCAAAACCTTTCCACATTTAGAAAATTGTCTATGCCTCTATTCCTCCTACAAAAGTACATAAATTCACACTTTTACACAATGTATTGCATCTGCTACTTCTTTGCCCACTCTTCAGCAACCTCCCTTCTTCCTCAATACTACCTTTCCCTCTACGAATCTTTGCATCACCTGGAATGTTAGCATGAATACCCCAAGTTCCTTCTTCCAGATCGTTAATGTATATCATGAATAGCCGTGGTCCCAGCACTGACCCCTGTGGAACAACATTAGTCACCGGCCGCCATCTTGAAAATTATCCATTTATCCCCACTCTCTGCCTTTTGCCAGTCAGCCAATCCTCTATCCATGCGCATAAGTTGCCCCCAACACCATGGACTTTTATCCTATTCAGCAACCTCCTGTACGGCATCTTGTCAAAGGCCTTTTGAAAATTCAAATACATCACCACCATTGGCTCTTTTTGTCTAACGCAAAGAATTCTGACAGATTTATCAGGCCTGGCCTCCCCTTCGTGAAGTTGTGCTGACTCAGTCCTATTTTGTCAGGCGGTTCCAAGTGCTTCGCAATCTCATCCTTAATAATGGACTCTAAAATCTCACCAATGACCAAAGTCAGGCCACCCCGCCTATAATATCCTGCTTTCTGCCTCCCTCCCTTCTTAAACAAGACTGTTATATTAGCCATTTTCCACTCGTCTGTGACCCTCACTGGCTCCAGTGATTCCTGAAAGATCACCACCAATGCCTCCACAATCCCCTAAGCTACCCCCTTCAGAACATTGGAGTGTAGTCTATCCAGTCTGAGTGATTTATCCACCTTTAGACCATTCCACTCCCCCAGCACCATCTCCATACTGATGGCCATTACACTCACCTCTTCCCCCTAACTCTCTTGAAGTTCTAGTATTCCACTGGTGTCTTCCACCATGAAAACTGATGCAAAAGGCCAATTCAGTTCCTCTGCCATTTCTTTGTTCCCCATGACTACTTCGCCAGCCTAATTTTTCAGTGGTCCAATGTCCATTCTTTCCTTTCTCTTCCTCTTTATATATATATTATATTACACATCAACCATTACCATTTCCTTCCTGTCTCTGAGCCAATTTGGATCAACGTTCCACTTTGCCTTGAATCCCAGGGCTTTTAGCTTCCAGATCAGCCTGCCATGGTGGACCTCATCAACAACTTTCCTAAAATCCATTAGCCTGCGTCAAATGCACCACCCTCACTGAACCTCCGTGTTGTCTCGTACAAAAATGCAATAATGTTAGTCTGACACAACCTTCCCTCGACAATTCTGTGCTGACTGCCTGTTATTGATCTGTCCCTTTCTAAATGAAGGTCTCTTCTGATCCTTCTCATTAATTCCAATAATTTTACTCCCACCAAGGTTCACAGTGTGGGCTATGATTACTCCAACTACCATTGAATATTTTGCTTCAGTATTCACTAGAGAAAGGGACCTTGTTGCTCATGAGAACAGTATGAACTAGGTTAATAGACTTGAACAGGTTGATATTAAGAAGGAGAACGTGTTGGAAATTTTGAAAAGCATCAAGATAGATAAGTCCCCTGGGCCTGACGGGATATACCCAAGGTTACTACGGGAAGTGAGGGAGGAGATTACTGCACCATTGGCGATGACCTTTGCGTCCCCACTCTCCACTGGAGTAGTACCGGATGCTTGGAGGGAGGTGAATGTTGTTCTCCTATTCAAGAAAGGGAATAGGGGAATCCCTGGGAATTACAGACCCATCAGTCTTACGTCTGTGGTGAGCAAAATATTGGAAAGGATTTTGAGAAATAGGATTTATGATTGTTTAGAAAAACATAGTTTGATTAAAGATAGTCAGCATGACTTTTTGAGGGGCAAGTCATGCCTCACAAGCCTCATTGAATTCTTTGAGGATGTGACGAGAAACATTGATGAAGGTTGGGCAGTGGATGTGGTGTATATGGACTTCAATAAGGCATTTGATAATGTTCCTCATGGTAGGCTCATTCAGAAAATTAGGGGGCATGGGCTGCAGGAAAATTGGGCTATTTGGATACAGAATTGGTTGGCCGAAAGAAGTGGTAGTGGATGGAAAGTATTCCGCCTGGAGATCGGTGACCAGTGGTGTCCTGCAGGGATCTGTTCTTGGACCTCTGCTCTTTGTAGGTAGGTTCTTTACACAGAAAGTGGTGGGTGCGTGGAATGCACTGCCAGCAGAGATGGTGGAGTCTGAGTCATTAGGGACATTTAAGCGACTCTTGGACAGGCACATGGACAGCATTAAATTGAAGGGCTGTAGGTTAGGTTGACCTTCGATTAGGATAAATGGCCGGCACAACATCATGGACCGAAGGGCCTGTACTGTGCTGTACTGTTCTATGTTTTATGTTCTACATCAGGTCGAATCACTTTGGCTCTGATATCCACATTGCCTGGGGTCCTGCTCCCAAGGCCCCACGCAAAGCCCCTAATGACCGGGGTTCATGAGTTCCCGCACGGTTGGCCTAGAGCTCGTCATATAGTCCATGAAGCCCGCTCCCTTAAAGGGCCACACGAACACATCACTCCCCCAGTTTAGTCCCTTATTACAAACTACACCAAAAACTATGTAAAGAGTTTACATTACAAAACATTGCAAAAGAGGGGAAAGGGAGTCCATCAAAAAATCAATCGGTATAGAGATCTTCGGATCCTCCCAAGACTCTGCAGGCCACCCACATCATACTCTTGAAGTAGAGGTCCTCGATCCGGGGAATCGGGTGCCTATCAACCTGAGCAGACTGATTTATGGTTAGTTTGTAGCCCCCACAAATTCTTATCAAATGATCAGGTTCGAGAACTGCTTTTGGTGCTGCTCACTCAAAGAACTGAACCACTTTGATTATGCCCAGCTCGTCTAATCACTTAAACTCAGCTTCAACCTTCTGATGCAAGTTGTATGGCACTGGTCTGGCTCAAAGTACTTGGGTGTCGAATCCAGATTGACTTTTATTTTGGCTCTGATGATGCCTTTGATCTGGCCCAGTTCCTTGTGAAAAATGGCATTGAAAATTTATAAAAATTCCAGACAAATGAGCCTAATCTTCGGTAACCAGTCTTTTCCCAACAGGCTGGGCCTCTGCCCTTGCATGACAACCAAGGGCAGATCGGCCTCTTGCTCTTTATACGCCACTGGCGTGTTGGTGGTTCCTAGGATTTTCAAGATTTCTCCAGTGAATGTAGAAAGTTTGGCCACAGTACTGTTAAAACTTAAAGGTTGAATTCCAGCATGGACCTTTGCTCTCCAGCAATGTCACCAATGCTTCGGTGGTGACTTCTATCTGAGGGATTTGCCATTCATCCTGAAGACAATTTCAGTTTGGGCATCTTATTTAACTGGACTGCATTCAACCAATACACTGCATGCTCTTCATCAGAGTTCTTTTTAAGTGGAGTGGCTCTGTGAACTGTTGCTGCTGTTGTTTTGTTTTGCATTGGCCGCTTTGCATAGTGCAGCAACATGCTCGGATGCGACCCCTATTACTGCATCTGAAATACGCAAGCACCCAAAAATGGCAAGTCTCTTGGCGACGTCTGCCCCACAGCAATAGCAGTCCACCTCTGAGTCGGGTTGGCGCCCCGTCTTTCTCCCAGTACTTTAACCGGTCTGGATCTCCAGAATGCCTGCTGATCCTGCTGCGCACCTCGTGGCCATACTACCACATACTTTGTTCACCTCCCTTCCAGCAATGCTTTGGAGCACAGTGGCGCCTTTCTTGGCACACTCCATTCTTTTCCAACTTTATAGTGGTTTCAGCTAGGAGATTCTTCTGGATATTAAGTTTATGGATCCCATAAACAAGCCAGTCACTGAGTGAGGTCCTGAACTCACAGTGCTTAGTGGGCTGGCGAAACCATGAAAGCTGAGACGGACTCTTCATGGTCTCTCACTGGAAAATTACAGTTAGAACAGATAATCATAGGCCTTGAGCTGAAGTGTTTTTTGACTAATTTCACTGTCAGGTCAAATGTCATCGAGGTGTGCCTCCAAGAACTTGTCGATCCTAGCTAAATTACATGTTTGGGGCCCACAACTGTTCTCTTGCACTTTAAGTACATATAAGCAATTTTGGGGGATTTTGTTTTTGATTACACTTGCCATTATTTTTTCTTCTCCAGTCTTTGCTTTGCTTATTCCCTTTTTAATTTTTCCCCTAGAGTTTTTATGTTCCATGGGTTTTCCGGAGTATTGAGTCCTTGATATCTGTCATGTTTTTTACTTTATCCTTTCATTGAAACCAAATGAATTGTGTTTTAACACCTCAATTATGGTGTTTAAAAAATCAACCCTATGAGAAGATATTTTGTTCTCATAACATTTGGAGAGCTTCCACCTTTGGGCGAGATCTTCCCGCTGTTTACGCCGGCGAGATATTCCGATCCTCCTGACGGCACTCCCATACCACAGGTTTCCGAGCTGCATGAGGCTGATTCAGTAGGAACTGCACGTGCAGTTAGTCGCAAGTAATTTGTGAAAAAATAGGAGGTAAATTATCAAATACATTCCTCCGGAGCAGCACCGTGGCGCAGTGGTTAGCACTGCAGTCTCATGGCGCCGAGGTCCCAGGTTCAATCGTGGCTCTGGGTCACTGTCCGTGTGGAGTTTAAAACATTCTCCCCGTGTTTGTGTGGGCTTTGCCTCCACAACCCAAAGATGTTTGCAACAGTAGTGAACTCGCCAACATTGAGGGCATTTAAAAGTTATTGGATAAGCATATGGATGATAAGGGCATAGTGTAGGTTAGATGGCCTTTAGTTTTTTTCCATGTCGGCGCAACATCGAGGGCCGAAGGGCCTGTACTGCGCTGTATCGATCTATGTTCTATGTGCAAAGTAGGATTGAACACGTTAAATTGCCCCTTAATTGGAAAAAATGAATTGGGTACTCTAAATTTATTTTAAAAATACGTTCCTCCTCACACTGTGAGGGTTTGAAAGAGGCAGTTAAATTTCTCAAAACTTCATCCTCAGAGGTTTACTTCCATTTTTTCATCAGTGCTATTTTCTATTACTGCTTTGGTAGATGGGATTAGTGCATGAGGGAATGCTAATGGTTAAAAAATAACTAGATTGATTGTTGAGATGTTCTTTTCGTTACTTGCTTCCAAGGTCATATATTAATTCAGTAAAAAAAAAACTCTTTTCAATTACTTGGAGACATCCAGAATCATACAATCATAGACACCTGACAGTGCAGGAGGGGGTCATTTGGCCCATCGAGTCTGCACCGATCCTCTGAAAGAGCACTCTACCTGGGCTCCCTCCTCCACAACACCTTAATGCTACCCAACCATTGGACACTAAGGGGCAACTTAGCCTGGCCAATCCACCAGGCAAGCACACCTTTGGACAGTTTAAATGTTGGAACGTATAAACGTTTGGAAACTGTGCAATGACCTTTTGAGGCCATATTTGTTTCTTGATGAAATGTCATCTTTCCTAAGACTAAATAAGTCAGCAAAATTTTCAAACTGCACATTGTAGGGTAAATCCTGCTCTCTGGGCTATTTGCAAATAATGAGAGAGCAAAAGAAAAGGTTGATTATATCAATATTTTAAGGTGGAAATTGAGTAGGATTTTACAGCCTGCCCCCGGTGGCGGAGGCGGTCCGCCATTGGCTGGCAGCAAATTCCGGTTGGTGTAGGGGGGAGGGTGAGGGGTTGGGGAGGTGGTGGGGGGGGGGGGGGGAAATACCCTGAGGTCACAAGGGTGCCGATAGTTTGAGAAGAAGGCCGATGAAGTGAAAAAATTGGAATAGCTCTAAAGTGGATATTGACAGTTTGAGCATCAGTCCCCTGCCCCTTTTCCCTCACAATATCGCAAAGGATGTGGAAAAATTAAATCTCAAATATTACCTTCATTTAAATTGTGAGATGACAGCAAGATACACGTTCACAATGAGAGCTGCCCTCACAGAGACCTTCAATTCAGAGAAAGTAAGTGTTCTTTAATTATCCTATCAGATCCTTTAATTATCTTAAATATCTTAGTTATATCATTGGTTAACCTTCTACACTCAAGGGAATACAATAGTCGATGCAATGCGGCTTTATGATTTCCCCCTTTTAGCTCTGGTATCATTCTGGTGAATGTGTGCTGCATTCCCTCCAAGACCAATGTGTCATAACTGAGGTATGGTGCCCCAAAGCGAATGTAGTAGTTACAATCATAGAATTATCATAGAATCATAGAATTGCTACAGTGCTGCAGGAGGCCATTCAGCCCATTGAGTCTGTACCGGCCCTTGGAAAGAGCACTCTACTTAAGCCCACACCTCCACCCTATCCCCGTAACGTCAAGGTGCAATTTAGCATGGCCAATCCTCCTAACCTGCACACCGTTGGACTGTGGGAGGAAACCTGAGCGCCTGGAGGAAACCCACGCAGACATGGGGAGAAAGCACAATCTCCACACAGACAGTGACCCTAGTCCAGAATTGAACCCGGGTCCCTGGAGCTGTGAGACAGCAGTGCTAACCACTATGCCACCGTGCCACCCAGTGTTCCAGCTGTTATGAGTGTGGAGCAATCTCTGCAGTCCAGATAGTCTTTTGCTTTCCATCATTTTGTTTGTTTGTTCACGGTAATTATTCGGTATTTCCAGGCTTGGGTTTAGCACACCCCAGATTGTTGGAAGAAGGAAAGATTAACGGAGGCAAGGAGCTGCAGCATTTTATGTGAATTTTAAGCCAAGGATCTTCCTAGCTGCTCAATTGGATATAAAAGATTCAACAACAGTATTTAAAAACAGAACAGCAACAAATACATCCTGAACTACATTTATTCTTGAACTGACAAGACCTAAAAAAACAGATTAAATCCTTATTTATCTAATTTGCTGCATTTCAGACCATGTTGTGGGAGGTTTATGGCCTTATGTGCTTACATCACAACTGTGACTGAAGCATTTGGGGATGTCTTCAGGAGTGAAAGGTGCTATTTAAATGCAATTTTATCTGTTTCTTTTCATGAAGTAAAGAATTTTCAAATGGGTGGGATTTTCTGGCCATTCCCGTTGGCTGCATCTTTCGCACCCGCTGAAGTTGACCCCCATCGTGGGTACCCCGGCGGAAAGACGGCCGAGCTGTGCCACTTGATATTGACTTTGGTTGGACTGGAAGATCTCAACAGAAGCCAATGGCGAGCCAACCCAGCCATGGGAAAAGCCATCATGGGGGAGGAGTAAAAATATCCAGTCATCGATCAAGGGTTGCTGCTTTGGGTGTGGATGCACCCAATTGCGCCTGTTTTGAGAGATCAAACTAACTTGCATACAAACTCCGCAAAGTTTGCCGCCAACAAAGGCAGTGTTTCAAAATATAAAAAATGTGCTTCAAAGAAATTCCTTGATATATATTAAAATGGCAACTTGATGCAGTTTGATTACTGGCGCTGAAAATAGGCTATCGTGAAAAATAAGCACTTATAATTGGTGTCAGTCCTCTACTTGTGAGCGACCTGATTTTACGTGACTGACATCGACTTCCGAAAGACACATAGATCCATTCTCTGGTTAGATTGGGGTACCGTAGTCAGTTTGGCAACTTTGAAAACAATTTAAAGCATGTCCAGTGGTGTTCTTGCATCCAAAAGAACCAGCTACGTTATCTGAGTCCCCTTAAAGGTTTGCAAACAAGTGCAATGAGCAGAAACCTCCAAAGTTGATTAATTCTCCCTGGGGATGGTCAGGTCGGGGAGCCACTTTTGTGGACAGGGCTAAATTCTTGCAAAACTAGAGGAGCAGAAACTTGTTATTTGCTATGCTGTGTTTTTATAATGATGCAAAGACACCGATCACTCGTAAGAGATTGTGTCAACACATTGTGGGTTCATTTATTGAGACCGGATACATGGGAACAACCGTACAGAGATGGAAAACTTGAACACACCGGAGCTGCAGAGCTGTGTGTGTGCTCTGCTGAAAGCAAAAGCGAAACTAAGCTGGACCACACAATATCTTTCCTTTCTCGTGATGACATGCTCCTATCCCTTAAAGGCATATTGCAACAGGTTGGACATAATTTATGCTTGAAATTACACCAATAGTGCAGCACAACTGATTGAAAACTCTACACAACTGTATGCCAGACAAGAAAGACTATCAAAAAAGACATGATAAATCCCGCACCCCCCAGCCTTACTCACCCTAGCAGTTGCGACTAGCTCAAAGGAAAACAAGGAGAAATTCATTAGGGCCCCATGATGTAGCCACAAATAAATTTCTGATCCTCATCAAAGCATCAAAAAGGATGTATTTTGGCTCTAAGTACATTAGGAACCACCACGTTGACCTTCTCTATCAGCACAGTAGCACTCTTCTCGCTTGCACACCCCAGGTAGTGACTTTCTAGCAGGCTTCTTCATGGTTGAAGATTTAAAATGTTCATGAGGAACACAGTAAAGAAATGGAAGAAAGTATTGACACAGCGGCGGATTCTTCGGCCACCCGCCCGGCAACCGGAAATACCCGCCCGAGGGCAATGGACCATTACAAGGTCCGCGCCCCATCGGTGGTGATCTTCCGGCAGGGACGGCCGAAGAATCCAACCCAGTGTTGTTCCCTATTAATTTAGATGAGTGGAGGTTCCCCGATATATAAAAGCAAATTCCTGTGGATGCCGGAAACTGAAACGAAAGAGAAAATCATCAAAAATCACAACAGATCTGACAGCATCTGTAGAGAGAGAGAGAGACAGAGCTAACATTTCACGCCTGGATGACTCTTTGTCAAAGGATATTTTCCTCCCTTGGCACACAGTGAGAAATGCAACATTTTTCTGACTCTGAATTGTTGCTGGTATCCTTTATATTTTGCAGGAGAGAAATTATATGAAATAATATTACAGCAAGAGCTCTCAGCATTGGAAGAAAGGCTAATGGAGGCCAAAAATATACATTCCAAATAATTACCAATAACTATTGTAGCTTTCTGGATTCTTCTAATATCAGTTTACTAATTGAATTATGATGAGTACAATATTTTTGTTCAATTATAAAAGTTAGACAAATCAAGTAGAATACTTTTAAGTAATAATATATCATTAAACCCGACACATTAGCACAGCAGCTTGTAATTGGAGAGCAAGCTGATGGCAAATGTGTACAAATGAATCCTCTGAATTTAACTATGGTGTCATTCAACAGTATCTCATCAGGTTGCAGGGAAATATCCAAATGCTTTGAAGACTGGTAACGTATGTTGTCGTGGCATTGCAAAGCCAATTCTAATTCTACAACCGAAATTGAATATTTATTGCCTCTCTTTTGGGCAATGTGGAAGAAGAATGCTGGACAACAAGGTGGAGGCTGTCATGATATGCAAAAATGCAGCTAATGAACACATAGAATAGGATGCGACCAATGAGCAGTCAGGACACTCAGGGGTGATATCTCACTATAAAAGGGATGAGGCACTCACACCCTGCCTCTTTCCACAGACCAACATCCATAGAGGGAGACAGGATGTATACTCAGCATCACACCCCAGCACGTGGCTCAGAGCAAGGCTGGTTCAGTTAGACTGAGCTACTACATTTAGATTAGCAGAGAGTCAAACTCATTGAGAACTGTGTTAATAGTTCAGTAAAACACATTGAACTCACTTCAAAGTCTGGAGCATCTTTTACTCAAAACTGCATCAAGTGGCAGCTTGTGTTATTCCAAATTACATAACACACAGAGGCATTCTTCAAATGCCATCATTGTGTTTTTAATGTTAAGCTGAACCACAAGGAAAAGACAGAAAGTGATTATTGACAATGTTCCATCTGAAGCCCTCTCTCAGTATTCCCCAAGGGAGGAGATGGGCTTACATCCTGGAGTGTTGTAAGCACACGTGGCTAGCACTGTGGCTTCACGGCGCCAGGGTCCCAGGTTCGATTCCCCGCTGGGTCACTGTCTGTGTGGAGTCTGCACATTCTCCCTGTGTCTGCGTGAGTTTCCTCCGGGTGCTTCGGTTTCCTCCCACAGTCCAAAGACATGTAGGTTAGGTGGATTGGCCATGCTGAATTGCCCTTCGTGTCCAAAAAGGTTAGGAAGGTTATTGGGTTATGGGGATAGGGTGGAAGTGAGGGCTTAATTGGTTCGGTGCAGACTGGAAGAGCCAAATGGCCTCTTTCTGCACTCTATGTTCTATGTTGTTTCCAACCAATTCTCTCACCTCCCGAGTTGCTCTTGAGTCAAAGTGCATCGATCAGTGTTCTTATGAGTGGTTATAGAGGAGTAAACTACTATGGCTAGACTATTTTTAAAATTTTAAAAAAGTATCCTTTATTTCACAAAGCACTTTAAAGGCAATTAATTTCTTTTGAAATGCAACTACCATTGTTATGTCGACAAAGATAGGTGTAAACTTTGTGCGTAATAGAATTACAAATGGGAAATGAGCTAATAACCAAATAATCTGTTTTTGGTTCCTTTGTTTGAAGGTTTTGAATTTTCCGGTGTTCCTGTTTGCGGGGTCTTCCGGTTTTGCCGAGCCGGGTTTCCCGGTGGTGCAGTCGGCGAACAATTCAAACACATCAACATCGGTGGGACTGGAAGATACCACCCAAGTCCAATAGCAGACCGTGTCTGCCGCTGGAAAACATTTTGTGGGGGAGGTGGCAGTGGGGCATGGGGGGGCGGGGGGGGGGCAGTTCCCGTTCAAGGAGAATGTTGGGCCGGAATATCAGGATAACCCTTTGCACTACTGGTTGGAATAGTGCCCTTGGATTATTTACATTCAAGACTGGACCAACCAGGGGCAGCACGGTGGCGCAGTGGGTTAGCCCTGATGCCTCACGGCGCCGAGGTCCCAGGTTCGATCCCGGCTCTGGGTCACTGTCTGTGTGGAGTTTGCACATTCTCCCCGTGTTTGTGGGGGTTTCGCCCCCACAACCCAAAGATGTGCAGGGTAGGTGGATTGGCCATGCTAAATTGCCCCTTAATTGGAAAAAAAAATGAATTGGGTACTCTAAAGTTTAAAGTAAAAGATTGGGCCGACCTTCATTCTTTTAAGATTGTAAGATGACGAGAGTCTGAGGACTTTAATTCTACATCATGAGAAGAGTTTGGTTTTGAGGGATGTCGCTGATCAAGTCAATGAAATGCGATGTAGCCAGAGGTTCCATTTGCTTCACTACCTTAATCCGAAGCATAAAATTAAGTAACACAGCCGAGTTCAGTTCTTATGATTAAAATTCAAGTGATAACTGTATGTGTGGAAGAAGTTAATTGAGATGATTTATCTTTGTGTCAAGATCCACAAGCTGATGTATGAGGTTAATCATATTACCCATATTTCTTCTGGACACTTTCTCATTGCAGAATCAGTTGTCTATTTAACTCATGACCTTTCCTCTCTCGGACTATTTCTGGGTATACGAGGAAAACATTGCGACAGATTTATAGATAGCCGCTCACTCTGAATTTTGGAATATGTTTTGTGAAGAATTCCTCAGCTCGATATTATGTTGCAGAAGAAATGTTTGATATTGCAGGCGCGATTTAATGGAAGAGAACGAAATCCCCTCTGGGCACGTTTAGCGTGGTGTTACTCGCTGCCTGCAGGGATGGGAAACACATCGCTATTCAACGGCACTTTGACGTTTTGTTTCGACCTCAGTGAGAAATGCCCCACCAAGGTCGCACTTACATCATTTCCTGCACAAATAAGCTCAGCTCGCCAGTGCAGGAAGCGTATTCGCAGATCAGGTCGCCATTTTTAAATGCTGCCCCGATATTTCCAACCCTCCCCCCCCCCCCCCCCCCCCCCCCCCCCACCTCAGCCACCCCACTGTGGCCTGCAGAACCCCCACTGCATCCAACATACCTCTTACTAGGGGCCCTTGAGCCTCTTGTCATCCCAACTGTTAAATGCAAGGCACACCCAGGCTTGATCGCTGGCACAGGCAACCTGGCACAAGGACGTCTTGGCACTGCCATTCTGACACCCTGTCAGCCTGGCCATGTCACTTGGGCACCCTGAAAGTGCCAGGTTGGCACTGCTATTGTCCCTGGGTAGAAGTGCTATGGTTCCAGGGTGGTGGTGCCAAAGTGCCCGGGTGTCAGCAGAAGTGCAATGGTACTAACCTGCCCAGAGCCCGATGACCCAGAGGTCTCTAATGGCATGAGAGACCCCCCCCCCCCCCCCCTCCACTACCCAAGTAACCATTACGCCTGGTCTACCTCTGGGGAAACCAGTGATAAACAGCGCCCTAGAGAGGTCTGCTGGGCATTGTCGTTAGTTCCTGGGCCTTGGATGGCACGTGACATTGACATATTTAAATGAACCTGATGGTTCACTTACAAATGTTAATCAGGATCTTGTTCATTCTGTCAAAGCTAGCGAGGCATTTCGAGAGGCTCCTCGCGAGATCCAATTGTCTCATCACGTCACCAAGTCGGGCGCGTTGAGGCTATTAAATCACACCTTACAACTGTCTCAAAAACCAATGACTCAACAACAACTTGCAACATCTTTATTCTAGCTCCAAGGCACCACACACAGGGTAATGTGAATTTCCTATCTAAACGTAATGTGTTAACAGCAAGAAAGAAAGACTTGGAGCGGAATTTTCTGGCCCCTCTAGTTGGCAGAATCTTCGGGTCCCGTGAACGGTAACACCCGGGGGGTGGTCCCCCGGTGGCAGGGGAGCCGAGCCAAACAAAACACCAGAGACATCAGCGGGATTGGAAAGTCCCACCCTTATATTTATATCATGCCTCTCATACCCTACGCATATTGCAAAGCTCTTTACAGTCAATGATGTACTTGGAAGTGAGTTACTGTTGCAATGCAGGAAATGCAGTAGTTGAATTGCACGCAGCAAATTCCCACAAACTGGAATGCTATAATAACCAGATAATTTGGATATTGTCCAGGACACAGGGGATAACTCCACTGCTCCACAAAATAGTGCCATGAGATGCAAGAGCAGACTGGGCCTCCATTTCAAATCGTGGTGTTACTGGCATGGCCAGCATTTATTGCACATCCCTCATTGCTCTTGAGAATGTGATGAGCTGCCTTCCTGATCTACTGTGGTCTATGTGGGGGTGGACACATCCATGGTGCTGTTTGAAAGCGAATTCCAGGGTCTTGGCCCAATGACAGTGAAGGAATGGAGATAAGTTTCAGGTCAGGATGGTGTGAAGCTTAGAGGGGAACTTGTAGGCGGTGATGTTCCCATGCATCTGCTGACTGTGTTCTTCTAGGTCGTGGGTTTGGATCATTTTCTACTAGCACAACACTCAGTGGGAATGTAAGTTGCGAGGATGAGGCAGGACAGACTGGGTGAATGGGCAAGAACTTGGAAGATAGAATATAACTTGAAGAAGTGTGAAGTTACTCACTTTGGTCGGAATAAAACCCCAGAAAGGCAGAGTATTTCTCAAATGAGAAGAGGTTGAGAAGTGTTGATGTCCAAACGGACTTGGATGACCTTGTCCATTGAGTCACTAAAAGTTAATATGCCTGCGCTGCAAGCAATTAGGAAGGCAAATGCTACGTCAGCCTTCATCATAAGAGGATTTCACTATAGGAGTAAAGATGGCTTGTTGCAATTTCTTCACAACTACAGGGTCCCAGGTTCGATTCCTGGCTTGGGTCACTGCCTGTGTGAAGCCTGCACTTTCTCCCCGTGTGTGCGTGGGTTTCCTCCCACAGCCCAAAGAGGCGCAGGTTAGGTGGATTGGACTTGTAAAATTACCCCTAGTGTCCAAAAAGATTGGGTGGGGTTATTGGGTTATGGGGATAGAGTGGATGTGTGGGCTTGGGCAGGATGCCCTTTCCAAGGGCCGGTGCAGACTCGATGGGCCAAATGGCCTTCTCCTGCACTGTAAATTCTATGATTCTATGGAACCTCGGCGATTGCACAGTTGGAATTGCAATTTTGTACAGTTTTGGTCTCCTTATCTGAGGAAACTTATGCTTATCATGAAGGGAGTGCAACAGATATTCACCAAACTAATCCCTGGAATGGCAGGATGGTCTGACAAGGGGAGATTGAGGAAACTGGGCAAGTATTCTCTGGTAATTCGCCGAATGAGAAATTATCTAATTGAAATGTACAAAATGTCCACAAGTTGCACTCCTGTGCCCAGAACCAGGAGGGATGGGCTGGAATTCTCCATGTGGGAGACAGGGCGGAATTCTCCGCAAGGCCCGACACCGTCGTGAAACCTGGAGAGGTTCACAACGGTGTCGGAAGCCTCTCCCAGCCCCCTATTCTCCCCTACCCAGGGGGATAGGCAGGCCGTACCGGGAAACTCGGCAGCCGGGCCTTGTCCCTGGCTTCAAGGCCCGGCGCGCCAAGAATGACGCCACGGCGGAGTCTAATGATATCAGCCACGCATGCGCGGGTTGGACAGCTCAAACCCACGCATGTGCGGTTGCTGTCTTTCCCCTCAGCCGCCCCGCAAGACGTGGCGGCTTGATCTTGCAGGGCTGGGGAGGGGAAAGTGTGTGTCCTCTTGAGACACCGGCCCGACGATCGGTGGGCACTGATCGCGGGCCAGTCCCCTCCCGAGCACAGTCGTGGTGCTCGATCGCTGATCCGCCCCATCCGGGTCGGAGAATCCCGGGCCGCCATTTTGGGGGGGGTGGGAGAATAGCGGGAGGTGCGGGGGCGGACTTCCCGCTAATCTCCCACCCATCGTGGTTGCGGAGAATCCCGCCCTATGGGCGTGTTGCACTTAAGCGAGAGTGCGACAAGGCCATTAAATCGCAGGAGAGGCCAATATCTAGACCCATGTCGGGCGCTGATCTGTTTGCGATCCATCAGGCCCATTCCCAAGGGCGAAACCAGGATCCCGCAGTCGCAGGGCGAAGAACCAATAATCACCACTTAAGCCCAATCCCCAGACAATTAACGGGTGCAACTCTCTATGTAATGACCCCCCCCGCTCCCCACCATGGTCTAAAGGCCTCCCCAACAGTGGTCACATGGGCACCGATTACTATTCCTTTTTTAAATGTGAAGCTGGCGGAAGTGCTGCTGCGGGGACCCGAGGAGGTGAGTAGCCATCTTTGCTCCAGGGCAATGAGCTCAAGAGCATTGGTGTAGCTGCCCCGGTGCTACGAGGGGGGAGCCCCGGGGCGGCGGGCGGCAGGCCTCAGTCACGGTAGACCTCCATCGGGAGGGGTATTTGATTCGGAGAAGAGGGTGGATGCTCATAGACTCGGCTGGTGAGGGGGGGAGGGGCCGCCATGTCAAGACCTGGACCATGTGATCCCGGTCAGGGGGCAATTCCAGCCCCAGCCCCAGCCCGCCTGTCCCACCGACAACCCATAATTCCCATTGACCGTGGAGGACTCTGGTCAAGCAGCGGAAGGCTATTGCAAACTGGGAATTGGCAATCGTAGTTAAGTGAGCACTCTACAGCTTACAAGTGGATCTCCATGGGTAGGTGTGCCTGTGCCCTGCAACATGTTGGAGTTATTGCCGAGCATCCCAATCAGACCGTGATGCTTAAACACTGCACCTGAACAGTGCGAGAGGCAACACCAACCATGCAGCAGCCAACATCCGAGCAACCAGGGCCATTTCGGTGACCAGAGGTTGGGCGTATGCACCACGGAGGGGACCAGCAACCAATCCAGGTTAAGTTACGTGCGAGTATCTTGCATACAGGGTGTGGGTTCCAGTGAGCAGAGGCCTCGCTCCTGCCGGTGGTGCATGGGCAGGACATGCTGGATGGCAGGGGATGTGGGTGGGAGAGGGCGCGGGTAAGTGGGGAGCAATGGGGGGATTTGGAGGGTCCCGGGGTGTCACTGCTGGTTGTCAGTCTCAAACCCTCTCCCAATTCCTTACATATGTTACACACAATGGACGCTATCCTGGAACCCGCTGAAGCTTCCCTCATGGTGCTGTTGGCAGGCCAGGTGGCCAGACGCTGGAGAAGCCGGCGGAAGCAGTGTCGACAGAGACTCGAGGCAGCAGCCCATGGCCAAGGCCCCGCCCCACACCCTGAGGACCTGGCCACTGAACAGGCCAGGGAAGGCCCTAAAGGGGGAGGCCGGCTACGGCCCAAGGTGTACATGTGTCGCTGTCTTCCGAACAGATGACGGACAGCGAGTGCTGCAGGAGGCTTAGCCACAACAAGGGACGATGCGGAATTTGTGTCGTGTCCTTGTAGGAGGAGGACATCTGCTCCAGGTGGCAGTGAAGGCCACTGCAGCTCTCGGGATCATTCCAGGGCTCAAGCAGGGACTTGTCTGGGATCTCACAAGGTACAGTCCATGGATGCCCTGATATCACGGATGCCCTGTTTGCCTGGTCAGCGAACTATATACACTTTTGACATGGACGAGGCCCAACAAGATGCCTGTGCAGCAGGATTCTCCTCCATCGATGGGAGGTCCTGGGTCCAGGGGCTAATAAATGGCATTCATGTCACTTTGTGCTCCCTTGGTGTCTCGGAGTGCCCTACATCAACAGAGAGGGTTTCCGCTCCCTAAATGTGCAGCTTGTGTGTGACCACCACATGAAGACCATGCCTGTGCGTGCACACTTCCCAGGGAATGTGCACAACAGCTACATCCTGGGGCAGTCGGAGATCTCCGGCCTCTTTGAGAACCACCTCAAGGTGGCCGGTTGGCTCTGGGGGATAAGGGGTACCCACTGAGGACCTGGCTGATGATACCAGGGTGGAGAGGCCGGTGACCTCTGCACCACACACTAATCTCTACATCACTGACATATCTGTCCTCGGCCACCACTGCAAATTCCAGTGCCCATTCCTTGTAGTGGGTGAGGACTCATATGTCTGGCACTCCACTGCCCTTCTGAACCCTTTCCCATCTGTTGTGGAGTTACTTCTCTCATGGGAACAGAGAGGCGGCATCGTGAACAGCACACATCGTTCATTGCGGGGGTGTGGTGGGGGGGGGGGGGGGGGGGGTGAGGTTGGGTGTTAGGGGATATGGGCGTATGCCATGGGGGAATGGGAGTGTGGGGGATTTGGGAGACGGGGGAATATGGATGACAGGGGCAAAGGGATATGGAGATTTGGTGAATGAGGGTTATGGGGGAATAGGGAGAAGGGTGTAAGGAGTATTGGAAGGATGGGGAATATGGGGGAATGTGGGATATCATAGAATTTACAGTGCAGAAGGAGGCCATTCGGCCCATTGAGTCTGCACCGGCTCTTGGAAAGAGCACCCTACCCAAGGTCAACACCTCCACCCTATCCCCATAACCCAGTAACCCCACCCAACACTAAGGGCAATTTTGGACACTAAGGGCAATTTATCATGGCCAATCCCCCTAACCTGCACATCTTTAGACTGTGGGAGGAAACCGGAGCACCCGGAGGAAACCCACGCACTCACGGGGAGGATGTGCAAACTCCGCACAGACAGTGACCCAAGCCGGAATCGAACCTGGGACCCTGGAGCTGTGAAGCAATTGTGCTATCCACAATGCTACCGTGTTGCCCATTAGGATATGGAGGTGGGATGAGCGGCACTGTTGGGCATGAGTCGGCTGTGGCACAGAACAATGCTGGGCGGGGGC
Source organism: Scyliorhinus canicula (assembly GCF_902713615.1). Taxonomy (NCBI): domain Eukaryota; kingdom Metazoa; phylum Chordata; class Chondrichthyes; order Carcharhiniformes; family Scyliorhinidae; genus Scyliorhinus; species Scyliorhinus canicula. Next base: position 25,343,074 of record NC_052166.1, on the reverse strand, counting down.
AGTGCCAGGCATATTCTTGGGGGAGGAGGTCCGGTGCCAACCCACCAGTGCAGACTGGTGGAAGTCGTTGATCCTCTGACAGCATTTCACTACCCCTTGACATGCAAATTTATGATGGCAGTAATTGGAAGAGATTCCGTCGCAGATCCCGCTATTGGGCCGCCTTTTTGGGCGGCAGCCCAATAGCTAGGTCCACAGGCTTGGCCCCCTCTCCTCCCACAATGCAATTCTGCCCCCCTCCCCACCACATGATTATCTGGGTCACCCACCCTTACAGTACAAGGGTGACCCTCCCCCCACTGACACCCCACTAGAGACCCTCATTACAGAGCCCCCCAGTAAAAACTGCCGCCATAAGAGAAACCCCCACCAGAAACTCCCATAATACAACCCCCCCCACCAGAAAACTCCTCATAGGAGATGACACTGCCTGAAAGCTAGACAGCAGTCCAAATAGAGGCAGTGAAAACAAAGAAAAACCCCTCTTTAAAACTCAACTGTGCAATACACCTGTTAGCTCAGGCAGAGGAAGCAGCAAGTGGGGCTGGTTTAGCTCACTCGGCTAAATCGCTGGCTTTTAAAGCAGACCAAGCAGGCCAGCAGCACGGGTCGATTCCCGTACCAGCCTCCCCGGACAGGCGCTGGAATGTGGCGACTAGGGGTTTTTCACAGTAACTTCGTTGAAGCCTACTCGTGACAATAAGTGATTTTCATTCATTTTTCATTTCAAGTGTAAATTCCTAGAAAGGGAAAACCACATCAGCTGAGTTTAAACCCCCTCAGATCTTTGATCTGCAAGGATTTCATTCATACCGATGTGAAATTGAATTTACTAGGCTGTGATTGACACACAGCCAGCTGTCTGGATTGTTTAATTCCATTTCCCTTCACACTTGAGTGGATTTCAAGTAGGCAACTGTGAAATTAAGCACAATGTTTATAACCATCGAGCTATGATTGACAGCTCTGAGACTTGGTGGAGCAGGCCCGATGGACTGAATGGCCGAATCGCTCCTGCATTTCAACAGAGCTGCTATTTAAGGAGCCTTGGTGAGTTGTTGCAGTGCCTTTTGTAGAGGGTGGAGGGTGCTGCCACTGTGCAGCAGTGGTTGGCGGAGCGGATGTTTATGGATGATGTGCCAATCAAGCAGGTTGCTTTGTTTTGGATGGTGTTGAATGATTTGAGTGTTATTGGAGCTGCCCTCATTAAGGCAAATGGAGAGTATTCCACCATATTCCTGATTTGCACCTTGTCGATGGTGGACAGGCTTTGGGGAGTCAGGAAGTGGGTTTCTTGCTGCAGAATTCTCAGCCTCTGGCCTGCTCTTGTAGCCACTCCTGAACACAAAGGAACGTAAAAATCTTGAAGTCTCCTCTTGAAAGCAGTTGAGATTGCAGATTCAGCTGAACATTTCAAAACTGGGATTGATAGATTTCTGTTTAGCAAGTATATAAAGAGAACAAAGATGGGCAAAGGGTGTGAAAATACTAATCTGCCATTATCTAACACAGTGGGCTGGATTCTCCAGTCGGCGACGCCGAATTCGCATTCAGCAATTGGCCGGAGAATCGGAGTTCCTGATCAAATCGGGGACGGCGCCGCTTTCGCCATGCTCCGCCCCCTCCAAAGCGTCGTACTCTAGCAGCGTCGGTCGCGTGTGGTCTCATCTGCCGGGTACTCGGTGTGGCGGCTGCTGACTCAGTCCAGCGCCGCCACAGTCGGGGGAGGGTCGATCCGCAGGCGGCGGGGGCACTGTGGAAGGGTGGTCCAGAGCATGTGAGTCGGCCAAAGGGGGGGCACTATTTAGCTGGCCGGGTCCGTGAGCGATCTCCGCCATGTAGCAATGCGCGACCGCGGGACTTCCGGTTGCGGCTATGACCAGCTAAGTCGCACGTTTGGCTGCTCCTGTTAGGAAGGTGTTTTCGGGCCGATTGGAGGGCCCCTAACGGTGCTGGAACGGCAATTCCCGGTGGGGGAAGGTTCCCAGAGGAGAACCCCGAAAAGTTTATGGTCGTCACCCAAAGTGGGGCAGGAAAAAAAGCGGCAGCAGCTCCCCGAAAAAAGCGGGGGAAGAAATCCAAAATGGCGGCCGGCGGCGCACCCGAGGACTGGAGGAAATGGGCGGAGGAGCAGCAGGCCGCTCTCCTGCGCTTCTTCACGGAGCTGAAAGTGGAGCTGCTGGAGTCGATGAACGCGACGACCACCAGGCTGATGGGGGCACAGGCGACCCAAGAGGCGTCAATTCGGGAACTGCAGCAGGAGATGATGGTGAGGGAGGAGGAGGCCACGGTCCTCGTGGGAAAGGTGGAGGTGCACGAGGCACTCCACCTGAGATGGCAAAACCGATTGGAGGAGATGGATACCCGCATGAGGCGGAAAAACCTGAGGATCCTGGGCCTGGCAGAAGGGCTGGAGGGGTCGGACCTCCAGGGGTATGTGGCAGAAATGCTGGGCTCACTGATGGGGGCAGGGGCCGTCCCTTCGCCCCTGGAATTGGAGGAGGCCTACAGAGTAATGGCCAGGAAGCCAAGAGCAAACGAACCCCCGAGGGCGGTGCTGGTTCGGTTCCAGCGATTCAGTGACCGGGAGAGGGTGCTGAGGTGGGCTAAGAGAGAGAGGAGCAGCAAATGGGAGAACTCGACGGTGAGGATCTTTCAGGACTGGAGTGCGGAGGTGGCAAAGCGGCGGGCCCGGTTCAACCGGACGAAGGCGGTGCTGCATGCCAAGAGAATCAGATTCGGGATGCTGCAGCCAGCGCGCTTGTGGGTGACCTATAAGGACCAGCACCACTATTTCGAGTCCCCGGAGGAGGCGTGGGCCTTTGTCCAGGAAGAAAAGCTGGACTCGAACTAGAACCAGGGGATACTTGGCGGTCGTTGCCGCTCTGGTACTTTAAGCTGGACACGTGGCTTTCTTTTGGTTGGATTTTCACTTGGCCGTATTTTTGGACCCTTTTTGTTCTCTATACCAGTTTTTTCTCTCGTTTTTCTGTTATTTATAATGTTATGTTGGGAGGGCGGGGTGGGGGGGGAGTGCCGGGGGTATGTGTTTCTTGTGGGGTTTTTGGTTGTTTTGTATCTATCGGTGTGGGATCGGGGACGGGGGTGGAACTGAAGATGGAGGGGCGGGGAAGGGCAGGGCGAAAGCGCGGGCTTTCCTCTGGTTTCCCGCGCACGGGGCAGAGGAGGGAGGGGGGTGGGAGTAAGGGGCGTGGTCAGCAATGGCTCCCTTTCCCGCGCTGGAGCGGGGTCAAGGAGGGGTGGTAAGGGGGGGGACGTCCCCCATGCCGGGAGGAGCCGGAGTGTGGCAGGGGCAGCCGGGTCAGCGTAAACCAGCTGACTTACGGAAGTACTATGGAGGGTGCATCGCGGCTAGGAAGGGTCCTAGCCTGGGGGGGGAGGGGGGTGGGGGGGGGGGAGGGGGGTGGGGGGGGGGGAGGGGGAGGGGGGAAGGGGGGGCCACCGGGTTGCTGCTGAAAAGGCCAGGGAGGAGAAGTTGAGGACTGGAGGGGTGGGGGGGGGGGCGCCATCGCCATGGGGAGCGGGTCAGAAAGGGAGGGCTGACTCGGGGCGAGCAGGTGACAGGATATGGCTAGTCGGCAGGGGAAAGGGGCGGGCTGCCCTTCGACCCGGCTGATCACTTGGAACGTGAGGGGGCTGAATGGGCCGGTCAAGAGAACGAGAGTAATCTCGCATTTGAAGGGACTGAAGGCGGATGTAGCAATGCTACAAGAGACCCATTTGAAGGTGGCGGACCACGTCCGCCTGAGAAGGGGGTGGGTGGGACAGGTGTTCCACTCAGGATTGGACGTAAAGAACCGGGGGGTGGCGATCCTGGTAGGGAAGAGGGTGTCGTTCGTGGCGGCGGAGGTGGTGGCGGATAAAGAGGGTAGATATGTCATGGTGAAGGGTAGGCTGCAGGGGGAGAAAGTGGTGATGGTTAACGTGTATGCCCCGAACTGGGACGACGCTGGCTTCATGAGGCGCCTACTGGGCCTCATTCCGGACCTAGAGGCAGGGGGCCTGATCATGGGGGGGGACTTCAACACAGTGCTGGACCCCGTGTTGGACAGATCGAGTTCAAGGACGAGTAGGAGGCCGGCAGCGGCAGAAGTGTTAAAGGAGTTTATGGAGCAGATGGGAGGGGTGGACCCCTGGAGGTTTGGGAGGCCGAGGGCGAGGGAGTATTCCTTTTTCTCCCATGTCCACAGAGTCTATTCAAGAATTGACTTTTTTGTATTGAGCAGGGGACTGATCCCGAAAGTACGGGAAGTGGAGTACTCGGCCATAGCGGTCTCAGACCACGCGCCACACTGGGTAGATTTGGAAATGGGGGAGGTGCGAGACCAGCGTCCGCTGTGGCGCCTGGATGTGGGGTTGCTGGCGGATGAGGAGGTGTGTAAGAGGGTCCGGAAGAGCATTGAAAGATATCTGGACATTAATGACACGGGGGAGGTGCAGGTGGGGATGGTATGGGAGGCCCTGAAGGCTGTGATCCGGGGGGAACTGATCTCCATACGGGCACATAGGGAAAGGAGGGAGAGACAGGAGAGGGAGAGGCTGGTGGGGGAGCTTCTGGACGTGGATAGGAAATATGCGGAGGCACCAGAGGAGGGGCTGTTGGGGGAACGGCGCAGTTTGCAGGCTAAGTTTGACCTGTTGACCACCAGAAAGGCGGAGACACAGTGGAGAAGGGCGCAGGGCGCGATTTATGAGTATGGGGAGAAGGCGAGTAGGATGTTGGCGCATCAGCTCCGAAGGCGGGATGCGGCTAGAGAAATTGGGGGAGTGAGGGAGAGGGGTGGGAACGTAGTGCAGAAGGGGCCAGAAGTAAATGGGGTTTTCAGAGACTTCTATAGGAGCTGTATCGGTCAGAGCCGCCGACGAGGGGAGGGGGGATGGAGGGCTTCTTGAACAAACTGAGGTTCCCCAAGGTCCAAGAGGAGCTGGTGGAGGGGCTGGGGGCGCCGATAGGGTTAGAGGAGCTAGTCAAGGGGATTGGGCATATGCAGTCGGGGAAGGCGCCGGGGCCAGACGGGTTCCCGGTGGAATTTTACAAAAAATATGTGGATTTGGTGGGCCCTGTGCTGGTGCGAGCCTTCAACGAGGCATGGGAGGGGGGGGCTCTGCCCCCGACAATGTCGCAGGCACTGATCTCTCTGATCTTGAAGCGGGACAAGGACCCCGTGCAGTGTGGGTCATATAGGCCTATCTCGCTCCTGAATGTGGACGCCAAGCTGCTGGCAAAGATCCTGGCTACCAGGATAGAGGATTGTGTGCCAGGGGTGATACACGAGGACCAGACGGGTTTTGTGAAAGGGCGGCAGCTTAATACAAACGTGCGGAGACTGCTAAACGTCATCATGATGCCGGCAGTGGAGGGGGAGGCGGAGATAGTGGTGGCATTGGACGCGGAGAAAGCATTTGATAGGGTGGAGTGGAAGTACCTGTGGGAGACGCTGAAACGGTTTGGATTTGGGGAGGGATTTATTAAATGGGTGAAGCTGCTCTATTCGGCCCCGACGGCAAGTGTAGTGACGAATGGTAGGAGATCGGAGTATTTTGGGCTCCACCGGGGGACCAGACAGGGGTGCCCCTTGTCCCCCCTGCTCTTCGTACTGGCAATTGAACCGTTGGCGATGGCACTGAGGGGCTCAGGGGGGTGGAGGGGGCTGACAAGGGGCGGGGAGGAGCACCGGGTATCGCTATACGCGGACGACCTGCTGCTATACGTGGCAGATCCAGAAAGGGGAATGCCGGAGGTGATGGAACTGCTAGCAGAATTCGGGGACTTTTCGGGGTACAAGCTAAACTTGGGTAAGAGTGAGGTATTTGTGATACACCCAGGGGACCAGGAAGAGGGAATCGGGAGACTCCCGTTGAAGAGAGCAGGAAAGAGTTTTAGATATTTAGGGGTGCAGGTGGCAAGGAACTGGGGGACTCTCCACAAGTTGAACTTCTCCAGGCTGGTGGAACAGATGGAGGAGGAATTTAAAAGGTGGGATATGGTGCCGCTGTCGCTGGCGGGCAGAGTGCAGTCCGTTAAAATGACGGTCCTCCCGAGGTTTTTGTTTTTATTTCAGTGCTTGCCCATTTTCCTCCCTAGGGCCTTCTTCAAAAAGGTGACGAGCAGCATCATGAGCTACGTGTGGGCGCACGGCACCCCAAGGGTGAGGAGGGTCTTCTTGGAGCGGAGTAGGGAGAGTGGAGGGCTGGCATTACCCAACCTTTCGGGGTATTACTGGGCGGCTAATGTATCGATGGTGCGCAAGTGGATGATGGAAGGGGAGGGGGCAGCTTGGAAACGAATGGAGAGGGCGTCCTGTGGCAACATAAGCCTGGGGGCCCTAGTAACGGCGCCATGGCCGCTCCCTCCCACGAGGTACACCACGAGCCCGGTGGTGGCGGCCACCCTCAAGATCTGGGGGCAGTGGAGGCGACACAGGGGGGAAGTGGGAGGTCTGATGGAGGCACCGTTAAGAGGGAACCATAGATTCATCCCGGGGACCATGGACGGGGATTCCAGAGCTGGCACAGGGTGGGTATCAGGCAGCTGAAGGATCTGTTTGTAGATGGGAGGTTTGCGAGCCTGAGAGAGTTGGAGGAGAAATTCGGGCTCCCCCCGGGAAACATGTTTAGACATTTGCAGGTGAAGGCATTTGCTAGACGCCAGGTGGAAGGGTTTCCCTTGCTCCCCAGTAGGGGGGCGAGCGATAGGGTGCTCTCGGGGGTCTGGGTCGGAGGGGGGAAGATATCGGACATATACAAAGTAATACAGGAGGCGGAGGAGGCATCAGTAGAGGAGCTGAAAGCCAAGTGGGAGGGGGAGCTGGGAGAGCAGATAGAGGATGGGACATGGGCTGATGCCCTGGAGAGGGTTAATTCTTCCTCCTCGTGTGCGAGGCTTAGCCTCATTCAATTTAAGGTGCTACATAGAGCCCATATGACGGGGACGAGGATGAGTCGGTTCTTTGGGGGTGAGGACAGATGTGTCAGGTGTTCAGGAAGTCCAGCGAACCATGTCCATATGTTTTGGGCATGTCCGGCACTGGAGGAGTTCTGGAAGGGGGTGGCAAGGACGGTGTCGAGGGTGGTGGGATCCAGGGTCAAACCAGGATGGGGACTAGCGATCTTTGGGGTTGGTGTGGAGCCGGGGGTACAGGAGGCGAGAGAGGCCGGAGTACTGGCCTTTGCGTCCCTAGTTGCGCGAAGAAGGATACTGATACAGTGGAAGGACGCGAGGCCTCCAAGCGTGGAAACTTGGATTAATGACATGGCAAGCTTTATCCAATTGGAAAGGGTCAAATTCGCCCTGAGAGGGTCGGTACAAGGGTTCTTTAGGCGGTGGCAGCCTTTCCTCGACTTTTTGGCTCAAAGATAGGGTGCAGAGGTCGCAGCAGCAGCAACCCGGGGGTGGGGGGGGGGGGGGGGAGGGGGGGGTGGCAACAACGGGCGTGGTGGGTTATTTAAGGTTGTAATGCGGGCAAATTTGTTTGCAGTTCTTGTTTGATATTAATTGTTGCTTTGTTTGTTTTTGGGGGGGAGGGGGGGGAGGGACAGCGCGCGCGGGGGGTCGGGCGTGGGGGGGATATTTGTTAAGAGGGAATATTTTGTAATAGTCTATGGTTAGGGGGGGTAAATATTTTCATGTAAAAAATCTTCTCAATAAAAATTATTTAAAAAAAAAAGCAATGCGCGACCGCTGCAGGCCACCGCCGTGCGCATGCGCGGCCACAGACCCGGCATTTCTCCGGCACGTATCAGCAGCTAGAGCCGGGTGCTCTACGTTGCTGGCATGCTAACCCTCATCAGAACACCTTCCCAAGCTGGCGTGGGAACATAGCCCCAGAATCAGAGAATCCAGCCTAGTGCCTTTTGAATAATTTTCCAATGTGATCCCACTTTAATACCCAAAGATTAACATGGCCCCAGACACTGGAAAAAGAGCAATGAAGCAGAACAGTGGTATTCATGAAATCACTTCGTAAAAATGTTATGTTGTGTACTCATGTAGGCTCTCCCCCTACCCACCATAAACACACTCACATTATCATTATGCCTCTTCTCCCACCACACACGCCTTCCCAACCTCCCTTGATGCCCCCCCCACCGCACATACTCAAAATAACCTCTTACCAACACTCGTCACGTCAATTTATTCAGCAACTCCTTGTCCAAAACCCCACCCACTCATTCAGCAGCCTGTCTTCACAACCTCCCACCTACATTCAGCAGTCCCTTTTCCAAACCTCCCTCCTCATTCACTCACTCACTCATTCACTCACGCACTCACTCACTCATACACTTATACACTCATTCTCACCCACTTATCCACTTATTCACTCACCAGTTGCTCACTCACTCACTCATTCACTCAATCACTCACATACTCTCACTTAGGGGCTGTTTAGCACAGTGGACTAAACCGCTGGCTTTGAAAGCAGACCAAGCAGGCCAGCAGCATGGTTCAATTCCCGTAACAGCCTCCACGAACAGGCACCGGAATGTGGCGACTAGGGGCTTTTCACAGTAACCTCATTGAAGTCTACTCGTGACAATAAGCATTTTTCATTTCATTTCAATCACCCCACTCACCGACTCACTCACTCCCCAATCATTCACTCACTCACTCACTCAGTCACTCACTCACTCATTCAGTCAAACACGCATACACTCACTCACCAATTGCTCATTCACTCAATCACTCACATACTCACTCTCACTCAATCACCCCACTCACTGACTCACTCACTCCCCAATCATTCACTCACTCACTAATCACTCAATGGCTCACTCACTCTCATTCAATCACCGACTCACTCACTCACCAATTGCTCACTCACTCACCAATCACACACTCACTCACCAATTGCTCACTCACTCACCAATCACACACTCACTCACCAATTGCTCACTCACTCACCAATCACACACTCACTCACCAATCATACACTCACTCACGCACTCACTCACCAACTCCTCTTTCCCCTCATGGTCTAGTTGTCAGTGCCTGGATGTAGATGTCGCTAAGGGTCAGTATTCTTTGTATGTTCACCGGCAGTGGGATTTCCTGGTGCCGCTGGCAGCGCCCCCTCCCCCCTGGGTTTTTCCCAGCGGCATGGGTGGCTTCAATGGGAAATCTCATTGACAGCGGCAGGAGCAGAGCCTCCCATCGCCAGCGAATGGCGGGCTGTCTCCCGTTGCCGGGAAACACATGGGCTGGCAGGCCGGAGAATCCCGCCCCAGATGTTTCTCCTGACAGGTGAGTCTAAAACTAGTGAACATGGTCTCAAAATAAGGTGTCGGCCTTTTAAAGCTGAGGTGACTGTGGTGATATGCATCACTAAATACACAAGGGGCTAATGTAAATACACGTAGACTAGCTAGACCCTAAAGGGAGCACCAGAGACAGGACACACAGACATTCAACCAATAGGTCAGTAAGATAGGACACGACCAATGGGCATTCACGATACACACAGAGGTGACACTACCACAGGAGGGCATTACACCAACCCATATATAAAGGACACAGCACACATGATCTTCCTCTTTCCAGTGGAGACACTCAGTGTGTACACAGGGTTGATTCAACACATCACACCCACCACCTGGATTGTAGCAGACTGGTTCGTCAGCCTGAGTAGCTATAGAAAGATTAACGCGAGAGTCGAATCCAAGTAGGCGAATTGTTAACAATTTAAATAAATGTGTTAAAGCTATCTTAAGTCTGAATCTTCCTTTGTCAGAGAGCACATCAAGGAAGCAGCTTATGCTAAGTCAAGAGCATAACAAAACAGTGACGAGCATGTTCTTCACACAGAGGATGGTGAATCTTTAGAATTCTCTACTCCATAGAGGCTCACAGATAGAAATCAGTGGATTTCTGGAGACTAATGGCATCAAGGCGTCTGCGGATAATTCAGGAAAGCCGCATTAAGGTAGATGATCCACAATGATCAAAGTAAATGATCGAGCGGCTCAGTGTGGTGAATGGTCTACTCCTGCTGCTGTGATGTTGAATCCTCAGTCAAAACTTTGTAATAAAAACAGAAAATACTGGAAAAACTAAGCTGGTCTGATAGCATCTGCAGAGAGAGAAACAGTCAACCCATTTCGAATTTGCATGGGCAGGATTCTCTGGCCGTGTTAACCCAACAACCGGAGAATCCCACCCAAGGTCAATGGATATTTCCATTGCCGGCATCTCACCCATGGCTTTCTTGAGGCAGACGGGGTGGGAAAATCCAGCACGATAACTCTTCTTCAGAGATGGCTGTACAGAGGAGCTTGTACAACTGCAGACAGGAGCAGAGACACAGCAGCATTGGAAGCCGCCACTCACCTTATTGCCTCAACCACAGGACCTCCCAGATTTTCCTCCAGTCACAGTCAGCCCTTTGCTAGCGTCTGCCTGCACCAAGAAGGCACAGAACCATCCTGGGCCTGTTGGACACTCCCTGGCTCAAAGTGATTTTCTGGAGTTAAAGAGCTCACAGGCTGGTCCGTGCTGGTCGGTAGGATTAATCCAGAGTGCCCAGGTCCAAGGTTGCCCCATCAGCATCTCCAGACTGGGTCATCTCCAGTTCCACGGTCGCCATTGTTGCTCAGAGGAGGGCGAGCTCTTGACCACGAATGTGACCTCTGCGACCCCCATGTGGGGGTTGCAGCCCATATTTTGGAACCACTGATTTAATTGATAGATGAGGCTTGAGGAGCTCAATGGTCAACTCCTGTTCCTGTCTTTCTGTAAAACTACCAATACTGGAAATTGTGACGAGGAACAGAAACTGCTGAAAATGTACAGCAGCGGCAAGCATTTTCGAATTAAAAGACAGGTTAACATTTCCAGCATTAGACAGTCAGATATAGAAATTCAATTGCATGCTGCCTTTAAACCAAATTCCTTTGGGTTCAATACAGCATGAATAGAGTATTCAGCCACTTGAGCCCTGCCATTTAATTAGATCATGGTTGATTTTATCTTAACTCCATTTACCTGTCACTAATATATCAAAGGAGGTGGTGGATGGGAAAGTGGTGTACCCTTGAGAATATTGCAGCGCTTTCACTATGGTGAAGGTTGAAGGCAATCCTTGAGTGGAGGATATCACTAATATTTCTTCCCACGTATTTACTCCCACATAATTACCACTGGTATTTCCCTTTCTGCCTCCTTCAATAGCTCGTCTACTCTTATGTATAGCTCTCAATAAGGTACGTTAACTTATCACTTTGTATTATGCCACACGCCTTCTTGGCTTGTTCCTGTCCAATTTGCTGCAGGCTGGCCCTCACTTAGTCTGAAGGCTAAGGGCGCAAAACCACTTCTACCAAAGCTCCGAAGCTTCTGAAATTCGGGATTTTAACATGCCCTGTAGTTTAATCGGGCTGTTAATAGGCACGAGTCAGTTCCGAGGCTCCCGCTCTCCCTGTTGTGTCACGTGACTACATGCATCGTAACTTAAAGATGCTTAACAGAGCAGAGGTTAATGTGGGACTGGAGAATAGCACTGCCCATGGTATGATGTATGGAGTCACATAGCAATGGACTCTGAGCAAACACTCTAGCAACAGAACTCTGTCAGTAAGCAGCATACTTGCATGGACCAGCACTGTGCATGAACATACATTGGACCTCTGAATAGTTAAGACTAGTAATAAACGGCTCCTGTTTAAACATACAAGTCTCAAGGTCACCTCACTGAAGCACCCTCACTCCATCCTGTTTTGGGAAGGGAAAACTGAGTCCTATATTTTATGTCGGGACTTTATTTTGAGTGAAAAGTCGAGGCCTGTATCTCCCAATAATATTCCCCTTGAGCATGTCTTCATCCACTGAGCATTTTGCATATGCTTATCCAGCAAGTAAATATCGAACATCTGTGAGCGTCAATGGAAAACTTTAGTTCATCGCACATCCTTTTAATCTCCAAATTTGTCTTAGCATTTGTCGTAAGACAAATGTTGGGGCAAATCTTTAGATGCAGGCTTAATGTTTAACTCCTGACAATATTTTGATGGATTCACTGCCTTCGCTGTGTATGAAGGAGTCAGGACACACAGTGTTTTCAAAGAGTTGGCGCAAGTGCAATGGGCCAAATGATCTCCTTCTGTGCAAAACACATTCTAAGTTGTACTGGCTAACAGATCATTTGTGCAGCTCGAGTACAGGTGCTGTCTTTAAATTATAACTAACTCATAAATAAGACAAATAGAACAATTTTTACCCCATTGCTAACTGCAAGGATCCATTGAAAGACAGTTCTCCATTTAGCTCATTTATCTTGTGTGTTCTCATGGCGATGATGCTCATAATTTATGTTTGCACTGATGCCAACATCAGCACTCCAGGCTCAGCAATGATTTGGATTACTGAAGCTTTGCAGCTTTCCAAGGAACGTTTCTTTTGGAGCTGGGATCAGCTTTTGCATAAATGACATGAAGGAAGCCAAGTCCAAAAAAGCGAAAGCTTTGTCCGCAGAGCTTCAGGCCAATTCAGAGCTTGTTTGTTTTTGACACTATTTTGAGGGACAAATTGAAGCAGAAATGCGGTAGTATTGGCATTAGTAAAATTACTGAAGTCACAGTGCTTTAATTCAATTGTATTCTCTCGTTATCTGGTGATTTAAAAAAATACACATTAGACTGGAAGGTTGGAGAGGGGGGAGGGTTGTAGTTAGGCCACAAAGCATGGTGGTAGTAGTAGTAATAGTATCAGACAGGGGGTTTAAAGCGATTCAAGCCTAATTCCCAATCTTCACCCGTCCAATTCAAGTTTCAATGGAGGAGGATGGGGGGCATACAGTCAGCCTGTTCCCAGAACATCTAGGAAGAATTTTAAATATTATAGTGAGGTTTGTGTTTCATTCTCATTCACCATTTTAAACTTAACTCTGGTCTGCTGGGTTGCAGGTAGTTCGGGAGAAGTGATTGCTGAATCAGGAGGTGTCTTTTCACCTACTGCTAGTCCCAGTATGCCTGTCTGGCCATGCACCCATAAAGAGATACCTCCCTAAGCCCTGCCCCCACCCGTCCCGACCGAGCTCCACCCTGAGACATAGAACATAGAATTGTACAGCACAGAACAGCCCTTCGGCCCTCGATGTTGTGCCGAGCAATGATCACCCTACTCAAACCCACGTATCCACCCTATACCCGCAACCCAACAACCGCACCCCCCCCCCCATTATATTTTTTAGGACACTACGGGCAATTTATCATGGCCAATCCACCTAACCCGCACATCTTTGGACTGTGGGAGGAAACCGGAGCACCCGGAGGAAACCCACGCACACACGGGGAGGACGTGCAGACTCCGCACAGACAGTGGCCCAGCCGGGAACCGAACCTTGGACCCTGGAGCTGTGAAGCATTTATGCTAACCACCATGCTACCGTGCTGCCCCTAAATTCCTTCCCACATTCAGGCCTCCAGCCTCCACCCATCCGTCACCAATAAATTCAGGTAGTGGACAGAATCGAGAAGGCACTCGGCAAATCGAATGGATGCACTTAAGGAGAAGCTCAATATGGGGAAGAAGACGTAGAAGAATATGCAGTTTAGGGTTTGTGCGAATTAAAAAGAAAGGCACGGATTGGTCATGCTGAACAGTCTGTTTCAATGCTGTTAATACTATGTAACTCCCTATTTTGAATCTCTGCATGTTTCAGCTAGCGAAGAGGCAGCTGATTTTGCTGGGAAGTGCATTGAATAAGACCAGAGAGAAAAATGTATTGCCTGCATAATGAAAGGAAATAAGCCAATTAGGACACTGATGAAGGATGTTCTTTGTAAAGCCTAATCCTACACAGAATAAGGAGCTTTATTGAGGCAGTCTTCACTTCCTGCAAGTATCGACCCTTTCTCCAGCTGAAATAAAGAATCCTCAAACAGCGCATCCAAAATTTTCTTTTCACCTCCTGCGCTATTTTTTGCAATTTGGCAATGTTCTGTACTCTGGGCTTTGGCCCTTCACAAAGAAAAATAACCAAGAGAGGCAGCAAAGACTGAACAAACTGATGTGCTCCTGAAGAACAGAACAGGTTCTAACTGTCCTTGCTCCCTCGCAGTCCATAAAATACTCCTCAAGGCCAACGAACTGGAATTGAAAGGGTTTAAAATTTTATTACTTGTGAAACCAATCGACAGAGAATGTCTCTGGTTCTGCGAGAGTTGCATTACACAACATCGATTGGCTTTACGAAGTTGCCTGTTGCTCAGATGGATTATCCAGTGCATTCTTCACCAATGCAAACTTAAGGATTCTCCTTGCAGTATTGAACTGTAATTGCCAACTGTGGATTTCAACAAGAAGTTTAATATTACTTCAGACAATTTGATAGATCAAAGAAGCTCAATGGTATTTTATTTTTTTATCTTGGTTTAAATGATCCACTGATATATCTGATGTATTTTGATGGAATGGTATTGGGAATAGACTTGAAATGTCATGGGGAGAATTCTAACCTGTCAATATGCGATTGGTTTGCATGGGATGGAGGTTAAAGCAGCAGACAGCATAGCCCATGGAGTTGAATGTGCAGAATGGGTCACGGTTGAGGATTTCCTCATCTTGTTCTGTATTCCTTTGAGTAGAGCAGGTTGAGGCATTATCTAATTCAGGTCAATAAATTGATAAAGGATTGGGTAGGGTAGGTTCTCACAGTAACAGTTTCCTCTGCAATGTCAGCCAAAATTATCCACATAAATTTGCATGTGGGACGCATACTCAGAACTTTGCGTCCCACAATCAGAGATGCTGTCAACCGCATTGATGTTAAATGGTCCAGAATTTGTTGCAGCTAACAGAACCTATGCAGAGAAAAAACAATCCTCCAAAATTCACTGGAATGCAGGCTAATAACAGCACAGCGAAGGATACAGGGTGCTGGATTCTCCAAAAATGGGGCTTTGTCCCCACGCCAGCGTCAAAACACTGGTGTTTCACTCTGGGCCTTCCTTAAGAAAGTCCAGAATGATTCTCCAACCTGTAGGGAGCTAGCAGTTAGCTACAGTTAGCAACAGGAACTTGGTCCCGGATCTTTTGAGCAATGTCAATTATTGTTCGATTGCTTCTCCAGTCAAATAATCTCCAGAGTCGACACTGCTCCGCATTTCTTCCACGACCTTCCAAGCCCGGCTTTCCCAGGAATATGAAGCACAGCCTCCCTCAGAGAGCTCTCTCTCAACGGAGCAAAGCGGCGGGTGAGGTTTGTGAGTTGTGGGGTGCATGAAGGCAGGGCAGCCACCTTCTGAGGGTACTAGGTGCTGCGTGGCAAGTTTAAAAGTCCAGGTCCAATATTAATCAATGGATAAATGGATGAAGAAGTGTATCGGTAGGGTGGGTAATGTCATTTGGCAAGTGGTTATATGGGTCAGGACTTGCAAAGGTCCCACATCACATCTCAGTCACAAATCCGGTCTCCCAACAATCTGAAGACCAGAAGATTTGGGCCTTTTTGTTGCAACAGAACAAAAAAATAACTTTTGTTATTTATTAGGAATCTGATCCCGTCTGTTGCAGCACAAATTTATGTCATTAATCAAACACAATCTGTTTGTGCAGAGGTAGTTAAAGGAGAATCATAACAGTTGTTGCTCTCGAGAAATATGGATTGTGATTTTCACCACAATGTGGTATTAAGCCAGAGATGCAAGTTGCCATGGTGCCTTGTTCTTCAAAATTGATGAACCCATTTGAAAAGATTTTAACTGGCAATTACATTGATTAACTCTGTTCAAAAATGTGATAAAAATCATAGCAAGGCATTGAATCATTCAATGGGCAATTGAGTCAAAGCAATACAGGAGATTGACAATGAAAAGAACAATTGGCCAAAACTGATGAGACAAAAGTCCTTCACTGATGAAAAAGTTACTGTGGAGGTGATTGGTGATAATGATCAGCGGGTGGCGGCAGCAAGGAAGGAGCCAGTCAGTGCTCCTCAAACACTCAGTAACCAGTGTTACTTGAACACTGTAACCAGTGTTACCCATTTGCATCCTCCTGCTGGCGCGGGGCACTGAACCTCAATTGCGAGGCCAGAAGGGGGTCAGAGCATCAGAAATGAATCGGCACCTTCACGACACTGGTTGGGATCTCTGCCTCATTGGGTATTCCGGAAGTGCGAGGTGGAGAATTCAGCCCACAGAATCTGTTGCAGAATTGGTGCGCTGAATTTTTTTATTTTTTTTTAGAACAGTACAGCACAGAACAGGCCCTTCGGCCCTCGATGTTGTGCCGAGCAATGATCACCCTACTCAAACTCACATATCCACCCTATACCCGCAACCCAACAACTTCCCCTTAACCTTACTTTTTAGGACACTATGGGCAATTTAGCATGGCCAATCCACCTAACCCGCACATCTTTGGACTGTGGGAGGAAACCGGAGCACCCGGAGGAAACCCACGCACACACGGGGAGGACGCGCAGACTCCGCACAGACAGTGACCCAGCTGGGAACCGAACCTGGGACCCTGGAGCTGTGAAGCATTGATGCTAACCACTATGCTACCATGCTGCCCCAATGGTAGCCCCAATGGTGACCCAATGGCCAATTTTCTTGGCCAGGTTCTGAGCCCAACCTTGGCATTGATTCGGGATCAGGAACCTAAAAGCACATGCCAGGAACCCGCCAATGATATTCCTCATGGTCTTCCTCTGCGGTGGGGGGGGGACCTGCGTCACATGGGCTACAGCGAGTTTAAGGTGGCCGCTCACCATAGCTTTACAAAAGCGGTTAGGGATGGGAAACAAATGTTGCTGTTGCCAGTGATGCCCACAAAGGGATTTTTAAAATATATCGTTCCGGAGGCAGTCAATTAAGAAGCAGCTTCTTTTGCAAACCCAAATGATTAACGATGGTGGGTAGACCAAGGAACTTGCAGGCCCAATCGGAGATCCCACAGCGTGGGGCTGTCATTGTGGCAGAAAAAAAAACCCTTCACAGGATGTCCTGTGGCTAATTGGTCCCATTAGCTCCAGGGCGAAGGAAGCAGGGGATGAATTTTAAAAAGGTGCTGAGAGCTCTTTGAATGCCACAGGGCGGCTGATTATAGGCAATGGCTGTAATCAGGCTCAATAGGGGGCCTACCCACTGTCAGGAAGAACGGAGGCAACGCCAAACACACCAGGGAAACTCTGTTGCTTGGTTTACGTGCATGATTGAGATTTTCAAAGAAGCAAAACAATGTTGGTTAAATTATAAGGACAAGTTGCATAGACTCGTATGTGATGAATGTAGGAATTTCAGATTATTTGTCTGTGGTGCATGATGCACAATCAATTGCACAAAGTCGAGAGTTGGATACAACTGAGGCTTTATTGCTCTAAGATGTGTGGCCTCCCACAGCAGCTGGTGAAATGGCTGCTACACGGAGGACACACATATTTATACTCCGCCTACTGGGGAGAGCCAGCAGGCAGGGACTACCATCGTACCTGTAGTACAGGTCCGATCATACATCACCTAATATAGGTGCAACAGTGGTTTACCACATTCACCCCCTGTTAAAAGTGAGTCCGACGGGGGTGGTGGTGAATTATATACAACAATTGAATTTTACATATACAATTTTTGTGAGAAAAAAAAGTCTTTTGAAGTCCAGTGGACCAGTTAGAGATTTAACCGATCCGTGGCCTTGATGTGCCGTTGGGAGTAACGCAGTGGTGGCGGTGATGCCGATGCTGGTCTGGTCTTCGGTGACTCCGGGAGTGTGCCGAAATCTTCTCATCCTCGGGAGTGGGCAGGGGGAGGACGGATGGTCCGGGGGGGGGTTTCTGCTGGGAGAGCCGGGGGAGGGGAGGGTGGTGCCGGGTCGGAGGGGTATGTGTGTGGGGAATCTGCTGGTGCCAGGTCCCTGAGGGAGACAGTATCCTGACGGCTGTCGGGGTACGCCACGTAGGCATACTGGGGGTTCGCATGGAGCAACTGCACCCTCTCCACCAACGGGTCCGCCTTGTGGAGTCGGACGTGCCTACGGAGAAGGACGGGTCCTGGAGCTGCGAGCCAAGTCGGGAGCGACACCCCGGGTATGGACTTCCTGGGGAAGGCAAAGAGACGTTCATGGGTGTACTGTTAGTGGCGGTGCACAGTAGTGACCGAATGGAGTGTAGTGCATCAGGGAGGACCTCCTGCAAGCGGGAGGCCGGGAGGTTCCTAGACCGTAGGGCCAGTTGGACGGCCCTCCAAACCGTCCCATTCTCCCTCTCTACCTGTCCGTTTCCCCGTGGGTTATAGCTTGTCGTTCTGCTGGAGGCGATACCCCTGCTGAGCAGGAACTGATGCAGCTCATCACTCATGAATGAGGATCCCCTGTCACTGTGGATGTCGGCGGGAAAACCGAACAGAGCGAAGATTGTGTTGAGGGCTTTGATGACAGACGTCATGTCGGGGCATGGGATGGTGAAGGGGAATTTGCAGTACTCATCGACCACACTGAGAAAATACGTGTTATGGCCGGTGGAGGGGAGGGGCCCTTTGAAATCCACACTGAGGCGTTCAAAGGGGCGGGAGGCCTTCACCAGTTGCGCGGTCCGGCTGGTAGAAGTGCAGTTTGCACTCCGCACAGACCTGGCAGTCCCTGGTGATTGTCTGTACTTCCTCGACGGAGTAGGGCAGATTGCAGGTCTTTATGAAATAGTACAACCATGTGACTCCCGGATTACAAAGGCTGTTGTGCAGGGCCCGGAGTCGGTCTACTTGTGCACTCGCACATGTACCATGGGATAGAGCGTCTAGGCTCGTTGAGCTTACCGGGTCGATACAAAATTTCGTAATTGTAGGTGGAGAGCTCGATCCTCCACCTCAAGATCTTATCATTCTTGATCTTGTCCTGCTGTGTTTTGTTGAACATGAAGGCTACCGATCATTGGTCAGTGAGGAGAGTGAATCTCCTGTTGGCCAGGTAATGCCTCCAGTGCCGCACAGCTTCAACGATAGCTTGGGTCTCTTTTTCGATGGATGAGTGCCGAATTTCTGAGGCATGAAGCCTGATTGAGGGTGGCGGCTAGGGCGACGTCTGATGCGTCGCATTCCACTTGAAAGGGCAGTGTCTCGTCTACTGCTTGCATCCCGGCCTTGGCGATATCGGCTCTGATACGGGCGAAGGCCTGTTGAGCCTCGGCTGTCAGGGGAAAATGGGTGGACTGTGTGAGTGGGTGGGCCTTGTCCGCATAGTTTGGGACCCACTGGGCGCAGTATGAAAAGAACCCCAAGCAGCGTTTGAGGACCTTGGGGCAGAGGGGGAGGGGAAGCTCCATGAGGGGGGCGCATGCAGTCCGGATCGGCCCCAGAACTCCCTTCTGGACCACATAGCCGAGGATGGTGAAGCGGTTCATAATAAACACGCACTTCTCCTTGTTGTAGGTGAGGTTTAGAAGAGTGGCGGTGTGGAGAAATTTGGCAAGGTTGGCATCGTGGTCCTGCTGATCATGGCCGCAGATGGCAAGGTTGTCTAGGTAGGGAAAGGTGGCCCACAAACTGTACCGGTCGCCCATTCGGTCCATCGCCCTTTGGAAGACCCCGTTGGTGACGCCGAAGGAAACCCTGAGGAAGTGATAGAGGCACCGTCTGCCTCGAAGGCCGTGTATGGACGGTCCGCTTTATGGATGGTGAGCTGGTGGTAGGCGGATTTGAGGTCTACCGTTGAGAAGACCCGGTACTGTGCAATCTGATTGACCATATCAGATATGCGTTGGAGGGGGTAGGCGTTGAGCTGCGTATACCGATTGATGGTCTGTCTGTAGTCCACGACCATTCTGTGTATGTCCCCAGTTTTAACTACTACCACTTTGGGCTCTCGAGGGACTGCTGCTGGCCTCAATGATGCCTTCCCGAAGCAGCCGCTGGACATTGGACCTGATGAAGGTCCTGTCCTGGGTGCTGTACCATCTGCTCCTGGTGGCGACGGGTTTGCAATCCGGGGTTAGATTTGCGAAGAGGGAAGGTGGATCGACCTTTAGGGTCGCGAGGCCGCAACAGGAAGGGGTGGTAGGGGCCAGCCAAATTTCAGGGTTAGGCTCTGGAGGTTACACTGGAAGTCCAGGTCGAGTAGTAGGGCAGCGCTGAGATTAGGGAGGACGTAGAGGCGGAAGCCGCTGAATTCTACGTGCTGGACCATGAGTGTGACCGTACAGTACCCCCAGAACACCACGGAATAGGATCTGGAGGTCAGGGAGATTCTTTGGTTGGCGGGGTGTACCGCGAGGGAGCAGCGCCTTACCGTATCCGGGTGGATGAAGCTTTCAGTGCTCCCGGAGTCCAGCAGGCAAGATGTCACATGTCCGTCAATCTTAACGCTGGTTGATGCGGAGGCCAGGTTATGCGGATGAGACTGGTCGATGGTCACTGAGGCGAGTCGTGGTTGATCATCACTCGTGTCGGATGATGGGGTGCCCGGGTGGCACGGGTCCTGGAACGCAGGTGGTGCCCATGTGCCTTGGGGGATACAAGATGGCAGTGCCTGAGGTTATTGGGGAGGACAAAATGGCGGTGCCCATGGGCCACACGTGGCGGGGGTTGAAAAAGATGGCGGCGCCCATGGGCCGCATGTGTCGCGCGGAGGGGAAGATGGCGGCACCCATTGGCAGCGCGTGGTCTGAGGGGGAGAAGGTGACGGAGCCCATTGTCTGCAAACGAGGGGGGTGGGGGCGATAATGGCGACTGCACGGGCCTGGCACACCGCGGCGAAGTGCCCCTTCTTACCCCAAGCCTTACAAAGGGCAGCGCAGGCTGGGCAGCGTTGGCTGGGGTGTTTCTGCTGGCCGCAAAAGTAACATCGGGGACCCCCGGGGTTCGCTAGCTGGCACGTGGCACAGGCGTATTGGTTGGGTAAGGCTCCCGCTGGGGCGGCTGTCTGTGCAGTCTACGATGCGTAGGAGGGGTGGGCCGCGCGGCTGGGGGTGTAGGCCTGAACATTGCGCGAGGCGACTGTCAGAGAGAGTGCTAGCTTGTTTGTCTCTGTGAGATCGAGCATGGCCCCTTTTAACAGTCTCTGGCGTATGAGGTCTGACCTAATCCCCGTAACAAAAGCGTCCCGCATAAGGAGGTTAGAATGTTCGGTGGCCGTAATGGCCTGACAGTCACAGTCCCAGATTAGTGGGATTAGGGACCGCCAGAAGTCTTCTATGGACTCACCAGGGAGTTGAGAGCGAGTGGCGAGCACGTGCCTGGCGAAGAGTGTGTTCGTCTTCTGGGCGTAATTTTCTTTAAGTAGCGTCATGGCTTCGCCGTAGTTTGGCGCGTCCTGGATCAGCAAAAAGACGGAGCTCAACCTCGAGTACAGTATCTGTATTTTCTGAGCCTCCAGAACAGGGCTTGGAGCCGAGTTGATGTACGCCTCGAAACAAGCTAGCCAGTGCTGAAAGTCCTTTTAGGTGTTGCTTGATTCCAGATCCAGCTGCAGGCGATCCGGTTTGATACGGAGGTCCATCTTCTGATAATCAGAGCAATAAATTGATGCATGAAAAATTGCACAAAGACGAGAATTAGATACAACTGAGGCTTTATTGTTCTAAGATGTGTGGCCTCCCACAGCAGCTGCAAAATAACTACTGCACGGAGGACACACATATTTATACTCCGCCTACTGGGCGGAGCCAGAAGGCAGGGACTACCGTCATACCTGTTGTACAGGTCCCACCATACATCACCTAATATAGGTGCAACAGTGTTTAGCACAGTGCAGTAAAATTAAAAGCCTGGGCGAGTGTGTGTATGACTATTGCTGTAATTTTTTTTAAATCCTAGTTTGAAAGGCAGCTAAGTTATGTGGAGCAAGATGTGCAATTAAAGCATCATAAAGGCTTGGACTAATGGATTTTTGTTTGGATTAAGACGGTTCCCTGTGGAGTAGTTAATTACATACATTCAGCGGGATTCTCCATCAGCGGGATCCTCCGCCCCGCCGGCAGCGCACCCATGCCGACGCGTTTGCCAATGGCGTGGGGTGGCCCACAATGGGAAAACCTATTGGCTGGCTGGGGGAAAGGAGAATACTACTGCCAGTGGCGGCACGTCGCACTGGAAATCGGGGCTGGTGTTTCAGCATGATAAGGTGATCCAACTAATGGGAGCAACTGGGATACCAGGAGGTTTGCAGAAAAGCAGTTCAGTTGAGTTTTAAGATGTGAGCAGAAGTCAAAGTGTTTAAATATTTCATTGGGGACAGATCGGAAATAATTGATTTTTAGTCAAGTGAGTTCAAGATTTGCCTGTGAACAGGATGGGCAGTTTCAACAGTGAGTTGAGACAGACAGGAGTTTGCAGGTTTGCAGTTGGAAGTCAAACCATGAAGACAATTTATGAAGATTTCAGCTCGAGTTCCTGTATTGTTCTGACAGGATTCACGTCTATCGCTGAAAACAATTTCAAAGAACACTTTTTAAGCACACTTGCCTGGGTCTACTAACTGTATTTGAAAGTGGATTGAGAGCTGAGATGGTTTTGCTGTTTGAGTGGGAGTGCAGATAGCAGTTATGGTTATTGTGTCACTGTATTGATTAGCATTGTTTCATAATCTATTTTCCTATTTGATGTTAAAGATATTTTAATACTGTGTTAGCAATATAGTTTGTTTTAATATACCATATCCCCATTTTGCGTGAAATCACTCCTGGGGCAAGGTATTCTTTCCTCACAATCTTGCAAATTTAAATTAATGGGTTTTCTGTCCAGTATCTTCGCCACGGTTCGGGCCTGGTCCGGGATTGTAATACATGTTGCATGCTTTCAATGGAGGAAGTTTGCAGCATGACCCATGGAGATAATCTGCCAAAGGGACTGGAATACACATGAAACAGAGGGTCATTCAGTCCCTCAAGCCTGATCAATTAGATTGGGACTGATGCCATCCTAGCTCTAGCTACATGTCTTGGAGGTTTCTCGCTCTATCAAAGACTTTCACCTTCAATATTGCAATTAGACCCTGTATTCCAGGGAATTCATGTCTAGTCAAAGCAAACTACCCTCATAATTTAGTCTCGGTTTCCCAGCCATTATGTTAAAAGTCCCACACAGTGTAGCCGCTAGCAAGAACCGAATAAGCTTTGGATGCCCCGGTCAGCTCACTAAAGAGTTAGTTTCTTTTCTTTACGCTTATTTTTCATCTATCTATTTTCTTTTCATTTTGTTGGACCATTTTCCCCCCAATGCCTGGTTCTTAGTATTTCTGGACCATAAGCCAGCGGAGAAGCTGGGTAGGTGATCCTTCGCAGTAATACATGAGAGTCTTTTTCTGGTTTTCACTATCTTTACTCCAGCGCAAGCCTTCGGTAGAGTTTCAGAAGTGACAATGCGACAACTCATCGTCACGAACCCAGATTATGCGAAATTCCCGAGGTGACATTTTTTCCATTGGTTGCTCTAATGCTGGATGACTGTTCTTCCGAGTGACGTGCAACAAGGAATTATGATGTATTCCTTTTGTTACTATTTTAGTTCCTTCCAGTATTTGGATCATTCTATCGCTTCATCAACTGAAAGAAGAAATTAAAATCAACTTGTGCTTATTTGTTGCCTTTCATCATCTCGCGACACCCTCGGGTGCTTTATACATTTGTATTGTAGGCACTGCTAGAAAATAAGGAATCCGAGTAGCCAGGTTGCACATAGAAAGGTCCCATAAAGTGTCCCAGGTGTGCAGCAGAACACCGGAGGTTAATACTCACTCCAATTGTTCCTCATATGAGCACAATCATTGTGTCTCACCAGAATAATCTGGTTCTGCCCCAGACTTCAATGGGAGCAAAGAACAAATATAATGGTCACGGTTTGACTCAGTTAAGTCTTGTTGTCAAACAGACCTCAGAACAGGCCTCGTTACCCCCTCTCCCCCCTTAGTTCTTTCGTAAACTAAAGACACAGGACTGGATTCTTTCACCCCGCCCGCTGCAAGAACTTCACGGGCGAGGGGCAGACAATGGAGAACTCCATTGACTGCAGACGGGATTCTCCAGTCACCAGGCGGAGAATCCCGCCCACAGTTCCAAACATCGCGGGAAAAGCCCCATGAGCAACTGCAGAATATTATTTATTCATGCCAATTATCTCCTTCTTGCATGTTGGACATAATTCATTCCAAACCTTTTAGTTACAAGCACATTTCCAAGTATCCAGCCAATTCAGCCTAAAGAGTTCCGGGATAAATATTGGGAAGGGTCCAATAGGTGCAAGGGGCTTTCTTGTGATCTGAAGATTCCGGGCGTGATTCTCCATCCTGTCAGCCCCGTTTTCCGGCACGGCCCACCCCCGCTGTCAAAATATACACCAGTGCGGACACACACTTATGGACAAACACAGGGACCAATCAACATGCACAAACACCGCAGCCAATCACCAGTTAGAGTACACAAACTATAAAGGCAGAGGGCACCACGGTTCCCGCTTACCATGGTTCCCATTCATTCTGGGTGCTGCCTCTGAGTGTAACAAGAACACATCCAGCCCAGCACAGATTCACAACACGTGCTGAGAGAATCAACTGGTTCAGACAGGGCTTAGGTCTCTAGTTTAAGTTAGCATCATTTAGACCCACCGTCATCGTTTGTTAGTTAGTTAGATACAGTTAATAAAATTGAGTTGAACCTTCATCAGTGTTGGATGTGTCTGTTCATCTCCCAAGTCTACACTAGCCAACACTTCATAGTACCAGGAATTGAGGGATGCTCGCACTTCTGAGACCTAACTTTCAGTAATCTGCCTTCCACAAGTCTCGCGCCATCCTACAGAATGGACTCCGTTCGCCCGCCGCCGCCTCTCCGCATTGCAGGGAATCTGGGCTCGAACTGGAAACTTTTCAAACAGCGCTTCCAGCTGTACCTCAAAGCCAGGGACCTGGAAGCTGCCTCTGACGCACGGAAGATTGCTCTCTTCCCCTTCACAGCCGGTGACCACGCTCTGCACATTTACAACTCGTTCACCTGAGGGGGAGGAAAAATCGAAGTTCAAGACCATAATGCTGAAGTTCGACAGCCACTGCGTGGTCGAAGTCTACGAGAGCTTCGAGAGATACATGTTTCAGCAGCGAATTCAGCGTAAGGACGAGTCTTTCCAGTCCTTTATTACCCACCTCCATGTCCTTGCGCAGTCCTGCAACTACGGGTCCACCTCTGACTCCGTGCTCCGTGACCAGATTGTTTTCGGTGTTCAATCTGAGCCCCTGCGCCAGCAGCTACTAAAAGTAAAGCAGCTCACTCTCTCCACGGCCATTGAGAACTGTGTACTTCATGAACATGCCTCCATGCGCTACTCCTGCATCCAGGCTGCTGAAACGGTGGGGCAAGCCCCTTACAAGGTGGAATGGGTCCAAATGATTAAATCTCTTCAGGCTCTGGATCTGAACGATGGCGGCCATTTCGCGGAGTCCCGCGCTTACATGCTGCGAGCGTGCTGACGTCACCGACCGCTTCGTGTAGGTGCGCGCTACGCTGGCTTGCCCTCGTATGCGCGGTGGCACGACGAACGTCCCGACGCTCAGATGTGCGGCAACTGCGGCTCCGCCCACTTAAAGCGGCAATGTCCCGCGAAGTCCCGACGCTGCCTGCAGTGTGGCAAGCGAGGCCACTACGCTGCAATGTACAAATCTTCCATGCCTGCTGTTTTTAGGAGGTTCACCCAGCCCCACAGAGACGTCAGGGATATCCAGCCTGCCATCAAAGAACCTACTCTAGACCTTGATCCCGACTGTGCCTGCAATGACCCACAGGTGCCGTTCAAAATCAACGTCGTTACTACGAACAGGATGTCCCCCAAGCGTGGCACTGAACCCGTCCACGTCCACAGCGTCAGCCAGGATGATGAGTTGTGTGCCACCCTTACGGTCAACCGGTCCCCTGTCAGGTTCCACCTGGACACTGGCACTTCTGCCAATCTCATTGTGTCGTCTTATTTCCGCAAGCTCTACGTACAGCCTGCTGTGCTGCCATCTGCCTGCAAATTGCTGGACTACAATGGCAATGCCATCGCCGCCAGCGGCTCCTGCCGCCTTGAAGTGACACATCGTGCTCACACAGTCATTCTCCCGTTCGAGATTGTTGCTGCCTCAAAACCCTCCCTGCTTGGTGCACAGGCATGCAAGCTGCTCCACTTAGTGCAGAGAGTACACTCTCTCTCTCTTCCAGCGATGTGCCTGCATCCTCTGACACAGACTTCAGGGCGCAACTCGACTCCATCATCCAACAATACCATGATGTTTTTGAAGACATAGGCACGCTCCCCTACACGTACAAAATCTTACTCAAGCCCAAGCCACACCTGTCATTCACGCACCTCGCAGAGTCCCAGCGCCCCTCAGGGACCGTCTCAAGCAACAGCTCCAGGACCTCCAGGACCAAGGATTCATTTCTAGGGTCACGGAACCCACAGACTGGGTAAGCTCTATGGTCGGCGTCAAGAAGCCGTCCGGTGAGCTGCGGATCTGTATTGATCCTAAAGATCTAAATCAAAATATCGTGCGGGAGCACTACCCGATTCGGAAATGTGAGGAGCTCACGTCCGAGATGGCCCACGCTAAACTATTCTCAAAACTGGATGTCTCGAAGGGTTTCTGGCAGATCCAACTAAATGAGTCAAGCAGGAAGCTGTGTACGTTCAACACACTCTTTGGCAGGTTCTGCTACAACCGGATGCCATTCGGCATCATTTCTGCGTCCCAAGTTTTCCACCGGATCATGGAGGAGATGATGGACGGGATCGACGGCGTCCGGGTATTTGTTGACGACATTATTATCTGGTCAACCACCCCGCAGGAACACATTGCCCGCCTTCAGCGTGTTTTCAGGCGCTTCCACGAACACGGCCTCCGCCTCAATAGGGCCAAATGCTCCTTCGGCCAGTCGAGTATCAAGTTTCTGGGGGATCACATCTCCCAGCAGGGGGTGCGTCCGGACGAGGACAGGATTGCAGCAACCCAGTCCAAGAAGACGCCGAGGACAAGAAAGCGGTCCTCCGGTTCCTGGGAATGGTGAATTTCCTCAGGAAGTTCATTCCGAATCTTGCCTCACACACCACGGCCCTCAGAGACCTGATTCGCAAAACCACAGATTTCCGATGGCTCCCTGCTCCCGAGCGTGAATGGCAGGAGTTCAAGGCCAAGCTTTCCACGGCCACAGTGTTGGCCTTTTTTGACCCGACCAAAGAGAGCAAAATCTCTACTGATGCCAGTCAGTCGGGGATTGGTGCCGTGCTCCTGCAATGAGACGAGGCCTCGTCATGGGCCCCCATTGCATATGCATCGCGGGCGATGACTCCCACAGAGCAGCGCTATGCGCAAACTGAGAAAGAGTGTCGGCCTTCTCACTGGAGTTGTGAAGTTCCACGACTACGTCTATGGACTTCCGCAGTTCACGGTTGAAACCGACCACCGCCCCCTTGTAAATATTATCAAAAAGGACTTGAATGACATGACGCCTCGCCTCCAGCGTATCCTACTCAAGCTGTGCAGGTATGACTTTCAACTGATCTATACCCCTGGCAAGGACCTTGCTGATGCCCTCTCAAGGTCGATCACAACTCTGTGTGACCATGATGGCTTTATTTGCCAAATAGATGCCCAAGTTCAGCTTACATCCTCCTATTTGCCAGCTTCGGATGCACGACTGATGCAAATTCACCGCGAGACAGCGGCTGATCCACTTTTGCAGCGGGTGATGCGCCTGATGTCAGACGGGTGGCTCAAGGGCCAATGCCCACAATTTTATAACGTCCGCGATGACCTGGCAGTTGTCGACGGGGTGCTCTTGAAATTGGATCGCATCGTCATTCCAAAAAGCATGCGCCAGCTGGTGTTGGAGCTAATCCATGAAGGCCATTCAGGAATCGAAAAATTCCGCCGCAGGGCCACAGAAACTGTCTACTGGCCGAGCATCAATGATGACATCGCCAGGGCAGCACGGTGGCCTAGTGGTTAGCACAGCTGCCTCATGGCGCTGAGGTCCCAGGTTCGATCCCGGCTCTGGGTCACTGTCCATGTGGAGTTTGTACATTCTCCCCGTGTCTGCGTGGGTTTCGCCCCCACAACCCACAAATGTGCAGAGTAGGTGGATTGGCCACACGAAATTGTCCCTTAACTCGAAAAAAAATTGGGTAATCTAAATTTTATTTTTTTTTAAATGATGACATTGCCAATGTGGTGCTCAACTGCTCTACCTGCCAGCATTTTCAGCCCGCCCAACCACGGGAGACCCTAATGCCCCATGAGCTCATCACATCGCCTTTGACCAAAGTGGGCATCGACTTGTTCCATGCATTGGGCAGGGACTACGCCATCATCATCGACTACTTCTCCAGTTACCTGGATGTCATCAGCCTGCACGATCTCACATCCTCGGCTGTGATCAGGGCGTGTAAGGAGACATTTGCCCGACATGGTATTCCGCTGACGGTCATGTCAGACAATGGCCCCTGTTTCGCGAGCCAGGAATGGGCCGGCTTCACCCGACACTACAACTTCGAGCACGTTACGTCCAGTCCCCTATACCCCCAATCCAATGGGAAGGCGGAAAAGGGGGTCGACATCGTTAAGCGGCTCCTCAGTAAGACCGCCGACACTGGCTCAGATTTCCATCTTGCTCTGCTAACCTATCGCTCCGTCCCACTCTCCACCGGCCTGTCGCCTGCTCAGTTACTAATGAACCGCACCTTCAGAACAACGGTGCCATCAATTCTCACTCCCAACCTCGATTATGTCCCCGTGCTCCACCACATGCACATGTCTCAACTGCAGCAGAAAACTTCCTACGACTCACGGTCTGCTGACCTTCCCGACATCCATCCACGCGACAAGGTTCGCATCCACCTCTTGGACGGTGGCTGGTCTGCACCTGCGGTCGTTCTAAGGCAGGTGGCCCCCCTGTTCCTTCCTGGTCCGCTTACCGGATGGATCCATTCGGCGCCGCAACAGCCGTGCCCTTCGCCTGGTTCCAGGGTCGTCACGGGTTCCTCTGACCAGCTCTCCTACTGATCCCGCCGTGGACTGTGTGGTGCTTCCGGTCGCTCTGCCTGCCCCTGACAGTGCTGCAGCCCTCCTGGCTCCTGAGCCGCCAGCCATTGCCCCACCCTTGAGGCGGTCAACCAGAGTTTGTCGCCCACCTCAGAGACTGAACTTATGAACTCTGCACACATGTGGACTCTCTGAAACATTCTTTTTCCTATATCCTTTATTGTTGCATTCGTTATCCAGTGATTTGTAAATAGTTGGTTGTTCCAGTTCATGGTAGTCATCTGCACCTGGGACCTTCCTCTGTAAATAGTCTTGTTCCCTGTATATAGCTTTGTACATATGTCTTCGCACCTCACATGTAGCTAGGCACATTCTCCACACACCCACACTATTTATTATCACATGCCTATATCAACATTTTTTTTATAAAAGTGTGGATGTCATAATATACACCAGTATGTCATGGTGTGGACACACACAGGGACCAATAAACATGCACAAATACCACAGCCAATCACCAGTTAGAATGCACACACTATAAAGGCAGAGGGCACCACGGTTCCCATTCATTCTGGGTGCTGCCTCTCAGTGTAACAAGAACTCATCCAGCCCAGCACAGACTCACAACACGTGCTGAGAGAATCAACTAGTTCGGATAAGGCTTAGGTCTCTAGTTTAAGTTAGCATCATTTAGACCCACAGTCATCGTGTGTTTGTTAGTTAGATATAGTTAATAAAATTGAGTTGAACCTTCATCAGTGTTGGAAGTCTCTGTTCATCTCTCAAGTCTACACGAGCCAACACTTCACCCGCCAGCAGCGGGATTCTCCATTCCCGCAGCCAATCAATGGGGTTTACCATTTAGGCCATGGGAAAACCCCGGGCATGGGTACGCTGCCGGCGAAGCAGAGCATCGCACCGACAGAGAATTCCGCAGTCTGACTTTACTTTCAAACCCATTAATTTTCACTTTCAAAATCCTTTCATACAAATCTCCCCAGCAATCTGGTGTAACCAGATGGAACCGATGCTCTTCGTGGATTAACGTGAACCGCCCCAGGCTTGTTGTCAAGCAGATTTCACAACAGGTCGCATTACCTCTCAGCTTTACTTTAAACTAAAGACACAGTTCCAAGATACAGCAATCTCATGAACCTCATAATTTAACTCCCTGGAAAATGACAATTTGTTTGAGAGCACAATAGACACAGGAACTGTACAACTGCATAAAATTGCCAACTGCGACAGTCCCAGAGAGAATAAATTCACCCAACCATTCAGATCAGGAAGAAGGTGAGAAATAAACTGACAATCATTAATCTGAAGCTGTAGCTTAATGCCACGGAACAGACTGACAGCATCCCGATCAAGCTATTCCAGAAGACCTTTCTTGGAAACTTGAAGGAAAATGGTTACCAACATGCTCCGAATCTGAACAACATCATGCTGATAGCATATGTTAGAACTGAGATTCGCCAGCAAGGAACAACCTGAATCTGAGGGACATACAGAGAAAATGATGTTAATGGCACATTCTACCTCTCTGAAACAGTTGGTCCTGCCATTCTGTCAGTGAACAGCTGCAAAGCGTGTGGCTGATCTCAGTAAGCCATGAGATGAAGGAAATGTCACTGAGGGTTCAAGGTAGTACACCCATTGAGAAGCACCCAACAGTCAGAAGCAATGAAGGGATTTGCCAAAGACACAGAGCCCACAGACTAGGTACATTGCATGGTTGTGAGTGATAACCTGCAAGGCCAAATTAATGGATGCAGTTAGATATTGAAATCCTCAAGGCCAACACTGAAAAGAGATAAAAAGCTTGTAATAACTTCAAGAATTGGTTCCACCAGTTAACTTATAAAACACATCGATTTATTCCAACTATAAACAACTATTTAGAGAGTGCTTTAAAATGGTCTTTCCATACTCAGCTCTCAGATCCAACTCCAATCTCTGATTGGACTAGTGAGTCATATGACTCCTCCCTCAGACAATTTCCCTTAAAGGATCGACAGCTACTACAGAGCTCTTGACAGAAAAGAAATGAAAGCTAATTTAGAAAGTTTAAGCAGTTAAAGAAGATTTCCAGAAATGTAGAGCACTCCAAACAAAAACTTAGAGCTGGAAAATAAGCTTGCTGACTGGGAAAGATTTAAGGTCGAGCAAGTTGAAAAAGATCGTCTTGAAGAGAAACTGTAAGCTGTACACAATTAGCAGAGGAGGCATCGAGAGAGAGGTCCTGATACTCAGACTGTTTATGTTCTTTGTTGTAGCTGCAATGAGAAAGAATCAGAGGTGGCACATGTTGAGTTTGTATAACATAGTGCAACGGGTTTATTAATAAGATGTTGCTCAAACAAGGTACAAGGGTGAACTCCACAAAAACCCACAAAACAATCAGATGGCGTCATTTAAAAAAAAAAAATTTTTGCGGGCTGTGTGCATCACTGGTTAGGTCAGTATTTATTGCCCATCCCTAGTTGCCCTTCGGAAGGTGGTGGTGAGTTGCCTTCTTGAACCGCCATGGTCCCTGAGGTGTAGGTACACCCACTGTGCTGTTACGGAGGGAGTTCCAGGATTTTTCCCCAACGACAGTGAAGGAACAGCGAAATATTTCCAAGTCAGGGTGGTGTGACTTGAAGGGGAACCTCCAGTGGTGGGGTTCCCAGATATCTGCTACTCTTGTCCTTCCAGATGGTAGTGGCCATGGGTTTGGAAGGTGCTTTCTAAAGAACCTTGGTGAGTTCTTCCAGTTGTTGATGGTACACACGGCTGCCACTGTTCATCGGAGGTGGAGGTTTGAATATTTGTGGACGGAGGAGCAATCAACCGGGCTGCTTTGTCCTGGAAGGAAGAAAAAAAAAAAATTTAACAAACAAAAAAGAATAAAAAATACAATAAAACTAAAACAATTCATTCCGAAGAATTAAAGTTGAATGTGCACTGAGTCCAGCGTGAGTCACACCATTTTTGGTTAGTGTCAAAGTTGAATGGGCAACCTATTGAAGTGGATGTCATTACTGGGGCTGCTGTCTCCCTAATTCCTGAGATTATATCTCAATGGAAACTTAACTGACTGACTTTAAAACCATCAGATGTGATCTTGAGGACCTATACTGAAGAGATAACACTGAGAAGTTCCTCTCCTGAGAGCACAATGTGCAAGATGGCTGCACCAATCCCATAGGGTGAGGCATCACAAGCTAATTGCAATTTAATTTTGGGATTCTAATGAACCAACAGCTCTGACTTCAGTACACTGGGACTACGGCACTGAGGGCCCGGGTTCGAATCCCGGCCCTGGGTCACTGTCCGTGTGGAGTTTGCACATTCTCCCCATGTCTGTGTGGGTTTCACCCCCACAACTCAAAGATGTGGAGGTTAAGTGGATTGGCCACGCTAAATTACCCCTTAATTGGAAAAAAAAATTGACTACTCTAAATTTTTTTTTAAAAAAGCTCTGACTTCAGTAAAGCTTCTTTCACTTCCGTTTACGCGTTTTCACAATAGCCATGCCCGTTTGACACATAGCAGCATGTGTAAATGCTTCAATCGTGTTGTTAAATTCGGCACTAATTTACCATAATAATTGATGAGTCCTAAAAATGACCTTAACCGTGTCACATTTTGGGGACGTGGTGCTTCTAAAATTGCTACCATCTTCTTCTGCTCCTTGGGTAGCCATCTTTATAGATGATATGGCCAAGGTAATTTATCAGTGAAGCTTCTCTTGTTGCTCCATAGATGTGGCAACTTCCAAAGCAGCTTTTGGAGTTATATCACTTACAATAAGTAGCTTCCTCGAAATAGCTTCACTGCAGAGTCCACAAACCAGCCTATCACGGAGAGTAGAATCAAGTGTTACCCCAAATTTGCAATATTTTGCTAACCTTCTTAAAGTCACTAGGAATTGTAAAATGCTATCACCTTCTTCCTGACTATGGCAGTGGAACCAAAACCTTTCTGCAACTAATAACAGTCCAGGAGAGAAATGTCCTTCTAAAACGTTCACTAATTCGATGTAGGACATATTCCTCAAAATTTACAACAAAACGTTTTGACGCAGCTACACAAAGGCAAAATGCAATTGAAAGAACCAGCACAATGTTTCTCCTGGTGGCCAGGAAAAAGCAGGACTGTGCCAGTCAGGTGCGCGGGTAAGGAAGGCACCACCATTGTCCACATTGCATCCATGGGAGTGGCCTAAAATACCGTGGCAACATCTGCATGTTGTCTTTGTTAGTCCAGTCAAGGTGAACATGTTCATGGTTGTTATAGACGTGTACTCAAAGTAGCCTTAGGTGGTCATAATGAAATATACCACTACAGAAGAAACCATTGAGAAACACGACGAGATCTTTGCGGGATTCGGAAAACCAGAGCAGATCGGAGCGATAATGGGTCACAGTTTACAGCTAAGTGTTTGAAGGCTACTTGTCACATGGATTTCAGCTTATTATCATAGATTATCCATGATGTGGAGATGCCGGCGTTGGACTGGGGTGAGCACAGTAAGAAGTCTTACAACACCAGGTTAAAGTCCAACAGGTTTGTTTCAAACACGAGCTTTCGGAGCACGGCTCCTTCTTCAGGTGAATGGAAAGGCTTGTTCCAGAAATGTTTATATAGACACAGTCAGAGATGCCCCGGAATGCGAGCACCTGCAGGCAATCAAATCATCAAAGATGCAGAGAGAGAGGTAACTCCAGGTTAAAGAGGTGTGAATTGTCCCAAGCCAGTTCAGTCGGTAGGCCTCTGCAAGTCCAGGCTTGTTGGTGGGGGCCGAATGTAATGCGACATGAATCCCAGATCCCGGTTGAGTCCGCATTCATGCGTGCGGAACTTAGCTATAAGTTTTTGCTCAGCAATTTTGCGTTGTCGCGTCTCCTGAAGGCCTCCTTGTAGAATGCTGACCCGGATATCAGAGGCTGAATGTCCTTGACTGCTGAAGTGTTCCCCAACTGGAAGGGAACAGTCCTGCCATAGATTATCATAGAATTTACAGTGCAGAAGAGGCCATTCGGCCCATCTAGTCTGCACCGGCTCTTGGAACGAGCACCCTACCCAAGGTCAACACCTCCACCCTATCCCCATAACCCAGTAACCCCACCCAACACTAAGGACAATTTTGGACACTAAGGGCAATTTATCATGGCCAATCCACCTAACCTGCACATCTTTGGACTGTGGGAGGAAACCGGAGCACCCGGAGGAAACCCATGTAGACACGGGGAGGATGTGCAGACTCCACAGACAGTGACCCAAGCCGGAATCGAACCTGGGACCCTGAAGCTGTGAAGCAATTGTGCTATCCACAATGCTCCAGCCTGCCCTTGTTAAGCTGCCCTTATTAAGTCAGCACCTTCCCACCCACCCACGAATAGTTTAGCTGAAACATTTGTCCAGTCTTTGAAATACTGAAGGTTTCAACTGAAGTTCACTCCATCGCGACGTGAATATATTTTGAGCAAGATACCGAAATACAACACATGCAAATACATAAAATTCACCAGCTTCGCTATTGATGGAAATGAAACTGAAGATTACCTTTGATTTACTCTTACCAGAGGAGACATCTGACATAGTAGAGCAAACCCAACAGTCACAGATCTTGAGACAAGAACATAATTCAAGGGAATGCTCGCTCCAACAAGGAGAGCAACTGTGAGCACCCAACTACACCACTGTGAGAAGTGGGCCCCTGCGACAGTATTGGCTCAGACTGGTCCAATGTCTTACATGGTCCAAACGACCATGTGGAGACATCATGCGGACCAATTATTGTCAACACGCGATTGTGGGCCAGTGCCAGAAGTACTCCAAGAGGTAACCATCTCTATTCCATCTGACTGTCTAACTTTCCGTTTGGCTGCAGAAGAAATTTGATTATAAGTACCTGCTACTTCCCACGGAAAAAGAGATTGTAATGCGTTCCGGGATAGAGACATCTACGTGAGAACCTGAAACTACATCCAAGGTCCAGAATTAACATGCGTAAACAAGAAATAGATGCCCACCTGATGGTCCTTCTTATTGACTGTGTTATTATAGTATAATAATACAATGCCTGCATTTGTATATAGATGTAAATGACTTGTTAATATGCTCAGTATCAGTTGTGTTGGACCTTAGCAGTAAAAGGGAGTGGTGTTACATATGTGGGTTATTGGAATTGTGTGCAATGTCTCTTTAAGAATCCGAGTCACGTGACTTATGTGACCTCATAGGCTACTTCACGGGTTTTTGCGTCAGACCTACAAAATACAGTTAGTCTACAAATATAACACAGCTCATCTTAATGGATGATTGCTGAGTGAAATGTCCTCTGCTGTATAAGCACTCAGGCATCTGAGGACAGGGGCAGAGGACCGACACAACTGCAGTGTTGCCTCCACGGCAGTGCTGGAGAGGACAATATGCTACTTAAAATGTGGTTCAGGTGCCTGGATCATTCTGGAGGATCCCTGCAATATCTGTCAGAGTGTGTGCCGTTCAGTGCCATTGTATGCTGCACATCGCATAATTGAGCTCTTGCAAGGAGGAACTACTGGACCATGAGTACAGCGATGCACGTCCATACGCAGCAGAGGAAGACTCCACTGATGACTCTGATGAGGAGGAGTTCGGGCAGGCTGTGGGTGAGAACAAGGAGGCAGCATTGATTAGCCCTCAGGGGGGCTGGTGTGCCAGCACTAATTGAACGAACATTCGACTAGGTTGCCAAGTCATCACCTTCACAACAGCGCAAAGGGCACCATCTCGTTAACACACACCTTGGAGAAGTCAATTCCCGGAGCACAATGCTGCCTCACTGTCTCTCTAATAAAGCTTGTTGCCCCTGCAGTCCAACATTTGACCTTGATGAGACCAGCATCTGAGGGCCACTCAGGTCACAGCAACACAGAATATTTTTATCTACTCTGCAACAACATTTTTATCTGCTCTACAAAGCCACAAACAGAACACAAGCAAAGTCACACAGACACAAAACAACAATTTGCTGAAAGTAATGGAAATCACCAGTGAAAACTCAACCTTGTCTCCAAGGGGCCTTAAACGTACGCTTGTGTGTGCTATATCTCGTCGCGCACAGCATTATGGCTGAGCACTCCTCAGTCAGCACGGCCTCAAAAGATGCCTCGGTTACTGGCAGAGGGGCAGTGAAGCTGCTTCCCTCACCCGGAGCACCCTGGGAGGAACCAGCTTGTCTGTCAGCTTGAGGCATGTTTGCACCTTCCTGCTCACCAATGATGGACGGGCACTTAACAGAGAGACTAAGTGCCTCATTCATCATTCACAGCGGAAGTGACTTCCTGAGATCATTGTCTGTTTGGGGGTTTAAAGATCTGAATGAAACCCCCGCAACCCCTGATTCTGCTCCAGGAACAGCCTCTCCATGAGAGTCACCACTCTCTCATTGGGAGAGACCTGATGCTTCGGATCAATGCAGTGTTCAGGCTCCGCAGGGAGCCATAACAGAGACCACTGCACGCAGACCCTCACGGATCTCTGCCATATCTCCCTGCGTATTCCACTGGACATCCAGTATCAGTCGCCTGATGGTCGATTCCAGAGGCTTGCCGTCTGCCTCAGACTCAGCACTATCCTTGTATGTGACCCAACACTCAACTCTGTGCCTTGTATGTGACCCAACACTGAACTTGGTGCCTTGCATGTGACCCAACACTCAACTCTGTGCCTTGGATGTGACCCAACACTCAATTCTTTGCATGCCTCATCAGGTGATCCAGGACTGTGCAAGACAAGCACCACTTAAAACAATAGAACATAGAACATAGAACATTACAGAGCAGTACGGGCCCTTCGGCCCTCGATGTTGCGCCGACCTGTGAAACCATCTGAAGCCTATCTGACCTACACTATTCCATTTTCATCCATATGTCTATCCAGTGACCACTTAAATGCCCTTAAAGTTGGCAAGTCTACTACTGTTGCAGGCAGAGCGTTCCACACCCCTACTACTCTCTGAGTAAAGAAACTGCCTCTGACATCTGTCCTATATCTACCACCCCTCAATTTAAAGCTATGTCCCCTCGTGTTGGTCATCACCATCCGAGGAAAAAGACTCTCACTGTCCACCCTATAGAACATAGAACATAGAACAGTACAGCACAGAACAGGCCCTTCGGCCCTCAATGTTGTGCCGAGCCATGATCACCCTACTCAAACCCACGTATCCACCCTATACCCGTAACCCAACAACCCCCCCCCTTAACCTTACTTTTTTTATTAGGACACTACGGGCAATTTAGCATGGCCAATCCACCTAACCCGCACATCTTTGGACTGTGGGAGGAAACCGGAGCTCCTGGAGGAAACCCACGCACACAGGGGGAGGACGTGCAGACTCCACACAGACAGTGACCCAGCCGGGAATCGAACCTGGGACCCTGGAGCTGTGAAGCATTTATGCTAACCACCATGCTACCCTGCTGCCCCCTATCTAACCCTCTGACTATCTTATATGTCTCTATTAAGTCACCTCTCAGCCTTCTCCTCTCTAACGAACAACCTCAAGTCCCTGAGCCTTTCCTCGTAAGACCTTCCCTCCATACCAGGCAACATCCTAGTAAATCTCCTCTGAACCTTTTCCAAAGCTTCCACAACCTTCCTATAATGTGGTGACCAGAACTGCACGCAGTACTCCAGGTGCGGCCGCACCAGAGTTATATACAGCTGCAGCATGACCTTGTGGCTCCGAAACTCAATCCCCCTGCTGATAAAGGCTAGCACACCACATGCCTTCTTAACAGCCCTATTAACCTGGGTGGCAATTTTCAGGGATTTATGTACCTGGATGCCGAGATCCCTCTGTTCATCTACACTACCAAGAATCTTGCCATTAGCCCAGTACTCTGCATTCCTGTTACTCCTTCCAAAGTGAACCACCTCACACTTTTCCGCATTAAACTCCATCTGCCACCTCTTAGCCCAGCTCTGCAGCTTATCTATGTCCCTCTGTATCCTATAACATCCTTCAGCACTATCCACAACTCCACCGACCTTCGTGTCATCTGCAAATTTACTAACCCATCCTTCTACACCCTCTTCCATGTGTTATTTCAAGCCAATCTGCACCTTTCAAAGGCAAGGTGCATTCAGGTTGGGGTGGGGACTGAAAATGGTGAAAGAATAGCCAAAGAAGAGAAAAGTCTTTGTAAAATGGTGCAACAGGCCAGAGAGCGTGCCCCATGATTCTCCAGGGGCGTCCGAGGGCTTGGTGCAGGAGGTGCACAAGAGGAGAGACGTCCTCTTCCCCGAGAGGGCCTTTGCAGGCAGATATGAAGAGGGCAGTGGGTGGAGGGAGCCACTATGGCCAATGCCAAGAGTCCAGCCCCAAGGACCTGAATGCAAGTAGTTGGTGATCTCACACGAATGGTCAAGATCAGTGAGGATGTTTGTACAGACCATATCCTTTCACCTGAACCATTGGCCTCACACACTGCTCCCCTCACCAGACCCCTTTCACCCACCTACCAAAAATCTGTGTCAACCATGATTCATACCTCACATTCACGGCCACCCCACACCTTCACACACTTGGCACTGCTGTGTGGCTCATGCTCGCATCTCACACCTTTCGCACACTGCCAGCTATTCAGGTGTGACCGGCACATCCCCCAAATACATTGCACTGTTCTCACTGACATGCAGTCGTCTCCTCTTGCAGCACAAGGAAGCCCACAATGGACACATGCAAACAGGCACCATTACGTGTTCTCACTCGTGTAGTGGAGGAGGCAGAGCCAGAAATCACTGAATGGCTACAACTCAGCTCCTTGCCAGCAGTGAAACCAAGGATGGTGGTCTGCCTTACCTAGTCATTCCCACATCCCCTCGACGGCTCGGTTAAAGCTGCAGCCAGACAAAGGGGAGAAGATAGTGTGTGTGCCTGGGGGCAGCTGAAGTTGCAGTGGCTTAGTTCACTCATTGATTTTCCCACCACCAGTGCACCCTCCCTTGGATTTCCCAGCGGCATGGGGTGACTGCACTGGGAACCCCCACAGAAATGCCGGCGAGTTGCTCTCTGCCAAGAATCACAGGGCTGCGGGACCGGAGAATCAAGCCCCATTTCTTTCCTCTCACTCGAAGACCTTACCACCTGTCCGATGCCAAATCCTATTTTAGGAATATTAACTCGGCCCAGTCAGCATGTCGAGATCAGTCCCACCTACCTATTTGCTGTCTCATCTTATGACCTAAATTTTCCGGGTCCACTTTCCGTGGGAATCATCACTGGCAGGACGGACAATTTGATGGGCTGTTTCACAGTCCATTGACCTCGATTGGAAATTCCCAGTCTCAG
The DNA here is from genome assembly GCF_902713615.1 of Scyliorhinus canicula. NCBI lineage: Eukaryota > Metazoa > Chordata > Chondrichthyes > Carcharhiniformes > Scyliorhinidae > Scyliorhinus > Scyliorhinus canicula. The sequence continues at coordinate 25,303,799 of NC_052166.1, read as the reverse complement.
GGTGGGCACAACTGGAAAATCCATCCGATGATTTCTGTCACCGAATTCAAATTCAATTGTCTCAAATATCTCTGTACTGTTCACAGTAATGGTCTTTCCTGGGAGGCTGATACCCTGGGAGGGTGATCCTGTCTTCCCCAACTTAAAAATGTCAGAAACCTGGAAGCACAAAGACATCAGGATAATTATTTTTACAGTCTATGCATGGATATCCCAGTCCCTTCACAAAAACGTACCCTTCTCAAATTTCATCCCTTCACTCCAGTGGACTGCCTCAGCACTGTCACTGTCAACTGAGCTTTCTCTATGGTCAAAGTGACGCACAATGACCACCCTCATCTCAACTCATGGCACCAAGTGGAGTCCGTGCCAAGCTTGGTGCCAGCATAGCCTACATGAAAAGATGTATGAGAGGGAGGGACATAGGGAGAGAGATAAATTAAGAGACAGAAAAAGTAATACATCTTCAACAAATCAAAGTTCCTAATGTTTTATTTATCTGGCCAAAGAGCTGTAGCCTTGATCTGAGTCAAGCCCTTTAAACCCAGCGCTTTTGATATTTTTGTAATTCATTTTTACGGGATGTGGGCTTTGCTGGTCAGGCCAGTATTCATTGCCCATACCTAGTTGGCCTTGGGAAGGTGGTGATGAGCTACCTTCTGCAGTCTCTGTGGTGTAGGTGCATCCACATTGCTGTTAGGGAGGAATTTCCAGGATTTTGACCCAGCAACAGTGAAGGAACAGCGATATATTTCCAAGTCGGGGTGGTGTTTAACTTGGAGGGGGACCTCCAGATTGTGGTGGTGGTGTTCCCATGTGTCTGCTGCCCTCAACCTTTTAGATGGTAGCGGCCATGTTTGTGGAAGGTGCTGCCTAAGGAGCCTTGGTGAGTTCCTGCAGTGCATCTTGTAGATGTTACACACTGCTCCCACTGGTGGAAGGAGCGAATGTTTGTGGAAGGGGCAGCAATCAAGCAGGCTGCTTTGTCCTGAATGGTGTTGAACGTCTTGAGTGTTGTTGGAGCTGCTTCCGATAGTTCTATAATTTTAACTGAAGGATATATGCAAGAGGTCAATTCATCATTTTAATTGCAAGACAACAGTCAAAATTCTCTCTCCCTACCATCAGCGAGTTCCCATTTCCCAGACAATTTCTTATGAAAATGAATCAACTTTCATGGACCTTCTCATTATAATCACATTAGCTTCTGCGCTAATGCATTTTTACTATGCTGAATTGCCATTTTTAAACTGATTTCTGAGCCATCATCTCAAATGGCCTTTTATAAATGAAAGTATTTAAAAAATGAATTTTTGTACGCTTTCTTTTCCATCTGCACAGTTTGAGTTGATAGCACCTTTCACGGTGTTAATTAAAGTATAATAGGACCACATGAGGGTGGTGGGGGAGGTGGTTGTGCACAGGGAGCCAGATTAACAATTACTCATTGAGTAATGTTTTTAATTCAGTGTCAAGATTAAGACTTTTTGATCATTATGTTCTGCATTCTCTTCATTGACAGCTTGGCTGGGGTTTTACGCCCATGCACTCCTAGCCTGTGATTTTCACACTCTCTTTAATGAGTGGAAAATTATGAGCTGTCGAGTGATTTAACAGAAAAGCCCAACCTTCATCTCCGAGCGAAGGCTTGAACCTGATTCATTCCTTTAAAGTTCATTTGCTCACTTCACTGACACCTGTTCACTTTGGTTGCTGCTTCAGTGCCACCGTCAGATCAACATCTGCAAGGTAGACTGACATTAGAGGATCATTAACCGCCCCCCCCCCCCCAGAAATAGGCCATTCAGCCCTTTGTATCCGTGCTATCCCCTTAAACGAGCACTCCCCTGCTCTGTTCCCTCAGCTCTATATGGGTTTGGAACTTGCAGCATTGTAATGAGGCAGGCATTATGCCAAAACGATGTATGTTTCTGCAGCCAATCTTGCTGAATATAAGTTACACATTTTTTCTTCCCCTGTGGAGTTTTTGGCTTAAGGTGTAAAACGAGTCAAATCCAGCAGGAGTATCTTGGTATTTTATACTTAAAATCAAATGAAATGAAATGAAAATCGCTTATTGTCACGAGTAGGGTTCAATGAAGTTACTGTGAAAAGCCCCTAGTTGCCACATTCCGGCACCTGTTCGGAGAGGCTGGTACGGGAATTGAACCGTGCTGCTGGCCTGCCTTGGTCTGCTTTAAAAGCCAGCAATTTAGCCCAGTGTGCTAAACCAGCCCTTTCTCATTATAATGACTCGACAGAGGCATGAACTAATAATCATTTTTAGTCATATCTGAATAAAACTAATCTAAACTGTCTATCGGTATGGTGAAATTTTTCATTTATGAAATGAAATGAAATGAAAATCGCTTATTGTCACGAGTAGGCTTCAATGAAGTTACTGTGAAAAGCCCCTAGTATTTATTGTATTGTTTCTGTGAATAATCAGACCTGCTAATTCATTGAACTTGTGTTCTTCACTGCTGGTCCTTGATGAGTGCCACTCATGCCAGGAATTCCAGAGGTGAAAATTTAGAAAATGCCATTTAAATGTTCTCTCTTTCTCTTCTCTCTCAGGCAGTCCCTCAGGATCAAGGGTGACTTGCTTCCATTCTCGTTTGGGTGGCTTGTAAGATGGCTGATAAGTGCTGGGCGATGGGCAGACTCTGCCATATGTGGAGGAGGTGATGCTTGAAAGGTTGACCAAATGTGTTGCATGGAGATTTTGTCCCTCTGGTACCTTGACTTGGTCTCTCCACATTCCTAATGAAACCTCTTTCATGTGTTTGCCGGCTTTCCGAATGAACCTTCTCTACTCTGTCGATCACAAACCTCAACAGGTATGTTTCACCTAGAATCATAGAATTTACAGTGAAGAAGGAGGCCATTCATCCCATCAAATCTGCAGTGGCCCCGAGAGAGAGAACCTTACTTAAGCCCATGTCTCCACCCTATCCCACAATCCTACCTAACCTTTTGGACACAAAGGGGCAAACTAGCATTGCCAAGCCACCGACCCTGCACATCGTTGGACTGTGGGAGGAAATCTGAGCACCTGGAGGAAACCCACGCAGACACGGGAGAAAGTGTAGAATCCACACAAACAGTAACCAAGGCCGGAATTGAACCCGGTTCCCTGGAACTGTGAGGCAACAGCACTAACCACTGTGCCACCGTGCCGCCTCATCAGCTTTCTTTTTATTGTGGACATCTCTAAATCATTTCCTCTGTCTTCCTGGTGCCCTGCCATGATGGAGTTGAACTCTCTTCTCTTATTTTCCCCTTTACTCTACAGCACCGCACCTCCAGCAAATTACCCGCAGTCATCTCTTTCGAGATAACCTGGAGAGCAGACCGAAAACTGTTCAAACTGATCCAAAAACAAAACCGCTCAAATCTGTGTGCTCACTGGTCATCCTGTGTGTCAATCACTGCCTGTCTGCATTCCATCAAATACATGGTTGTTTATTATGACATGAACGATGACTTGGAGCTCAGTTTCACACAAGCATCGTCTGCATATTGATTAACGCACAGGATGACCAGTGAGCACACAGAACACAGCAGCCAATCGTCAGACAGGACACAACTACTATAAAGCCAGAGGGCACCAGTTTTCCCGCTCTCTCGGGGTCCATCCTCTGAGACAGTCAGAGCTCGTGAGCAGTAGCCAGTGCAAACATCATGTGGTAGTCAGTTAGTCTGGTCAGGCTAGCCTCAGGTCTCCAGTCAAGTCAGCATAGTGTCAACCCACAGTTAAGCATGTATTATAGTTAGATGTTAAATAAAATCGTGTTGCATCTCATCAAGTGTTGGAAGCCTGTCTCTCTCTACACTGCATCAAATGCAGTCCACATACACCCAGCTTACCCAACACATCAGTTCACCCCTTCTCTTCTCTAGGAAAATGGGCCCTTTACTAAACACTCAGAAAGCTAAGGTCCCCTTTCAACCAGCTCCCACAGCACAACAACGTCCCCAGTCGATTAAACTCAGCAGAGTAATCCTGTAAAATGTAGACTATATTCCATAACTTGGGCCTCTCAACTCAATGAAGAAATACATAGATTCTAACCTCTAATGTGCCAGTTCAGCAGTTATCTGAGGTAAAAAGTATTTGAATGGTCACTACAACTGGATTACACAGTTTTAGGTAACCAGCTTTTATTCCATTTGAATTTTAAATAGAATGCCCCACCTCCATGACAATTTTAATAACTGGACAGTGGGGTCTGCTTCATACCCTGGCTTCCTTTCTCCCCTAAAGATAGATCTCTGCTGTAAAAAGAATTCAGATTGCCTGACAATCCGAGTGGCCTTTTCAAGTGTCAAAACTCCCTTAGCTTGAAGCGTGTCTGGGAGTGCATCGCCCAACACTCAGCCAGCAATTCTCTTTTTTCCCCCACTACAGTGCAGAAGGAGGCCATTTGGCCCATTGAGTCTGCTCCAACCCTCTGAAAGAGCACCCCACCTAGACCGAATCCTCCGCCCTCTCCCCTCAGCCCCACCTAACCTGTACACCTTCCCAGGAGACAGAGCAACCCCCACTGTCCAGTTAGTTAAACAGTTACAGATTTGGGGCAAGCAATACCCAAACTGGCAACAAGAGGGTGGCAACCATGCCGGTTCTGTGGAGCCAAGCGACCTCACCAGCATGGTGAATGTCTGGCAGTCTCAGGGCAGAGTTTCAATTGCAACCACGTAGGACACTTTGGAAGGCATTGCCAACACAACCAGATGCACAGATAAAACCAAGGTGAATCATAAGGCTAAGGTATTACATCAAGTGGAAACACGCTTCTTGGGTGAGGTCAAGGTTCAGGGATTTCTGTTCCGGAATGCAGTCACTAGAGGTAATAGTTATCGCACAAACTTTAAACTGGGCATGGGAACTAGTGGTTCAACCCTCACAGGCAAGGAATCATGGCTGGCCACCCACAGCACAGCCATACAGAGCAGGAATCAAACCCTTGGTGAAAGGTACTCTGTAGGCGACAATCACGTACAAAGCCATAAGAATCTAGGAGATCCTGCTCTTCATCTACAACCAAGGATGTTCTCCTTTAAGCTAAAAAAGCCGTGTGAGTGTCAACCTTCAACAGAAAATGGACAAGTTTAAACAGCAAGAGCCTGTTTCTAGGTTCAGAAAGGAATTCCCAAAACCCTTTACTGGATTGGGGTGGCTGAGGATCACAGATAGAATTAGAATGAGGAAGGATGATGTCCTTGTGCCGGTTCACACCATGAAAAATAACCCACCCACTCATTCACCAAGTGCTGCCACAACTGGACATAAACAGGTGTCATCTTCCCCAAGTTGTGCAAGTTAGGTGGATTGGCCAGGATCAAAGCGTGGGATTGCGGGGATAGGGCAGGGGGGGGGGGGGGGGGGGGGGGGGGGGAGCTGAGCCTACGTAGAGTGCTCTTTTGGAAGGTAGTTGCAGAGTCAATGGGCCGAATGGCCTCCTTCTGCACTGCAGGGGTTATATGGAACACTCAACCAGCTGAATGGTTTTCCAGGATGGTCCCGGTCCCAAATCTGAACCAGTTCACCCGTGTCGGTATTGACTTGACTCAGCTCAATAACACCGTGACAAGGGAAGTCCATCCAATGTTCCCGGTGGATGATAGCCTGACCAAACTCTCTAACAGCACAGTGCTATCAAAGTGTGGCATTAACAGCGGCTTTTCACTACTTCCTCTAAGCAAAGAGACGGGGACCAAATTCATCAGCCCCATTGGTTGATTCAGCTTCAACTGCTTATTGTTCGGACTCACCTCCACACAGAAAATCATTTAACGTATGATATCAGCCAGTTTGAAAGGCCCAGAGGTTGTCATCTTCCATATGAATGATGTTTTGATCCATGACACAATAGAAGAACATGCCAAAAGATTCATAGCAGTCATATCATATAGAATATCCTAGAATTTCTACAGTATAGAAGGAGGCCATTCGGCCCATTGAGTCTGGACAGACCCTCCAAAAGTGCACCTTACCCAGGCCCACTCCCCTATCCACCCCGCCCTCTACCGTTCACCCCTGGACACTAAGCGGCAAATTAGCATGGCCGATTCACCTAATCTGCATATCTTTGGACTGTGGGAGGAAACAGGGGCAGCCGGAGGAAACCCATGTGGACACGGGGGAGAAAGGGTAAACTCCACACAGATAGTCACCCAAAGCCGGAGCTGAACCTGGGTCCCTGGCGTTGTGAGGCAGCAGGGCTAACCACTTGCCATCGTGCTGTAGTTATTTGCAACACATCTGTGATTGAATCAAACGTGACAATGTTAGTCCCATATGTGTTAATACATCTCGATGGACAATGCTCCAAAACTTACAATTTAACTACTCAGGTTGGATGTAACTGAGTTGGTAGTGCACCAGAAGAGTATTTGAACTGTATTTGAATCCCTGGGGTAAGCACTGCAGTGTCTATTTTAGGGTTAAGTTTATTTATCATGTGAGAAATAAACTGGTCATTTTGAACAAGGCTACGTCAATAGTGACAAAAGTCCCAGCAAACATCAGGCTTGAGATACGCCTCCAGTTTTCATTGATACCAGGCTTTAGCTGTGCCTATCTGCTTAAATCTCCACCAACACATTGCTGAAAAAGGGACAGGGAGCTCCCTCGAAAAGCGGTATGCAGTGAGTTAATCAGTCTTGTTTTTGCATTTCCTATTCTTGCTGTGATTATGCAGCCCTCTCAAATCAAGTTGACATTCGGGCAAGGATTCCGTCATCACTTCCAATTTTACTGCGAAAATAAGCACTTTCATACATTAAATTATACAAGTAGTTATTTGTGCCACGGAAATTAATCGTCACCAGCACAAAACCTCATAAAAGTATGTGAAATTAATTATTTCCAGGCAATTTACATCTGAGGGTTTCATTATTCAAGCTTCTAAATATATTAGTGCGAGTTAAATACTCACACAGCCTTTCCCATATAACCTTGCCCTCCGTGTGAATCAGTTTTAATTTCAATCATACCCCAAATCTTCTGTTCTTTGACAGTTGCTATTTTTGCAGGCTGCCCTTAGTATCCTGAAGTCAGAGCCACCACAGTTTGAACCTGCACCTGGTATATTCGAGGGTGCTGCACGACACTGAAAGGTTTTTTTGTTGCTGTTTTCAAAAGCTTCTATTTGAATGCAGCATCAAAGGACACTCGTAGATTTGCCATTGTGGCCACCCCACGCTGCTCAGAAACCTGCAGGCTGGGGTGGCGTTGCTGGCAGAACAGAGAATGCTGCCGGCAGAGAATTCAACCCAATGAATTAGAAGCCGAGATTTCCTATAGTCCTAAAGGAGGCCATTCGGCCCATCGAGTCTGCACGGACCCTCTGAAAGAGCATCTTACCTAGGCCCACACCACCGCCCTATCCCAATAAACCCACCTAACTTGCACATCTTTGGACTGTGGGGGGAAACCGGAGCACCCAGAGGAAACTCACGCAGAGACAGTCATTCAAAGCTGGAATTGAACTCGGGTCCATGGTGCCGTGAGGGAGCAGTGCTATCCACTATCACCCAGCACGGTCAGCACAGAAAGAGGCCACCTGGCCCAACCGTCCTGCCATTGTTTATGCTTCACCCAAACACACTCCCACCTCACCTTTCAGCTCACTGCATCAAATCTGAGTTGCATAATCTGGCTGCCGATATGGAGTGAACCCTTTATGAGTCATATCGGCAATGGCAATATGCATGTCGGATGTGATGAACGTAAGCTATAATAATGCACCCTCGCTCACACCTCCTCCCCCCTCCTCCATGCCACCCAACGCCTCCGGATCCTGGCAGTTTCTAAAATAGGTTGGGCTTGAGAGAGAGGTGTATATACGCTCATTGATTTGCATTTCAAATGCATTTAGTGCCACCTGAAACATTCCTCGAGCACACAATTTAAACTGTGACCCTGCCTGTGACTGTCAGTGCTGTGCCAAACGCAGGCAGAAGTACAATGTCGACGATTGATTTGTACAAGGTTGGCATTCCATTTTAAACCAAGTGAGAATGAACAGAGAATGCCTGAATACCACTGTATTTTTTTATAATTCTCTCCAGATAGACAGCTTCCGGTTAATAGTATAATGGAAGAATTCATGTCCACATTCACAGCAATCACTGTGCGACAATAGAATGTATTGCCGAGTTAAGATACACATTGATTTCAGCACCATAGTCCATGCACGGTAATTCTTAAGGCCGTTAAACGAATGGATAGGAAGCAGATGTCATATAAAAAATATTAGCATCACACTGAGCAACCAACATGTCACTAAACCTATACTATTCAAAAGCAGTTGCCAGCACAGAAAGACATGCACAAAAGGGAGTGAACTCGGCATCTCAACTGCTATTGCAAAATCAAACCATTATTCTTCCCAGTCTATCAGAAAATAATTTATTGCATCGTCTCTTGTGTATAAACCAGAACATTTCGAGCATAAATGTCAATCACTGAATGCACCATCAGTAACTGTTCCTGTGTAGAGTTGAGAATAATTCACTTCAGTTACAGAAATTCCTCAAAAATGTATCTTTTTGCTCTTGGCTTTCCGCAAGGGACAGAGTTACTCAAGCTCTGGCATGAGATTTCAAGGCATGGTGTCAGTGCCTGCCAAGGCCCAGCGGCAGCACCCCCGCAAGCCAGAAGGGTATGGGTTCAAATCCCACTCCAGGAACATCAGTAGAAAATCTAGTCGGGATTCTTTCAGCCTGGGCCGGGCCGGAGAACCCCCACGACCGGCGCGAATCGCGCTACACCTCCCTGACGCCGGAGAATTGGCGCCAGCATGGTTTGCGCTGTGCCGGTCACGGGCTGCGCTACGCGGCTGGCCCTTCGATTCTCTGCCCGGGATGGGCTGAGCGGCCGTCGCGAAATCGCCAGGTCCCGCCGACGCCGTCCACACCTGCTCTCAGCCGGCGGGACCTTGGCGTGGAAGGGTCGGGGGGGTGGCCTTTGTGGGGGGGAGGGGGGTTCCAACCCCGGGGGGGGGGGGCCTCCGATGTTGTCTGGCCCACGAACAGGGCCCACCAATCGGCAGGCCGGCCTCTCTGGCTGGAGGCCTCCTTTCCTACGCGCCGGCCCCTGTAGTCCTGCGCCATGTTGTGTCGGGACCGGCGCATTGAAGGAAGCCACTGTGTATGTGCGCGTTGGTGCCACCGCCACTGCACATGTGCAGATCCCAGTTTGCGGTGGGATCAGCAGCTGGAGCGGCATTAACCGCTCCAATTAGTCCTACGGTTGGTCCGTTCACGCCATCGTAAAATGTGACGGTGTTTACGATGGCGTGGACACTCCGCCGCAGGATTAGAGAATCTCGCCCCTTGTCTGACTTTTTAGTTCAGTACTGGTGGTATGCTGTACTGTCTGAGGTGCTGTGCGTTGGACAGTAGGTTAAATCACGACCCACTCCGCTCTCTTCGATAGCTCCCACCAGAAGATCCCAGGGCACTATTTCAGAGAAGCTAAGGAAAATTCTCCTATTGATTTAGCTGCAGTTACCCTTTACATACCTCTACGTAATCCTTTTCCCTTTCAAACTTTAAATGAATTTTCAATCCATAGCAAAGGTTTTTCGCATTGTGACCCTTGCTTGGGGGACAAAGTGAAATTATGCGTGACAGTGAGAGGCAAAGCCTCTGTCTCATGGCCATTGAGCCCCTTGTCAGTCAGGAAGTCTTTGGTTCTGGTCCATATTATCCTGGAGAGTTTGTTTGGTTTGAGAAGGGAGGGATGTTGCACAGAATGAGCAGCCTAAGGTCACCGTGCTTTCAATTCCTTAACTCCATGGAGGCAGAGGCTGAAATGGTGTTGGCACATGTTTAAACCTTGCGTTTGCATGGGCAAGACTGCCCTCTGCCAGAAAGGGATACATGGATTGTCTTTCAGCTAGTACAAGAACTGTAGCAACAAGGCACCAAACTCATATTTTTTTTATATATAAACCATCACTTTTCTTGTTTCTCTGCTTTCATCGGTCGAGTGGATATTTTGAAAATGGAAGGGTTTTGAGGGGGGAAATATATAGGGTTGGAATCTTTGTTCCTCAGACTAAGGGCGGGATTCGCTGATTGCCGACGCAGAAATCATATTCGATGATTGGGTAGAAAATCCCTTTTGACGCCAAGATCAGGGGCTGTTTTAGGATGCTCCGCCCCCTTTAAAACGTCGTCATCAGTGAGTATGCCGCATGCTGTTGGGACGGCCTCAGGACGACACCTGAAGGCCCTCACCCAATGCTCTGCCCCAAATGGGCGACTTCCCGATGGCGTGGATCACTTGTGATCTGAGATTTGGTCAACCAACACGTGGCGGCTGCGGACAGTGTCCAGTGCCGCCACAGTCGGCGGGGGGGTGGGGGGTGAGGGGGTGCCATTCCGCTGGCCGGGGGAGCTTTGCTGAGGGCTGGGGGCACTGGTGGGGGGGGAGGTCCGGGAGTGGCGAGGGGATTTCAGGGGGGATCTATCTGGCAGGCCGGGTCCACGCGCGTCCGCTGCAGTTTGCCACCGTGCGCATGCGCAGCCACGGACCCGGCAATTCTCCAGCCGTTTCTGTCGGGAATGCCGGGGGGGGGTTACGTGGCGCAGCTGCTGATAGCCCCCCCCCCCCCCCCCCTCCACCGGGTGGAGGATCAGTGTGCGAGCGCTGCCGACTTTTTCGTCGTAAGACGAGACACATGCTCCGACATAGCGTTAAATCGGAGAATCCAGCCCGAAGCCGGGGGCAGGATTCATGGACTTTCACGACAGCAAACTGGCGCCAAACTTGGACCGATTCAGTGACTGTGGAGGGGCTAGCACCCCCGTCAGGTGGAACACAATCAATTCCAATGAAAAATGGTGCAGGAATCGCCGGGTCTGTGATTGACACTCGGGAGGCTGACAAGCTGCAGCCGTGCATTCACATTAACACCCCACACACACTCATCCCAGCCAACAATGTGGCGCTGGTGCGCTGGAGCATGCCCATCCTGCTAATGAGTCAGCTGGGGCCAGAGAGTATCTAGGGGGGGTGCCCTGGAGGGATACCTATATGACCTGTGGCCCTAAGTTCAAATTGGGCTGTGAGTGGCATGCTCAGCTACATGGCTGCCTTGCTGGCAGTGGCAATGTTGTTCCATGCCCATCCACCCGACCCACAGCCCACTTACTGGCCACTTCCTACTACACCCCCCAGCCCTGGCAGAAGCCCCCCTGCCAGCGGCACAACCGTCAGCGAACTATGGTGATGTTGGACACTTTCTGTACCCCGTCTCTCTCCCTCAGCCACCACGACGCTGGTTTCACAATTTGTAAAAGCACAAGTGAACCGTGCCGTTGGAACTTGGCCTATCAGTGGCAGAGAATCGCAGAGGCCCTGGAGAATTCCAGATCAGGTCCGCTAATGATATGCAAACGGTGTTCACTGCAAGTGGGTTCCGGACTGCATTGACGGCACTGTCGAGGTGACAGAGATTTGCGATTTTGGCGTCGGAATCTATTCTCCATCCAATCGTGTTTCCCGATTTCAGCATCGGCCAGCGGAGAATCCCGCCCACGATTTCTTATTGGCTGCAAGGTTTGGGAGGAGATAAATCTTCACAACCAATCTGTGGAGGTTGATAATATTGGTGAAGTTACATGAAAGAAAGACATGAACAATCCTTCACCTTATTTTTTTTCATCAAGCAAAGATCACCACTCTCTGGTCTTGTTATTCAGGGAAGTTGGCATTATGGAGATTATATATATTATATATTATATAACAATCGTTTTTAATTCAATGTATGTGAGTCACTGCCAAGAGCAATAATCGAGACAGTGGCACCTTCTTGTAATGCTGCAGACTGTGTTGGGTAGGTACCCACAATGCTGTTGGATAGGCAATGCCAAGATGTTGACCCAATCACAGTGAAGGAACAGTGATATATTTTCAAATCTGAATGAAGTGTAACTTGGAGGGGAACTTGCAGATGGTGATGTTCCATATGTCAGCCATTCAATGGTTCTTCGAGGTGGTAGCAGGATTAAGTTAAATGTAGCCCTGGTCCTACGCTTACTGGAAATAATGGCCAAGTTCCAAGAGACATTGTAGCCTGGTGGTAAATGTGGCCAAGTAACAAAGATAGTAAAGATATCACAAAGGCTTTCTGGGTACTTTCAGGAAACTTCTACAACAGGATGTAGGACAACAGCAGCCCCCTGGCCTCAAAGGAGATCATTATCAACTCAAAGAACCAAAAGAAAAAGGTCTGGGAAAAAGTCAGGCAGGATGAGAGATAAACAAGAATAGTAGGCCATAAAATATCAGCAGTTGCTATGGTTTGACCAAACATGCATATAAGATGGTGTCGGAGTGTGGCGCCTCTCTGCGAGTTCGTGCCCACAGATCCTCTTCCTACAACTTTTAAAACCGTTCTAACTTCATGTATTTAATATATGTTCTATGCTTTCATGTATGGAGCGATCTGCCTGGACTGTATGCAGAACAATATATTTCACTGTCCCTCGGTACACATGACAATAAATCTAAATCTAACATTAATATTGCTCAGATCTGTCTGAACAAATGGATCCGGTTTGTTGGATCTGTGAAACACAACCTCAGTAGCCAGATGGTCATAAAACTGACATCATTGATCCTTCTAAAAGCTAAAATAAATTGTATAAAGAATCAGGTATTCAAAGCTTCATCAGCAAAAACCCTGGGACCAACCATCGCTGACGATTACCCGCGCGTCAAGGATTTGGTGTCGAGTAAAGCATCCTTTGAGAAAGCGTGACCTGCTGTTCTGCTTAGCGTAATGTTTAAGTTTGATTTGTGAGTTGAGCAAGTTATCACTCATTGAGTTAAAGTATGTGTGACACATAATGCGTTAAAGTTGGTGTGCCGGTTGTATTAAGGTGTGACTATAATTAACTGAATAAGCATCTGTGTGACAAATTTTATATGAATAAAGCAAACTTTAGTCAAGGATACTTGCTCAATAGGTTTATGTGCCATGTTAGTTGTGACTCTTATCCAGCAGTCGCAACAGGAAGTGCTGTCAAATGTACCTTGGTGAGGTAATGCAGTGCATCTTGGAGCTGGTACACACTTCTCCCATTGGTGGTGGAGGGATTGAATGTTTAAAGTGGTGGATGGGATGACAATCAAGCAGGCTACATTTTCTTGGATAGTGTCAAGCTTCTTGAATGCTGTTAGAACTGCACTTACCCAGGCAATGGGACCCATTACATCTTACAAGGGCATATAAAGACCAAACAGTGCATTACGTGATGCACAATTCCCAGTTTTTGAGGTATTTATTTGGCTGGTCATCGAGTTGTAGAATCCCTATAATGCAGAAGGAAGCCATTTGGACCACTGGGTCTGCAGTGACCCTCTGAAAGAGCACCCTTAGGAGGCCCACTCCCCGCCCTATCCCAGTCATCCCACACCTTGGACATGACCAATCCACCTAACCTGCACAACACTGGACTGCAAGGGAGGAAACACGGGATACCTGAAGGAAACCGAAGCAGACACAGCGAGGTCGTGGAAACTCCCCACAGGTCACCCAAGACCAGAATCGAACCGGGCTGCCACTCTGCCATCCATTTAAATTTCTGGTCACTGGTAACCTCCAGGATGTTGATGGTGAGGGATTCAGCAATTGACTGTCCAGGGGAAGTGCTTCAATTCTCTCTTGTTGGAGATGGTAATTGACTAGCACTTATGTGGCGCGAATGTTATTTGCCACATATCAGCGTGAGTTTCAGTTGTTACTTCATGTGCCACTAAGCCAGATCATCTGGACATTCATCTTATCCTTTTTATAAAAACATGATGTGTGAAAATTGGCTGTCCACATTTCCCTACATGCACAATACACTTTGAAAGTATTTCATGAATGATGCCACGTACAGAGAACTTGCATCTACTTTTCACACAATTTAAAATCAAGGTCACAGTTAACTTTTGAACTGATTGTTCAGAGTATTTTTAAAAAATATTCTACGTGTTTGGTAATTGTAGAACATGCACTTCGCTGGGAACTGCATGCAACGGTAATCAGAGTTGCAAAATAAAATCAATTTCAGTAACTTTCCCACTCAGTCTTAAAGCTTCCTGCTTAAAATCAATGTGCTTTAAATTATAGAGTGGATATAAAACATCTCAACAGTAATTTTATTTCAGTGCAACGTAGTTATCCAGTGCATGTTGTCTTTTGTTAAGGTTTGAACAACTTAATTTGACAATGCTGTTCTGCTGTGTTTGTTAAATGGATACTTGATAAAAACACAAAATACTTACATTGTAAACTAAACAATAAAGCTCCGGAAAGGATTCCAGGCCCAAAGTGATGTACGAATTGAATTGTTTCAGGTCAATTTACAAAATGTGCTTCGGTTCACATTCATACTCATGTAAAACATGGCTCTATCTATTCCGCAATTGAATAACAAAACATTCAGCATTGTTTCTGTGGCAGAAATCACAGCAAATGCAAATCTATTTTCTTTCTGTATGGTAATGTAGTGGCTTAAATCAACTCTCCATTTCCCAGTGCATTAACTTTAGAATCCTTGTTCTCATTTACAAAAAGCCGGCACACCTTCCATTCACCTTACCTTGGCCAACTCCACTAGTAATAATAATGACAATCTTTATTATCACAAGTAGGCTTACATTAACATTGCAACGAGGTTACTGTGAAAATCTCCTCGTCGCCACATTCTGGCCCCTGCTTGTGTACACTGATGGAGAATTCAGAATGTCCAAATGACCTAACAGCATGCCTTTCAGGACTTGTGGGAGGAAACCAGAGCACCCGGAGGAAACCCACGCAGACATGGGGAGAACATGCAGACTCCGCACCGACAATCGAACCTGGTACCCTGGCACTGTGAAGCAACAGTGCTAATCACTGTGCTACCGTGCCGCCCATCCCACCTATTTGGTCTTTTAATCAAATCCACCCCACAACTAGCAGTGGCTGAACCCCTACCCTTCTTGCGTACTCCCTCCTCAAACCTATGATACACCCTCCTTAAAAAAATAAGTTTTGAGATTAAGCATTTTGCCATTATCCGTCCCTGTTTTACTGCTCTGATAACCACCTTTTGTCACTTGGATCTTATCAGGACTTTTTGTATGTTGAAACTATATTTAATAAACACAAGTGGAAGGAAATGCCAGTCTCGTTTGACCTTGGAAAGTGGGGGGCATCTAATTTCTGATGTTTGGTGCAGTTAGGAGACTTGCAATTTGACCCAAGTTGAATATTCTGGGAGGTGTATTTATCAGATGCCAGATCTGTGGACATCCATGTCCATCCCACAACAGACTCTTCAGTCATTAAAGGACCCGCCAGAGGCAATATATCCATTTACGGCTCAAACAATGGGGAGTTATTAATGATTTAGAGATTAGTGCGCAGGGCATAATTTCAAAATGTTACTTTGTCATAACCATTATAGTACTATGAACGCTGAGGACGATGGTGATGGTTTTCAAGAAGATATGAACAGGCTCTTAGAATAGGTAGACAAGTTGAACGATAGTTTAGATGTAAGTGCAAAAGTTTGGTAGAAAGAATGAGGGAAGGCAAAGTAATCTAAACGGTAAAATTCTAAAGGGAGTATAGGAACAGAAAGACCTGTAGATTTATGTGCACATATAATTGAAGGTGGCAGGGCAGTTTCAGAATTTGGTTAAAAAAGCATACAGTTCGCAATCTTTTACAAGTCAAGGCATAGAGGATAACAGCGAGGAAGTTATGTTGAACATTTATAAAAGCTCAACTGGAATATTGTGTCCAAATCAGGGAACCACACTTCTGTAAGAAGGTGAAGATTTTAGAGAGGTGCGGAAAAGATTTACAAGAATTGTACCAGTGATGAGGAACTTCAGTGATGTGGATAGATTGGAGAAAATTGGGTTGTTCTCCATGGGACAAGATTGCAAAGAGATTTGGTAAAGGTGCTCAATTTTTTTAGGGACCTGGACAGAGTATAGAGAGTTTACATTCGGCAGAAGATTCAAGAAGCAGGGGATACACATTTCAAACCATTTTTAAAAAGTGACAAGAGGAAAAATATGTTTTGCAATTGTAAGTGGGAATAGTGCACACTGTCTGAGAGGGTGCAGGGGGGAGATTCAATCCTGGCTTTCAAAAGGCATTTGGATAAGCAGCTGAAAAGAAACAGCACCCCACCACAGCAAAAGCAGCTTATTGCTTTGACTTACACTTTTTCACAGCAGAAAGCACTTAGATGTCTTTGATGTGGTGAGGGGCAATCAAGCACAGCAAGAGTATTTGTAAACATTGTAGTTAGCATCAAAGCAGTGCAATGGTGATGCCTTCAAGCCTAAATGGAAAAATCAATAAACAATTCACCAAACATCTGACTCTGGAGAAATAAATCTGTCAATCACTGGTTAATTCAGCTGCTGTGTGAAATTGAATGGAAGATCAGAATTTCAAAGGCTGACAAGCGATTCCAAGCACTTTGAAGTGTACTGGGCTTCAGAGGAAGCCTCTGACACTTGTAACAGCTGTTGCTTTCAATGGGTGACACAGTGGCGCAGTGGTTATCACTGCTGTCTCACCATGCTGCGGACTTGGGTTCAATTCCAGACTTGTTGACTGTCTATATGGAGTTTGCACATTTTCCTTCTGTCAGTGGATTTCCTCCAGATGCTCTGGTTTCCTCCCACAGTTCAAAGATGTGTATCTTAGGTGGGATTACGGAGTTAGGGCGGGGGGGTAGGCCTAGGTAGGTGCTCTTTCGGAGAGTTGGTGCAGATGGGTCAAGTAGCTTCCTTCTGCATCGTCGGGATTCTTTGGATTCGTTGAACGCTTTTGCTGAGGCAGCAGATATTAGGAATGGGTAAGTGAAAATGCAATGATCTTTCACCATCCTGCTCTTCAGCTTTCAGGCAGGAGTTTCTAATGGCAGGATGGGTCCAATGATGGTCTCTGTTAGGGGGTCTGATGGGGGAGTAGGTTACGCTCAAGCGTTTGTGCTGTTGGGGGAGATACCCCTTATTCCCATGGTTGGAGGGCGATGCCCCTACTCGTTAGCGGGGGGGGGGGGGGGGTGTAGCATTGAGTTGTGGGGGAAAAGAGGGCCAGCTGCCAGACCTCCATATCGGGCCACCCGCTCAAAATGGTGGGCTGACACTGGGATTCCAACAGAATTCTGTACCTCCCTTCCTTGCAGAATTTGCATTGAATAGCAGCGGGAATCGCTCTTGCCGTTCCTCAGTCTCCAGAATGGAGAGTCCAGCCCATGGTCATAACAACATTCAAATAATTTGACAATGTCTATCCCAATCAATCATTTACACAACATTATCTGTTTCCTTTCTACTTGTTATTCATGGTTTGAAGAAAGTCATGACGTTATTAAATGGCCTACTTCTTTTCCTATTTTGTAAGTTCATATAAGCAAAACCACTTTTAGCACTCAGGTCAGCTTGGTATTACAATAACCAGCTTTTTCAAAAACTTACTTTTATGAGATGTGGGTTTCGCTGGCTGGGCCAACATTTGTTGCCCATACCTAACTTCCCTTCAGTAATATTAAGAGGTAAGATAGCTATGCCGAACATATCCAGATCTGGCCTTTGTCCATATCTGCCCTTCTCACTTTTCCTTTATCCATTCACAGTACGTAGGCATTGCTGGCAAGGCGAGAAATTGCCTTTGAGAAGCTGGAGGATGGGCTATTTCCTTGACAACTGAGTGGCTTGCTTGGCCATGTCAGGTCTGTTAGGAGTCAGCCACATTGTTGTTGGTCTGGAGTCACCTTTTGGCCAGATGAGGCAGGGTCCACAGATTTTCTTCCCTAAAGCGCATTCGCGAACCATTTATGTTTTGATGGCAATCTGGTAGCTCATTACTCATACTAACCTTTTAATTTCCAGATATATTTTTCCAAGTACATTTCGAGTGCCTGATTGTTGTGGTAGGATTTGAACTCATGTTTCCGTATTATTAATCTGGTAACATGACCACTCCACCACCATTCCAGTCTTTTTTAGGACTTCACTTTGACCTCTATTACTAACCACGCTAATCAAAGGACTGACATTAAATATTCCCTCAGAAAATGTGTTGCTCTCCAGCCTGTTTCATTTAAGAAGCCACTCACATAATACAGTTCTGGTAGCAGGAAATTAAAATAATGAAATTTAGTATATTGTTTTGCTTGGCAGGTGGTAATTGCCAGCCTGCCCAAATCACAAAGGGAAACATGGGAGGAACTATTACAATGATTTTCTATTTGTATTTTATAATGATACGGCATCTTCCCAGAAGTCAGGAGCGAAAACTTCAAACCATTTCTGGTGATTTTAAATATTAAATTTAAATATTAAATTTAAATATTTAGTTTAAAAAGGAAAAGGAAACTTAAACACACAAGATTGCATTCGTACAGTTAACTATAATTTTACAAACATTTCCTAAAAAACTCCTGCTTATTTAAACTCCAAGCAAAATACCCATTTTAAGCAGCAGTCCTCATACATGTTAATCGTCCACAGATTTCTCCTTGTCCAAAGGCAAAACTTGCACCAACACTTGACACTACACTTGCCATCTGTGAGGCTGGCTGCAGGTTGCTTGTCTCACAGGTCAGTTTCAGCACACATTCACTTCAGGATCTCATGGCTACCCCTACCTTTGCAACCTTCAGTTTCTCTTCAAATGTATTTTTCCTCTTTCATCTTTAAATCTATTGTTTTTATATCCCTTTGGAAGTTCCCTTCCCAAGAACATACAGATATTTCATGTCATCTTTTATGGCTACGACTTTTAGGTAAAGAATAAATGTAATACTTTCCTTTATGGTCTTTACCAATTCTACATGTTCCTTTTGAAATACAGTGGTTGAAATTTAAGTCATCCTCCTTATCTGCCAAATGTAAATTTTCATTCATGCTGTTCACTTTTGGCATTAGAGCCTTGCTTCACTTCAAAGCATTTTCTTTCACACCTAACCCCTTTTTGCTGTTTTTAATCTTGCAGCCTCACTGTCTCCAATCTAATTAAAGTAGTCACACTCATATACATGCACACGCAGAAGCCTTTATCACAATATACCAGAATGAATTTGGGAAAATATTGAAAAGTATTTTCATCACAGCCCATTTAGACTAAGAGTGTTCTATGGAATGGTTAATAAAATCAGTTAAGCTGCTTTGATCTGTGTTTTGACAAACTAACATGGCCGCCAGTCTGTTTATTCCGAGGAGCCTCACACTCTGATCGCTTTCATCCCTACCCCTGAATTTACCTGACTCTTTCGACAGTAATTCATGCCACAGCCACCTCATTAGCCGAGCTGGTGAAGGATGTTTGGCCACGAAAGAGCCCCTCAACATTGGTGAAAGAAAAACATGAAGACCAAAACTGAAATGGTTCATTAAGACAAAAAGTGCTGTTGTGTTAAATTAATTTCAGTCACAGGCACGTTGCTGAGCACACATAGATAAGGCCAAGACATTTAAAAAGCAAGCTAATTTGTTTCTGCTTTTACGCACCCCCCATGGGGGGCTGGTTGGGGGTGGGGCCCTGTGCTGCTGGAATCACTAAAATACATGTTGGTATTTGAAGAGGCGCCTGCTGGGTGACCCACTGGTAAAGCTGGTGAGCTTCACAAATCAATACCTCAACAGTGGATTCCTTGTATCACTCGACATTTCAACCGAGAAGAAACAATCATCGGCTTTGGAGGCTGACCTGGACGGGTAGATGTAGCACAGCAACAGTCTCACCTCAGGTGGAGGGAGAAGGAAAAACAAATTAAATTAGCTTGTCTAGATCTGTGGTAAGAGCACCGTCTGTTGGCTACTTTACAAAACACATTCAAGTTTTTAGCTTGGTTTAGCCAGTAATGTGCATCAGAGCAATTCCATTTTGATAGAATTGGTGTAAAACGATTGGGGGTGAGGGAAGTGGGGTGGGAGGAGTGGGGATAACAGTGGCAGGGGTATGAAATCAGTTCCTGTTAGACCTCATCCTCTGACTTCTGATGTTCCCAAATTCGTGAAAGAATTCAATCTGTGGTCTGTGCTCATCTCACCTGAGGCAATAAGTGCGGTGTTACACCTGGGGCAGAATTTCATGGCCCTTTCCCGCAGGTGGGACTTTCCAGACCAGCCGAAATCAATGGATTTTCTAACGGCTGCCCACATTCCATGGCCCTGTTCGGACGGAGCTATAAAATTCTGGCCCTGGTCTCGGTGTTTGGATTTGGCTGTGGGGAAGGAATAAATTAGCCAAGCTTCTCACCTCTGGTTGCTATTCAACAAAGAAAAAAAGAACATTACAGCACAGGAACAGGCCCTTCGACCCACCAACCTGCATTGATCCAGATTCCTTGTTTAGACCTACTACTCAATATCCAAACGATCCGTATCCCTCCATTCCCCAACCGTTCATGTGTTTATCAAGATAAATTGTAAACGTTGCTATCGTACCTGCCTCTAGACCCTCCACTGTTCCAAGCCCTCACCACCCTCTGCGGTAAAAGCTTTTCCTGCGCATCTCACCAAAATGTTCCCCCCTTTTACCTTGACCCTGTGCCCCATTGTAATTGAGTCTTCCACCCTAGGAAAAAGCTTCTGACTATTCACCCTGTCTGTACCTCTCGTAATTTTGTGGACCTCAATCAAGTCTCCCCTCAACCTCTGTCTTTCCAAGGAAAACAATCCGAGATTATTCAACCTCTCCTCGTAGCTAACACCCTCCAGACCAGGCAACATCCTGATAAACCTTCTTTGCACTCTCTCCAAAGCATCCAATTCCTTCTGGTAGTGTGGCGACCAGAACTGCACACAATAGTCCTAATGTGACCTAACTAAAGTTTTATTCAACTGTAATATGACCTGCTAACTCTTGTACTCAATGTCCTGGCTGATGAAGGCAAGCATGCTGTATGCCTTCTTGACCACCTTATCCACCTGCATTGCCACTTTCATGGAACTATGGACCTGAATTCTCAGATCCCTCTGTACGGCAATGCTCCATGGACACCTGCTGCCAAATGCGAGGACTTTGGCCAAGGGACGGACTGCGATTCATTCCAATACTTGCCCACTGCCAACACCACTATGAACCCCACCTGCAAAGGCCTGTGAAGGCTGCAGTCTTCTCATTGACCACATCCATTTTGATTTGATGACCTGGGATGCTGTCTAAGGTAAGGCATCTTCCACCTTCTAATAGCTGCGTGGACTGCTGATGGTGAAACAGAAATGATTTCTATGGCTGAGCCCTGAAATAAGATGGACACGGAGAAACTCATAGAAGCTTGGCCACCATAGGAAAGTCGCGACCTCCAGTTCTTAATAACATAGGTCACCCTCCGACAGGACACACAGGTCAGCAAGCCCGCTCACACAACACTTGCAGTCCTCAGGGGTGTGGTGATGTGCATCACTGTAGATACACAAGGGGTTAATGTAAGTACACGTAGACTAGCTAGACACTAGAGGGAGCACCAGAGACATGACACACAGACACTCAACCAATAGGTCAGTAAGATAGGACACGATCAATGGCCATTCACGATACACACAGAGGTGACACTACCACAGGGGGGCATTACACCAACCCATATATAAAGGACACAGCACACATGATCTTCCTCTTTCCAGTGGAGACACTCACTGAGTACAGACACAGGGTTGATTCAACATCACACCCACCACATGAATTGTAGCAGACTGGTTCGTCAGTCTGAGTAGCTATAGAAGGATTAACAGTTGTGGCGAACCCGAGTAGGAGAATTGTAAATAGTTTAATAAACGTGTTGAAGTTATCTCCACGTCTGAACCTTCCTTTGTCAGAGTGAACATCAAGGAAGCAGCTTATGCTACGCCAAGAGCATAATAAGACAAGAGGCAATGCTGCTTTTTACAGGTTGAGAAAGCTGAACTTTGGCCTGTAGAAGCTGCGCACAGGGTAATGCCATAGGCACCATAGTAACACAGTGGTTAGCACAGTTGCTTCACAGCTCCAGGGTCCCAGGTTCGATTCCCAGTTTGGGCCACTGTCTGTGCGGAGTCTGCACATTCTCCCCGTGCCTGCGTGGGTTTCCTCCAGGTGCTCCGGTTTCCTCCCACAGCCCAAGATGTGCAGGTTAGGTGCATTGGCCATTCTAAATTGCCCTTAGTGTACAAAAAGGCTAGGTGGGGTTACTGGGTTACGGGGATAAAGTGGATAGGGTGGAGGCGTGGGGTTTAAGTAGGGTGCTCTTTCCAAGGGCTGGTGCAGACTCAATGGGCCGAATAGCCTCCTTCTGCACTGTAAATTCTATGATTCTATGATTCTGCAGTGCAGACCTTTTCCAGCCTCTGGTTCATCAAGATGCCCTTTGTACTCTAAGGGAACTTTAGAATGGCCAATCCACCTATGCAAATCTTAGACTGTGGGAGGAAACCGGAGCACCCAGAGGAAACCCCCGCAGACACAGGGCGAACGTGCAGACTCTGCACAGACAGTGACCCAAGATGCCCTTTCTTGTGTTGGCTGCTGCAGCTGCTAGCCCTATTGTACTTGATGCCCCTGCAGCAGTGAACACTGAGCTGCAGAGTCCCTCCTGTTCCTCCTCAGCAAACCACTCCGCCTCAGAGTGCATGGGACCCAAAGCAGTGCCGCAAAGGTACAGTGGGAAAAGGGAGCATCCCGAAACGGCACGGGAATAACAGGCAGCCACAGAGCAGCAAACCACAGTGGGAGAAAGGAGCAGCGGATGAGAAATATCGCAAAGTAGCGTCATGAAACAAGGTGACAAGGTGTCGCTGGTAAGGTTATCATTTCTATTGGGATTGAATTAAGTTAATCAATTATAAAATAAGATAAATCAATCAATTAGTATAAAACTAAAGCAAAATTAATTTATCATTGGACAGGATTCTTCGGCCTTCCAGCCATGTGCTTCCCGGCGGCAGGGTGATTCTCTGCTCACGCTGCTGTTATTGGGAATTGTCATGGAAGCCACCCCACGCCCCCGGGAAACACGTGGAGACACACGGGAAGGACCGGAGATTCCATCCACCAGCGAACAGACAGAAAATTCCGACACATGTAGTTACAATAAATGTTCGGTTAATCAAATCGAGGGATGAAGTTATGAATTACACAGAGGGGGATAGGAACGCTAAGTGGTTCTCAATTTTTCAGCCAATTAAAACCTGAGATATGCAGTTTATAAGAGCTCAGTAAAATGTAAGTTAACCCCCAATAAATTAAATTGATGTCCGTCAAAGGGAAGCAGCTGAATGAGGTTGGTCAGCTGAATCCAGGGACATGGCTTACATCCTGGTGGAGGCAGGTTCAATCGAGGCACTCCAGAGGGCACTGGATGGTTACTTGATTAGGAACAATGTTCAAGGGTGTGGGGAAAAGGCAGGGGAATGGCACTAAGTCATGATGCTCATTTGGGAGCCTGAGCAGACACGATGGGCCAAATGGCCTTCTTCTGCACCGTAACAATTCTGTGATTCTGAATTAAGTGTCAGTCGGGAAACAATTAGGGGACAGTGATTTTGATATCATAACGTTTCATAGTATCCATAGATTCCCTACAGTGCAGAAGAAGGCCATTTGGCCCATCGAGTCTGCA
Organism: Scyliorhinus canicula; assembly: GCF_902713615.1. Taxonomy (NCBI): domain Eukaryota; kingdom Metazoa; phylum Chordata; class Chondrichthyes; order Carcharhiniformes; family Scyliorhinidae; genus Scyliorhinus; species Scyliorhinus canicula. Next base: position 25,280,177 of record NC_052166.1, on the reverse strand, counting down.
CCGACCCTCTGAAAGAGTACCCTAGCTAGTTCCACACCCCTGCCCTATCCCCAGAACCCCACCTAACCTTTCGGATATTAAGAGGCAATTTTGCATGGCCAATCCATCAAATCCGTACATCTTTGGACTGTGGGATGAAACCGGAGCACCAGGAGGAAACCCACGTAGACACGGGGAATACGTGCAGACGCTACACCGACAGTGACCCAAGGCTGGAATTTAACCCTGGTTTCTCACACTGTGAGGCAGCAGTACTAACCATTGTGCCGCCGTTCCGCCCACTGAGGTTTAGATTATCGATGAAAAAAACAAAGATTGATCCAGAGGACAAATAATTAATTGGGAGAGGGCCAAATTCAAGGGATCGGAACTGATCTGGTCTAGGTAAGCTGGAATAAAAGCTTGACATGAAAAACAACAATTGAACAATGGACCGCCTTTAGAAAAGTGGTTCAGGTGCATTCCCATAATTGTGACAGGTGGGGCAAACAAACCCCTGGATGACAATAAAGATCAAGATAAAGCATAAAAAAGGCTGCACATGATAGATGTCAACTGAATAAATACAGATGAGAACGAGACTAAATATGGGAAGTTCAAAGTGCAAAATTAAATTGAAGCAGTGTAAAGAGAGCTTGAGAAGAGACAGACAGCTAATACATAAGGATATCCAAAAGTCGTCTTTTGCATTGAAAAGTAAAAATATAGTAAAAAGGAGTGGCAGGGGCTAATGGAGACCAAAAAGAGGGTTTATAAATGGAGACGGGGCATGGCTGAGGTATTAAATAAACACTTTAAATCCATCTTTACCAAGGTGGAAGATGCTGTCAGAGTCATACTGACAGAAGGGGGAGGTAGCTCAGGCACTGAATTGGACAAACATTAATAAAGAGGAAGTATTACAAAAGTAGGGGATGTCTTGCGGCAGAGTGGTAGTGTCCCTACCCTTGGGCCAGAATAGACGTTTCAAATCCCACTTCAGGACTTGATGGCCATGGAAATTGCGTTTATAAGTTGCCTGAAACATGTTGATTATCAGCCTGTAAATGTTCCCTATACACCTGATGGCAGATGGCAAGAGTGGGAGATTTTCTTGGTCAGCCATACTGCAGAAGGCAATGCCAAACCACTGCAGTGCATTGCTAATCATAATCGTGGACCAATCCAATGCAAATCCTTGGTCACCAGTACAGTTTTACTGCCTGGTACCTGAAGGTGGAGGAGGATTGGATAACGTTGTCTGTACTTAGAATTAATAAGTCGCAAGAACCGGATCACATTCATCTAAGAATACTGAGGGAAGGAAGGGTAGAAATTACAGATGTACTGACCATAATTTATCAATCCTCCTTAGATACAGGGGGGATAAGGATAAACCCAGCAACTGCAGGCCAGTTCCATGGCCATTGGTGGGAAAGCTTTTAGAAATGATTATCATGCATAAAATTGACAGTAATTTGTACAAATGTGGATTTACTAAGGGAAGTCTACATTAATCTGTTATGGGAAAATCATGTTTAATTTGATTGTATTTCACAAAGAACCATAGCATTTACAGTGCAGAAGGAGGACATTCGGCCCATCAAGTCTGCACCGGCCCTTGGAAATAGCACCCCATTTACGCCCACACCCACAACACAGTAACTCCACCTAACTTTTTTTTGGACACTAAGAGAAACTTAGCATGGCCAATCCACTTAACCTGCACATCTTTCGACTGTGGGAGGAAACCGGAGCACCCAGAGGAAACCCACGCAGACCCGGGGAGAATGTGCAGATTCCGCACAGGCAGTGGCCCAAGCCGGGAATCGAACCTGGGAACCTGTAGCTGTGAAACAACTGTCCTAACTACTCTGCTATCGTGCTGCCCCGTAGAGTTAACAGAGACGGCGAATGAGGATAATAAGGTTGATGAGTTGTATTCGGAACGCCATAAAGCAGCAGCTGATAAATTTGATCATAGGCTTGTCGGCAAAGTTGGGACCCATGTAAGGAAAGAGATAGAGGCAGAGGCATTGATGTGTGCTTGGCTGAGTGACAGGGTAGCTTTTAGAACTGAATGAAAGCACATTGTAGGATCTCCTCGGGGGATCGGTATTAGGAACACTGCATTTCTTGATAGATATAGAATCATAGAATCCCAACAGTGCAGAAGGAGGCCATTCGGCCCATTGCATCATCACAGACCCTCTGAATGAGCACCCTACCTAGGCCCGCTCACCCACCTTACCCCTGTAACTCTACCCAATCTGAAGATCTTTGGACACTAAGGGGCAATTCAGCATGGCCAATCCACCTAACCTGCACATCTTCAGACTGTAGGAGGAAACCGGAGCAGCCAGAGGAAACCCACGCAGCCACGGAGAATGTATAAACTCCACACAGACAAGGCCAGAATTGAACCCTGGTCCCTGGCACTGTGAGGCAGCAATAATAACCACTATCAGTGACCTGGACTTTGATATTCTTGGCAAAATTTAAAAACATCCAGCCAACAAAAAATTTGGAAATATGAGCTGTGAGGAGATAGAGCTCTGGATTGTCCGGGACCCCAGACCCATGTTTCTCAGTGGCGGGAGATGGCGTGCCAATCACTGGTGGTGGGATTCTCTCTTCCCATTGCTTGTCAATGGTATTTTCTATTGTAGCCACCTCACTCCCCTGGGAATCTCACGGACGGGGGTGGGGGTGCACTGCCGGTGGGAACAGAGAATCCCGCCACAAGCGAGTGGCTGGAGAATTCCGGCCAGTGATAAAAAGTAAGGGGGTATGAATAGGTTGGTGGAATGGGCGGACAAGTGGCAGGTGTGAAGGAAGTACATTTTGTGAGGAATGAGAAAAGGCACAAGGAAGTTGTGGTGAACTTTCGTGAAATACTCATTTGACTTCAGGTGGAGCACTGTGTCTAATTCTGGGCAAGACACTTTAGGAAGGGTGTGAAGGTGCAGAAAAAATTATGTAAGAATAACTCTGGAGATCAGGGACTTCAGTGACAAATCAGAGACTGTTGTCTTTAGAGAAGAGGAGGGTAAAAGGAGATTTGATCGCGGTTTTCAAAATCATGAGGGGTCTTGAAGGAGAGAAACTGTTCCCATTGGTGCAAGGGCCAAAAACCAGAATTAAAGGTGATTGCCAGAAGAATGCAGAGAGGTGAGTGAATGCACAGCCTGAGAGAATGCAGTGAAGGCAGATTCAGTCGTGATGGGGAATTGGGGAATTATCAAAAGAGAAGGAATTTGAAAGACCTGTGGTGCGAAGGCAAGGGTGTGTACTAGCTAAGTAGCTCTTACAGGGAGCCAGCACAGAAGTGATGGGCACAATTACCTCCTTCTGTACTGTCATCATTCCATGGTTCTATCTGCCTGTGGTGCCAACACCACATGAGACCCTTACACTGTTGTGAATAACCCATTGCACCCATAAAATGGCTCTTTAATTGCTCTAATTAGCGTTTACCACACAGATCTCCTTCACCGCACTGCAGGCACCCGAGGAAAACTGGATTGAGGCAGAAATGTGGGTTACTGCAGGGTGACCAACTGTTCTGTATTGAGGGATTGTCCCTTATTTTCACTGTTTGTCCCAGTCCCTTAAGGATCTTTTGTCCCACATTTCTAGGACAGCCTATGAGAGACTGAATCTGGGGAGTCACCTTTGACTCTGCTCTTTTTGACGAGAATACACACTGAGGCCATTGGCCACCACATAGAGTTATGATCACCCCCTGTCTCCACCACCTGTCCCTCGCTCCCACTCCCCCTGCTTTTATGGTCACCCGCAACCCGTCCTCCCATTCTTATGGTCACCCAGCATTCCCCTTTCCCCCAGCCAGTCAAAGTGACCTTATTTTAGCTCATAAAAGTTGGTCCCCCTGAGTTCCTGGATCAATGACTAATCCTGCTATTTTCCCAGCCTGTTCGACACCAATGCAGCCTCCAAACGCCAAGTAAAATCTCACCCCCACCTCCCCACTCTCACCATTTACTGCAATTCGGTTAAGTCCACAGTGCTGCTGTCTTGTTTGTTCTTTTCTACTGCTACAGTGATGCAGTTCCTCACTGATTACTGGGTGTAGTTCATATTTAACGTAATAAACCATGGATGAGACACAGACTGAGAGAGTTGTGGTGGAGAGACTCTGAGATTAGAGTATTTCAAAGTGGGAGATGCTTTCACAACTGCGGTTGTTTGCACAGCATTAAGCACTGGTAAAACCTTACGCTGGTTGCGATAGACTTCTGCATTGCCCACTGAGATTAGGTTTGAGGATCGGGAATTTGGAAAACTCTCACAGAACAGCCCACTGCCGGCAAGTCTTTCCCGAGTCAAAGCTCAGAGGATGATCTCGCGGTGTTATTGGAGTAAGAGCGTGTTGTAAAACAGTGTTCTTGGGATTGACAGCTTGCGAAAGAATATGGGAAGGAAAATGACAAGTGCCCAGCAGGACTAGTGCATCGTCTGTGGGAGTGCGTTGGTGCTGCTGTGCGGACATTATCTGCCAGGGCAGAGGCTGCAAACTTGCATTCATTTGTATCGCAGCAGGGGAAAGCAGTCTGGAGTAAGGAAAGGTCATCCAGATAGAAACACTGGGGAGAAGCAATGGCAAAGAGCAACTTCATTAAACAATGATCTTTTACTTGCTCTCGTGTTTGCTACAGGATTGCCGAACAAGTCATCAACAATAGCCGGTGGTTTAATCACATGAACGAACCATGGGTTAAATTTCATATCATGCAGACACTAGGTATAACATTTTACACCAGTCACCTATAGAGTATTTCTCAAACTTAGATTCACTGACATTCCTGAGGAAATGGGAAAGTAAATAGAAATACTTGCATTTATGTAGCACCTTTCACAACTTCCACTTGACACAAAGTGCTTTAAGGCAATGAAGTCCAATTTGAAGCGTAATAACTACTTTTATAACTAATTAAGGGACAGGAAGGCCCCACGAACAACAATGTGATAATAACCAGAGAATTTGCTTTAGTAATGTTGGTTGAGTCACAAATATTAGCCAGGACACACTGTCGAGCTCCCACGCTCATCCTCACAATGATGCCGTGGGATTTTTTACATCCACCTCAGAATATAGATAGGTTACATCCAATCTGAAAGACGGCACCTCCGACAGTGCAGCAGTCCCTCGGTCCTGCACTGAAATGTCAGCATACTTCTTTGGCTCAAGTTTCTGGAGTGGGACTTGAACCCCACAGCATTCAGATAAAGATGGCACAAGCATGTTCGAGGGAGGTGTCGGAGTAAGTATGATGACCTTGTCCTCGAGGAAGGAAACCAACTAAGAATTTGCCTGATCATAATCCAGTGATGTCAATGAACATTCCTCACCAGAAGTAATTTTTGGCGAGTGGGCAAGAGGTAGTGGAGAATTGTTGACTCCTGGGTAACTTCCAGAAGGCATTTGACAAGGTGTCACATAAAAGGCTGATCCAGAAGGTAAGATTGCAGGGGATTGGGGGTAGAGTACTAGATTGGATTGAGGATTGGCTGACTGACAAAAAGCAGCGGCTCGAGATAAATTTCTCTGGCTGGCGAACTGTAACTAGCGGGGTGCCAAGGAGTCAGTCCTCGGACCTCAACTATTTACAATTTATACGAATGATCTGCAAGCAGGGACAGAGTGGAACATAGCAAAATTTGCAGATGATACTAAAACAGGTGGGAAAGCAGACAGTGAAGAGGAGATAAAGATTTTACAGATGGATATAGATAGGCGAGGAGATTGGGCCAAAATTTGGCAGATGGAGTTCAATGTAGATAAGTGTGAGGTTATCCATTTTGGCCGAGAAAAATAGAAAAGCAAATTATTATCTAAATGGAAAGCAGATGCAAAATGTGTCTGGGCAGAGGCACCTGGGTGTCTTTGTTCATGAATTGCAGAAAGTCAATATGCAGGTACAGCATGTGATTAAAAAGGCAAATGGAATGTTAGAGTTTATTGCAAAAGGACTGGAGTATAAAAGTAGAGACGTGTTGTTGCAATTGGAAAGGGTGTTGGTGAGGCCACATCTGGAGTATTGTATCCAGTTTTGGTCTCATTATTTGAGGAAAGATGTTATGGAATTGGCGGCAGTTCAGTGGAGGTTCACCAGGTTGATTCCGGGAATGAAAGGGCAGCACGGTAGCATGGTGGTTAGCATAAATGCTTCACAGCTCCAGGGTCCCAGGTTCGATTCCCGGCTGGGTCACTATCTGTGCGGAGTCTGCACGTCCTCCCCGTGTGTGCGTGGGTTTCCTCCGGGTGCTCCGGTTTCCTCCCACAGTCCAAAGATGTGCGGGTTAGGTAGATTGGCCATGCTAAATTGCCCTTAGTGTCCTAAAAAATAAGGTTAATAGGGGGGTTGTTGGGTTACTGATATAGGGTGAATACGTTGGCTTGAGTAGGGTGATCATTGCTCGGCACAACATCGAGGGCCGAAGGGCCTGTTCTGTGCTGTACTGTTCTATGTTCTATGTTTGACGTATGAGGAGCGATTAAACAGTTTGTGCTTATAATTGCTAGAGTTTAGAAGGATGAGAGGGGATCTGATTGAGGTATATAAAATAATGAAAGGGATTGACTAAGGGGCAGCACAGTGGCGCAGAGGTTAGCACAGCTGCCTCACGGCGCCGAGGTCCCAGGTTCGATCCCCGCTCTGGGTCACTATCCATGTGGAGTTTGCACATTCCCCCGTGTTTGGGTGGGTTTTGCTCCCACAACCCAAAAGATGTGCAGGGTAGGTGGATTGGCCCTTAATTGGAAAACATTAATTGGGTACTCTAAATTTATAAAAAGAAGGGATTGATAAATTAAATGTAGACCAAACTTTCCCCCTTGTGGGTTAATCTAGAATGAGAGGTCACAGATATAAGTTGACAAGTGGTAGATTTAGAACTGAGATGAAGAGAAACTATTTCTCAAAGAGAGTAGTGAACTCGCTACCCCATAGTGTGGTGGAATTTGAGTCATTAAATAGTTTCAAGAAGGAGATAGTATATTTCTGATTTTAAAAATGGGTTAAAGGGATATGGGGAACAGGTGGGAGGTGGATTTGAGACCTGGAAGAGATCAGCCGTGATCTGATTGAATAGCGGAGCAGGCTCAAGGGGTTGAATTGCCTGCTTCTGCTCCGCTCCTAATTCATTTGTTCCTAAGAAGAAGGGGGAATATCGGAATACAGAAAGGGCTCAATTGTAAATGCATATCAAGAACATAAATAACAAAATGACTCTAGATTCATATGCTCACTTATGGCATCCAGACCATAATATCATTCTCATGATAAAGCACAGGAAAACAATTTCAAGTCCTGACTCATGTAGTGAATCAGAAGACACCCCCACACATTGCACCTTCAAACTAGGAGGCAAGAGCACAAATAGTTGGTAAAGTGTCAAGTGAGAGAAAGAGAATGCCTTGCAAGTTCTCCAAATTGGAAAGCCAACATTCATCAGATTACCATGTGAACAAGTAGCAGGACACAGAAATGCATGCCTAAAATCTGCTAGAGTAGCACACATTGACAAAGCAGGTGGAAAACAAAGGTTAGGTTTTTTTATGAAATGCAAGATCTCTGCTCCCCAAAGGGTCTCCCTCCGCGACCTGCACCCCCCCAGGTCGGTTTTAATACTAACAATCTAATCTTCTGTTAAGGGGAAGCCCCGTTCCTTTGTTACCAGGGGAGCTCAGATTCAGTGGAGATCACGGGAACCTGATAGTTCTGAAATGAAGACCTCCACGAGGGTTATAACAGCATGCCTCTGTATCTCAATAGATCATTTACAGTTGTTTCTACTGCTCCTGGGTCTGTCCAAGATGACTGTATCCACTTGGTCTAGGCAACATAGCTTCGAGGGGATCATTTAGGCAATTGGCCCGTCTCTCAGCTGCGTTATATATATGCCTGTGTGTCCCTGGATTCGGAGCACATAGTGTTTTTCTGTACTCTTGAAACCTCCTATAACTGATGGGCAACAAAGAGAGTCGAGTTCTTTTTTGGCACCCGGAACATATTTTACTTTAATTTGTTGTTTTCTTGAGATAACTGATAATTTTCAGTTTAGTGCATGTGCTCCTTTATAAAGAGGACACTTGTTAACACATTAAATGAAGATAATTGTCATCCTAATTGGAAATCAGTATATTTAAATATCATGAGCTGTGTATAACCAGCATCCAATGTGATAACACCAATTTGCGACACCTCCCAAAACATATTTCTACTGGCAAGCACATCATAACAGAGGTGCTGAGATTTTCAAGAATGCTAGCACATCCCTGGAAGCGACATGAGTGTCAGCAGATTGTGAAACATTTCACCAGCCCTGCTACGGCATTGAGAACTTGAGATGGATAATAAAAGTGATGCTATGTTGTTTGAGCACTGTGCTCATTATTGGCTTCAAGGTGCTTATTACCATCCCCACTACACTCAGACCAGGCAAGGAACACCCCAGGCACAATGCTGATTAGACGCTCTTTGTGATGGTGCCCTATTATGTTATTCATTTGAAACAAGTGGTAACATAACTGTCTGCAGGATTATTTTTTCACACATGTTGAAAATCCAAAGTGTTGCTTCACACATTTGAAATAGACGTAGATGTTGAGAGATCAAACTGATTAACATCTCCAGAATGAAGGCCAATTGGAACGTTATTGAGCGCATTGGTATAATACAGAGATGGGTTCCAGCTCAGGGTTTTTTTTTTGTATGCAGTCTTTTCTTGCAATCATTGACCAACAATCCCCAGAGGTTATTTGAAGGTATGGCGTGGAAAGAAGGGAGGGGTGGTACAGTCACAGGGCACTGGCAGGAGTACTGGGGTAGAAAAGAACTGTACCCTCTGGCTTCATCTAAGACCAAGGCCTCAGCAGAAATGATGAAAAGGACTGTGGAAAGGACACTCAATCTGTAAAAGGGATGCGGCGGGGGCTGTGGAGGAAGGGCTGCAGTCTTCGGGCACAAATATCAGAAGGCAATAACTCGTAAAAATGATATGATAAATAGGGAGCAGGGCAGTTCATAAGTAATAATCAATCTGTTAAAGATTAAGCAAGAACAATGAAAAATATTGCCTCCAAAGCAATTTACCGACCATCAGCATCACAACGTATGACATGGCATCAAGAATGAGAACTTACCATCAGGCTGTAGACAGGGTGGTAACGTTGCTCAGATAATAGTCCTGTGGATGAATGTACGAAGTTAACACATGCATCAGAAGCACTAATTCAGTTTAAAGTGGAAGGGCTATCAGCAATTGTAGGGGCCAGGCTGAAAGCTGAGTATGAACGGCGCTAAATAGCACAGTGGGGCAGTGGTTAGAACTGCTGACTCACGGCACCGAGGTCCCAGGTGCGATCCCGGCTCTGGGTCACTGTCCGCGTGGAGTTTGCACATTCTCCCCATGTTTGCGTAAGTCTCGCCCCCACAACCCAAAGATGTGCAGGGTCGGTGGATTGGCCATGCTAAATTGCCCTTTAATTGGAAAAAAATGAATTGGGTACTCTAAATTTATTTTATGAAAGTGAACGGAGCGAAATCATCCAGGCTATAGGCTCTCCAAGGACAGAGGAATTCAGAAATGAGGTGGAGTTGCATTTGATAAGGCATGGTTAGAGCAGTGAATCAAAGGGGTTCCAGGGGGGTGAATAGGTGCTGGGAACACTGTGGGTAAAGCTGGGGGACAGTAGAGAATGCAAGGCTCTGGTGGGAATTGTGCATAGAGGTTCTAGCAGTGACAGGTGTGAAGATCTGTACAAACACCGAGATCAAGGAAGCATGGAGCTAAAAACAATGCGATAATAAGTGGAAATTTCAATTTTAACCTCGACTGAAATAGGTAAAATAGCTCAAATTGTAAAAGCAATGAATTGCTAAATGGTAATTGTGACAACATTTCTGTGTTCAAGAACTGAAAAGTGTATTAGGTCATACTGGATTTAATGACGAGTAATGAGTGAGACTTTGCTAACAATCTGACAGTAATGGAAAATCTTGTGAATTGTGAACATAGTATGATTGAATTTGATATTAGGTTTGAGAGGAAGGATGTGTCTCAATCCAATCTCAATTGAAGTAAAGCAGAAAGTGAAGCGATGAGGAAGAAATTGACTGCAGTAAACTTTGGGAAATGGTGAATTGACAAACAGTGGTCAGTATTCAATTAATTGCCAGAGCACAAAATCAGTACTTATCTTTAGAAGTTCTACTTGTGTCCATAATCAATTATGTTCAAGAAACGAGGTAAGAGACAGTATCAGACTTAAAGAAAAAGTTTTGTAAATATAAGAGGAAGCAGAAATCTAGCAGACTGAGAAAACAACTTTCATTCCCACAATCCAAAGACGTGCAGGTTGGGTGGATTGGTCATGATAAATTGCCCTTAGTGACCAAAAATGTTAGGAGGGGTTATTGAGTTACAGGGATAGGGTGGAAGTGAGGACTTAAGTGGGTCGGTGCAGACTCGATGGGCCGAATGGCCTCCCTCTGCACTGTATGTTCTATATAAAACCGAAGAACAAGGTAAGAGGACTTGCTTTCAATGTCAGCTGACATCGCTGCTTTGTACCACGCGACTGTGTACCGGAACGTATCATAGAACATATGGAACATACAGTGCAGAAGGAAGCCATTCGGCCCATCGAATCTGCACCGACCCACTTAAGTCCTATCCCCGTAACCCAACAACCCCATCCAACATTTTTTGGTCACTAAAGATGTTAAAAATCATTTCTATCTGTGACCAATGTGCTGTGTGTTTCAGTTTGCCTGTGTGCTCAGACACTGTCTCTTGAACAGTGCCTATATGTGTGTTTCGTCAAGCACCGAAACACACAAATATCAATCAGAAAGTACACCAATAATTGCTGTTTTCGGGAGGATGGGGTGCACGCTTTGAGTACCTTTGAGTAATAGATAATTCTTTTAGATTTTGTAGAATACTGAAGCTGGTTACCAACTTGAGCACTGTTGTAGCAGGTCATGTCTTCAATGGCATTATAATTTTATTTATAATGTAAGAACATTTCCAACAGCTATTTTGATGTTCGTCTGCCTACTACGTACAGCCTGAGAATTGAACCCACTGTGAGCTCAATGTTTCCCACAGCCACAATTGTCAGATATCTCACTGCTAGTTTAAAGACCAATCTTGCAGATCGAGTTTAAAGGCATGTTTTTCAAGGCAGCTCCCAACCATATCTTTAGGGTTTTTTAATATGTACTCATCTTTAGTTCCCACTACGTTCCACCCAAGAACAAAGGCTGCTTGCCGTCCACTGCTGTCACAATTAATGCATTGCAAACTAATAATTAAACGTATTGCCAGCCCAACTCTTCCTGAAGCAAACTATAATGTCCAGAATTGAATGTTTAATGGCTTTCCGATATCCCACACTATAGGGAATACTGTTGCTACCTCTGCATTTTACATCAGGTATCACCCATGGTGTCTTATTACAAGCGTACATGACAACTGTGGATGACATCTAATCAGAGGCTTCCCCTGTCGTGCCTCCAGATGTCCTGTATAATTAATCTGATCAAACAGCTGTACCATACACCTCCAAGGCACTTTGGCTCTCTCACAAGTAGCTGTTATGTGGCAGAGATCTATAATCCATGGCACATCTTCTTCATACAGCATACAAAGCAGGTAATTTGAGAGACAGAATACAATTCATTCTCTGGCTCTTCTATTGTATGTCTCCCCTCTAGTCTAACAGCAGTACCACTGCTGTTGGTAGATCAGGGGTTTCACAAGCATTCACCTGGATCATGTCCAATTGACCCCAATCATCTTTTAAATGCTTGACTCTACATGTTGGCAGGCTGTCAACCACAGAAGCATCACAACCAAGCCCAATAAAGCAGTCACCCAAGATCCATTCCCATGCACGTTAAGTCCAGCTGCGAACACTGAGGAGGAATGGCAGAAGGTGACCAGTTTTCCTGAGCCTAACTGGAGCATGGACTCTGAGGCCCAGCGTTTCGGGACTGAGATCATTTTGCTGACCACTGGCTAGCAATCAAATCTGGAACCTTGGCATTCTCTGTCTCCCGGTTGTATTCTGGCCAATGCCATTCCTTTAAGGTCGCCAAATAGTAACGTTATGGTGGGGCAGGCAATAAACAAAGAAATAACTGATGCATGTAGAAATGGTACAGCAGTTATCATGGGGGATTTTAATCTACATGTCGATTGGTTTAACCAGGTCGGTCAAGGTAACCTTGAGAAGGGGTTTATAGAATATATCCGCGATAGTTTCCTCGAACAGTATGTAATGGAACCTACGAGGGAACAAGCGGTCCTAGATCTTGTCCTGTGTAATGAGACAGGATTGATTCATGATCTCAAAGTTAGGGATCCTCTCGGAAGGAGCAATCACAATATGGTGGAAATTAAAATGCAGATGGAGGGTGAGAAGGTAAAATCAAATACTAGTGTTTTGTGCTTAAACAAAGGAGATTACAATGGGATGAGAGAAAAACTAGCTATGGTAGACTGGGAGCAAAGAATTTATGGTGGAACAGTTGAGGAACAGTGGAGAACCTTCCAAGCGATTTTTCACAGTGCTCAACAAAGGTTTATACCAACAAAAAGGAAGGATGGTAGAAAGGGGGAAAATCGACCGTGAATATCTAAGGAAATAAGGGAGAGTATCAAATTGAAGGAAAAAGCATACAAAGTGGTAAAGATTGGTGGGAGACTAGAGGACTGGGAAATCTTTAGGGGGCAACAGAAAGCTACTAAAAAAGCTATAAATAAGAGTAAAATAGATTGAGAGTAAACTTGCTCAGAATATAAAAACAGACAGTAAACGTTTCTACAAATATATAAAACAAAAAAGAGTGGCTAAGGTAAATATTGGTCTTTAGAGGATGAGAAGGGAGATTTAATAATGGGAGATGAGTAAATGGCTGAGGAACTGAACAGGTTTTTGGGTCGGTCTTCACAGTGGAAGACACAAATAACATGCCAGTGACTAATGGAAATGAGGCTATGACAGGTGAGGACCTTGAGAGGATTGTTATCACTAAGGAGGTAGTGAAGGGCAAGCTAATGGGGCTACAGGTAGACGAGTCTCCTGGCCCTGATGGAATGCATCCCAGAGTGCTAAAAGAGATGGCTAGGGAAATTGTAAATGCACTAGTGATAATTTATCGAAATTCACTAGACTCTGGGGTGGTCCCGGCGGATTGGAAATTAGCAAACATGACACCACTGTTTAAAAAAGGCAGAAAGCGGGTAATTATAGGCCAGTGAGCTTAACTTCAGTAGTAGGGAAGATGCTGGAATCTATCATCAAGGAAGAAATAGCGAGGCATCTGGATAGAAATTGTCCCATTGGCAGACGCAGCATGGGTTCATAAAGGGCAGGTCGTGCCTAACTAATTTAGTGCAATTTTTTGAGGACATTACCAGTGCAGTAGATAATGGGGAGCCATTGGATGTGGTATATCTGGATTTCCAGAAAGCCTTTGACAAGGTGCCACACAAAAGGTTGCTGCATAAGATAAAGATTCATGGCATTAAGGGTAAAGTCGTAGCATGGATAGAGGATTGATTAATTAATAGAAAGCAAAGAGTGGGGTTAATTGATGTTTCTCTGGTTGGCAATCAATAGCTAGTGGTGTCCCTCAGGGATCCGTGTTGGGCCCACAATTGTTCACAATTTACATAGATGATTTGGAGTTGGGGAACCAAGGGCAATGTGTCCAAGTTTGCAGACACACTAAGATGAGTGTTTAAGCGAAAAGTGCAGAGGATACTGGAAGTCTGCAGAGGGATTTGGATAGGTTAAGTGAATGGGCTAGGGTCTGGCAGATGGAATACAATGTTGACAAATGTGAGGTTGTCCATTTTGGTAGGAATAACAGCAAACAGGATTATAATTTAAATGATAAAATATTAAAGCATGCTGCTGTGCAGAGAAACCTGGGTGTGCTAGTGCATGAGTCACAGAAAGTTGGTTTACAGGTGCAACAGGTGATTAAGAAGGCAAATGGAATTTTGTCCTTCATTTTAAGACTAGGGAGGTTATGCTGCAATTGTATAAGGTGTTAGTGAGGCCACACCTGGAGTATTGTGTTCAGTTTTGGTCTCCTTACTTGAGAAAGGACGTACTGGCACTGGAGGGTGTGCAGAGAGATTCACTAGGTTAATCCCAGATCTGAAGGGGTTGGATTATGAGGAGAGGTTGAGTAGACTGGGACTGTACTCGTTGGAATTTAGAAGGATGAGGGGGGATCTTAAAGAAACGTATAAAATTATGAAGGGAATAGATAGGATAGATGCGGGCAGGTTATTTCCACTGGCGGGTGAAAACAGAACTAGCCTCAAAATAAGGGGAAGTAGATTTAGGACTGAGTTTAGGAGGAACTTCTTCACCCAAAGGGTTGTGAATTTATGGAATTCCTTGCCCAGTGAAGCAGTTGAGGCTCCTTCATTACATGTTTTTAAGGTAAAGATAGATAGTTTTTTGAAGAATAAAGGGATTAGGGGTTATGGTGTTCGGGCCGGAAAGTGGAGCTGAGTCCACAAAAGATCAGCCACGATCTCATTGAATGGCGGAGCAGGCTCAAGGGGCCAGGTGGCCTAGTCCTGCTCCTAGTTCTTATGTTCTAATGTTGTAATGTCACAAAGGGGCCTAGTAAAGTTTCCGTCTTGTTTCAAGCAAAAGCAAAAGTGAGAAATAAGTTCGCATTTGGCTTGTCTGCTACTGAATCTATTTAAATCTGCCAATTATTCCATTCAAATACTAAAACAATTTGACAGACATTACGGCAGAATAAAAACAAAGGGCTGGATTCTCCGATTTGAAGACTGAGTGCTGACACCAGTGTGGGAACAGTAGCGTTTTACGTCCGACAAAACTGCGCTAAAGCTGCACTGATTCTCCGTCTGGTGGGGGTCTCGCAGGCATGCAGTGTAAAGCCCCCAGCTTTACCTGCGGATACAGCCAGAGAATTGCCATGCAACATGGTTTCGGCCGCGTGCGGACCCGACTTGCAAAAAACTACCCCCCTTTGACCAGGCTCGACACCCCCGGACCACCCCCCCACCAGTGCCCACAGCCCCTGTCAAAGCCCCTCCTCCCGATTTTGGGGCAAAGGCGACTCTCTGGCAGATTGCCGAATGCGATTTCGGCATCGGTGAGCGCAGAATC
The DNA here is from genome assembly GCF_902713615.1 of Scyliorhinus canicula. Lineage (NCBI taxonomy): Eukaryota > Metazoa > Chordata > Chondrichthyes > Carcharhiniformes > Scyliorhinidae > Scyliorhinus > Scyliorhinus canicula. Next base: position 25,264,999 of record NC_052166.1, on the reverse strand, counting down.
CCGCCCAAAATACTTCAGATCTTGGAAATCTGAAATAAATCACAGAATGTGATTTTACCCCAACTGTGTACTATAGGTCAGCTTGGAGTGTAACTCTTGCAATTCAGTTCCCTGTATTTACTGTCCATTGCCTTTCCTTACTCTGCTCCCGTACAATTCTTACTGCTTGTAAGGGCTCAACTATTTTTCGACTGGAAATACTCAATAGCTGACTTGTTGAGCCAGTAATAGTGTCTCTGGCAAGCAAGCTTTCACAATGGCATATTTCCATTCCAATGCTATTCCACAGCTATGTTGCCAGATATGTGTAACATGTCAACCAATCGCCCAGGCTGCAAGATTTCCTCTTGATCCATTGAATTTATACAATGAGGCAGGTGGACAAGCCGTTTACTGTAAAATGGCTGACGTGTTTGTGGGATTAAGCATCCAAAGTAACAGATAGCCTGTGGAAGGATGTTTACTTGGAGCAATCATGGGAAACATAGATTTCTCTTGTTCCTTGTTTCAGTATCTTCAAAAGTATGTGAATTATGAAATAGTCATCTCTGATTTTATTTAATGGTCTGGAAAGTGTTCTGGGACTCTGGGAGATGTAATATGCTGTATAAATGCAAATTTCTACTTCCCTCTATGCCAGTTTACAGACTGGGGCCTGCAGCTAAATTTGATCTAGTTCAATAATTGAGTCTCACTCAGCAAGTAGTGAGAGGGCACATTTCAACTATGTGCTGTGAAGTAGCGCAGGAGGGGAGTCTTTACCCTATCAGCCTGAGGAGAACACTGGAACAGGGATTATAGGCATTTAACCCTTCCAGCCAGTTCTTACATTCAGTAAGATTGTGGCTGATCTGTGATCTACCGACATGTGTCATCCTCTACCCCATGCCCCAGTGGAAAATCCTCTGCTGGTTGGAAGCAAAGCTGGCATGGAGGAAAATGGTTGTGGTGGTTGGAGGTCAATCTTCTCAGCTCCAGGACATCGCTGCAGGAGCTCCTCAACGCAGTGACCTCGGTCCAACCACCTTCATCTGCTTTATCAATCACCTTCCTTCCATCTTAATGTCAGAAGTAGGGATGTTCGCTGATGACTGCACAATTTCCAATCACAGCTCCTCAGATACTGAAGCAGCCCATGTCCAAATGAAGCAAGACCTGGACACTATCCAGGCTTGAGGGGATGGCCAGCAGCAAGTATTTGCACCACACAATTGCCAGACAATGACCATCTCCAACAGGAGAGAATGTAACAATTGCCTCTTGATATAGAATGGTATTACCATTGCTGATTCTCCGAGTATCAACATCCTGGGCGCCACCACTGACGAGATTGGACTAGACTAGCCATATAAATACTGTGGCTACACAAGCAGGGCAAAGGCTAGGAATCCAGCAGTGAGAAACACACCTCCTGAACTCCCCCCCCCCCCCCCCCCCCCCAAAGCCTGCCCACCACCTACAAGTCAGGAGTGTAATGGAATACACTCCACTTGCCTGGATGAGTGCAGCTCCAACAACACTCAAGAAGCTCAACATCATCCAGGACAAAGCAGCCCGCTTGATTGCTACCCGTTCCACCAACATTCAGTCCCTCCACCACCACCACACAGTGGCAGCCGTGTGTACCACCTGCAAGATGCACTGCAATAACTCACCAAATTTCGAAGACAATACCTTCCAAACCCACGACCGCTAACATCTAGAAATCAAAAGCAGCAGACACCTGGGAACACCATCACCTTGAACCTCTCTTCCAAAGCACTCACCACTGACTTGGAAATTTATTGTTGTTTCTTCACTGTCGCTGGGTCAAAATCCTGGTACTCTCTCCCTAACAGCGCCGTGAGTGTATCTACACCTCAAGGACTGCAGCGGTTCATGAAAGCAGCTCACCACCACCTTCTGAAGGGCAACTAAGGATGGGCAATAAATGCTGGCCCAGCCAGCGACATCCACATCCTGCAAATCATTTTCAAAAAATATATATTTCTTTGGATAACAGAAAACCATCAATCTCCATTTTGAATTTACATATGAACTGGCCTTCACTGCCATTTGCTGCAGGGAATTCCAAACTGCCATCATCCAAACATCTTCATCATTTTTACGAACAAATGTTTCTTAATTTCACTTCTCAAACATAAGGCTCAAAACGTTTGATTTTGCAGCCTGGTTCTAGACTCCCCAGCAAGCAGAAATATCTTCTGTCAATCTGTTCCCTTTAATATCCTGAAAACTTCATCAAATCACCTTTTAACCTTCTCAGTTCGAAGGAATGCAACTCTGGTTTGCCTGATCACTACTTGTAGCTTGATATTTGAATCCAGTCAGTCACACTGCACTCCCTGCAAGACCAAGATGTCCCTGTGATGCCCAGAACAGCTGATACAGTCCTGGTGTGGTCAGAAAAGTTGAAAAAAAGACTCAATTACTTTAATCATATCAATATATCCGTCCATTTCACCACTTTTCTCTCCTTGATTTAGAATGTCCATAAAACAAACCTCTCGGAGCAAGTTCTTGGTTACCAGTCCTAATAAATAAAATAATATCACCATAAACTCTTGTGAAGTGCCCTGGAGCAATTTTCTATATTAAAGGCACTATATAAATTAAATGTGATATTGATCATATAGAAAGCAAGAAATATTTTTAAAATAAATTTCAAGTACCCATTTTTCTTTCAATCAAGGACCAATTTAGTGTGGCCAATCCACTTAACCTGCATATCTTTAGGTTGTGGGGATGAAACCCGCACAGACACGGGAGAATTTGCAAACTGCACACAAAGTGTGACCCGGGGCCGGGATCGAATCCTGGTCTTCAGCGCCGTAGGCAGCAGTGCTAACCACTGTGCCACCGAGCTGCCCTGACAAACAAGAAATCTAAGCAGTGAGAAAGAACTAAATGCAGAGTGAGAAAAAGACAGAGACAGAGACAGGAGGGAAAAGAAAACAACTGTAATGATACTGTGGTTCCTAGCTTTCTAACTGGCGCTGGACCGAAACATACACTCTACCTTCCAATACCAGCAATAATTTGCTTTTTGCCACCGCTATAAATGATTCGACTGGCATTCATCGCCATTCATTTATCAATCGCAAACACTATTTGAGTAGTGCTATGGTTGACGTCTGCATAAAGATCAAGCTAAATTGCTACATTTTTATACCCAAGGCCAAAAAAAAACAATTTATGTACAAGTTCATAATTGGTATTTTCAATCCTTGTTGCAGCTATTGAAGATGTCACCCTAAAAAGGATTTGTCGATTAAAAAGAAATCATTCTTGCAAAAGGCATTGTTCCTCCTTTTTTTTTTGAAAAACATGTCTACTTTTATATAGCTTGTAAATAACACAGGCTCACTGTTGACAATACATTACAGATCGAGCAAAGAGCCATTATTCAGGAACATCAGAGGTGTGAATGAATGATATTGGTGCTTCTTGTTTCAAGAATAGCACTAAGTCATGTCATTGCTATAATGTCCTGTTCGTTCCTTTGTCTTTGGAGATTTTTCCACTAACTTGCTCTGCCAGCGAATTATTTTTTTCTCTTCCAACCAGCTTGTAAAGTTCTGCAGCAGACACTCCAGCAGGGAAACTGCAACATTATGATTGACAAATCTGCCATTTTTAAAGTAACTACGATCCCACAAAAAAAAGGTCTGCTGCAGGAAAAGAACGATTTGATGGGAAGAAATGGGATGTGGGAATTGCTTTTCAACTGCAATCAGCACATACAAAAGCCCCCCCCCCCCCCCCCCCCCACCCCCACCCACTCACCCCATCCCAGATCGAAGAAGATGCAAAACAACAGCTCAGACAGCTCTACCCTATCCCATTACTCAGATAAGTCCTGTTTCAAGGAAAATAGTTTTTTTTTTAAATCCAGTTTCTTTCATCGCACTGGCAAGATCGCGTGGTAGGAAAGCCAGGAACAAAATACAAAGAACAAAGAACAATACAGCACAGGAACAGGCCCTTCGGCCCTCCAAGCGGGTAGCGGCCATCCTGAAGGGAAACAGGCAGAGATTGTTGTACATATTTGTACTAACGACATAGACAGGAAGGGGCATGAGGTCCTGCAGCAGGAGTTCAGGGAGCTAGGCAGAAAGTTAAAAGACAGGGCCTCGAGGGTTGAAATCTTGGGATTACTCCCTGTGCCACGTGCCAGTGAGGCTAGAAATAGGAAGATAGAGCAGCTAAACACGTGGCTAAATAGCTGGTGTAGGAGGGAGGGTTTCCATTATCTGGAACACTGGGAGATCTTCTGGGGCAGGTGTGGCCTGTATAAGAAGGACGGGTTGCATCTAAACTGGAGAGGCATAAATATCCTGGCCGCGAGGTTTGCTCGTGTCACACAGGAGGGTTTAAACTAGTATGACAGGGGGTGGGCACCGGAGCAATAGGTCAGAAGGTGAAAACATTGAGGGAGAACTAGGGAATAGGGCCAGTATGGCTCTGAGGCAGAGCAGACGGAGATGTTGCTGAACACAGCGGGTCTGGTGGCCTGAAGTGCATATGTTTAAATGCAAGAATTATTACGGGTAAGGCAGATGACTCAGAGCTTGGATTAGTACTCGGAACTATGATGTTGTTGCCATTAGAGAGACCTGGTTGAGGGAAGGACAGGATTGGCAGCTAAACGTTCCAGGATTTAGATGTTTCGGGCGGGATAGAGGGGGATGTATAAGGGGTGATGGAGTTGCACTATTGGTTATGGAGAATATCACAGCTGTACAATGGGAGGACAGCTCAGAGGGCAGCGAGGCTATATGGGTAGAGATCAGGAATAAGAAGGGTGCAGTCACAATGTTGGGGGTTTACTACAGGCCTCCCAACAGCCAGTGGGAGATAGAGGAGCAGATGGGTAGACAGATTTTGGAAAAGAGTAAAAGCAACAGGATTGTTGTGATGGGAGACTTCAACGTCCCCAATATTGACTGGGACTCACTTAGTGCTAGGGGCTTAGATGGGGCAGAGTTTGTAAGGAGCATCCGGGAGGGCTTCTTAAAACAATATGTAGACAGCCCAACTAGGGAAGGGTCTGTACTGGACCTGGTATTGGGGAATGAGCCCGGCCAGGTGGTAGATGTTTCAGTAGGGGAGCTGTCACAAAATCATCCAAAAACACAGAATCGGGTTCCACATGTACACTGATCAGACCCAACTATAGCCTAGCACTGCCCTTGTCAACCATTCCAATGGTTCTGATTTGTTATCCTACTCGTCCAACAGCCAGACAGTCCCTGCAATGAAAAATTTGGAATAACAAACTATTGCCTTCACTCCCCATGATGAACTCCATCCCTTAGGCACTTACTCTTCCTTTCAATCCCATGACCCCTTGATCAGCGAAACTGCTGAATTCTACCTGTGTCTCATTGCCCACTACTTCACCACATCTGCTGCTGAAACTCACATCAAAGTGTCTTTTACCTCCAGACTCAGCTCAGTGCTTTTCTTATTAGTCTCCCGTTTTGCACTCTTACGAGCTTGAGCTCATTCAGACCTCTTGTGGCCCATGTCCTAAATATCTTGTTTCAGCCCAACACTCCAAAGATGTGTGGTTTAGGTGGATTGGCCATGCTAAATTGCCCTTCGTGTCCAAAAAATGTTAAATGGGGGTTACTGGGTTACGGGAATAGGGTAGGCATGTGGGCTTCCGTAGGATGCTCTTTGTAAGGGCCATGCAGTCTCGATGGGTCAAATGGCCTCCTTCTGCACTGTAAATTCGATGATTTTATAACACCCCCCCCCCCCCCCCCTCCCAATTGACACTGGCTCTGGCAGCTACTGGTCTTCCCAAAACTCTCATTCTTGTTTCCAAATACCTTGGTAGTCCTACCATTTCCTATCTCTGTCACCTCTTTCATCCCAGTGCTCAATTATCTGCACTGTTCCAATTTTGGTCGATTATTTTCATCCACTAGAGGCAGCTGAAGGACACGAGTGCGGGAAAACCATCACCTCTAAGGACTCCTCCCGGTCATGTACCATGCCCGACAGATATTGTGTTTCTCCATTGTTGCTGGCTCAAAATCCTGGAACTCACTACCTACAGCACATCAGCTGAAATGTTTCAAGGCAGTTCACCCACCACAACCTCCTCAAAGGCAACTACCAATGGCCAATACATGCTGGCATTGTCAGCAATGTCCTCAGTCTATGAATGAATCATTTTTGTTTCAAGTCCTTACATAGAATTACATAGATATAGAATTTACATAGAATTTACAGTGCCGAAGGAGGCCATTCGGCCCATCGAGTCTGCACCGGCTCCTGGAAAGAGCACCCTACCCAAGGTTAACACCTCCACCCTATCCCCATAACCCAGTAACCCCACCCAACACTAAGGGCAATGTTGGACACTAAGGGCAATTTGTTATGGCCAATCCACCTAACCTGCACATCTTTGTGACTGTGGGAGGAAACCCATGCACACACGGGGAGGATGTGCAGACTCCGCACAGACAGTGACCCAAGCTGGAATCGAACCTGGGACCCTGGAGCTGTGAAGCGATTGTGCTATCCACAATGCTACCGTGCTGCCCTCATTAGCTGCCACTACTTTTATGAGGATGATGCCGCTGTCCATTCCCAAGGATCTGATGAGGGGGAGGAATGTGGAAATGACACAACAGGCCCATTACCATGATTTTTAGGATGGTGGGGTTTCCCATCCCGTCCAATGGGTGGCCAGCGGGGAACACAGTGTTTTGAATTAGTTTTTACGGAAATGAGCAGTGGCATGTTTTCGCAATCTCTTGGTTTTGGGATCCAATTTTGGTAATAATCCACAGCAAACGCATGTTGGTATAAACTCAGAATGTTAGTTTATTTTGCACATTCAAAACCCAGAAAAGTGGTGTCAACAAATACACACATATGCATATACATACACATGCACACACAATAGATACAAGTTCACATGAGTTCCAGAGTGCAAAGTCAGAGTCCAATTAATGTTACACATAGGCATTTGAGTTCAGCTGGGAGTTGGGGTATTCACTTTTCAGTTGGAGCTGATCCCTCATGATGAGTTAGGTACACAGTGGTTGAGTTGGTTCTGTAGGCAATGGCACAAAATACTCCAGCAGAGTCAAACAAAATGGGCAATTTGTTGTCATGCCCGGAAGAGCTTGCTTCTTTTGCTCACCAGTTCAATGTTAAAATAGCAGAGTATGCCTCTCCTCCAAGATGTCCATCAAAGTCTCCAGCTCAGCATCCGCAAACTGGGGTGCCGCTCTCCTTGCTGCCCTTTTCTTGGCTGGAATGAGTGTGTGTGTGGGAGTGGAGTACTAATTAGCAGCTACATCTTGTCAGCCTCTCGGGTTGTTAATCCCAACCCCGACGAATCGGACACCATTTTTCAGTGGAATCTCTCGAGCTCCATGTGGCGCTGATGCTAGCCCATTAATGATTCATGAATTCCTCCGGGGTCGGCGCAAATTTAGTTGTCGTAGAAGTCCACCGATGCAGTCCCGGCATCAACACTTAGGGCGCGATTCCCCGCTGCCCACGACGGGTCAGAGAATAGCGGGAGGGCGTCCCCGTCATTTTTCATGCCCTCCCGCTATTCTCCCCCCCCCCCCCGCCCCCCACGGCCGCCCCATGACACGAATCGCTACTTGCCGTTTTTTACGGCAAAGAGTGATTCTCCCCAGGCCGATGGGCCGAGTTCCCAGGACTTTACGGCCGTTTTTATGGCAGCAAACACACCTGCTTGCTGCCGTCGTAAAAACGGCTGCAACATGCCCGTTCTGGGCATGGGCCCGCGATTGGTGGGCACCGATCGTGGGCAGTGCATCCGTAACGAACGCACTCTTTCTCCCTCCGCCGCCCCGCAGGATCAGTCCGCGGGGCGGCCAAGGGAGATGACGGCCCCGCGCATGCGCGGGTTGGAGCCGTCCAATCCGCACATGCGCGGCTAACGTCATCGTACGCATCAGCCGGCGTGACGCTTGGCGCGCGGACTTAGCGACAGTCGCTAAGGCCGTGATGCCGTGCTTCACGGGGCCCCGCTGCTAGCCCCGCCCGGGGGAGACAATCGGATCCCGGGAAGGGGCGCGGAGGCTGCCGTGAATCACGGCCAGTTTCACGGCAGCCTTAATGACTCGCCGTATTTGCGGAGACTTGTGCCATTAGTTTCTGAAGTGGAGAATCCCATCCATTGGGCGCGATTCTCCACTCTCACGCCGGTTCGGAGAATAGCGGGCCGCGCCGATTTTCACGGCGACGCCGGTCCGACGCGCTCCCGCTATTCTCCGAACCCCGCACAAACTACACTTCGGCATTCCCGGCAAAGGCCTCGACAGACCCCCCGACACGACCAGAAGCCCGACTTTTTGGCCCCCCACTATTCTCCGGCACGGAAGGGCCGAAGTCCCGACGTCACCACGCCATGTTTTCACGCCGGCCAACACACCTGCTTTTCAAGTTCGTCAACCAGTCGTGCTGGCTGACGAGAGCTTCGAGGAGGTGAGCGCACCGCTCAGCGCACTGCTGGAGTCTGGCCACAACGGGGAAGGCATCCCCAAGAACGGGAGGGGGTCCAGAGCGGGGGGTGTGTGGGAGACGGAGGGGGGAGTATGGGAGACTGAGGGGGGAGTGGGGGAGATGGAGGAGGGGGGAGTGGGAAACGGAGGGGGGGAGTGTGGGAGACTGAGGGGGGTGGGGGAGACTGAGGGGGGGGAAGTGTTGGAGACTGAGGGGGGAAAGTGTGGGAGACAGAGGGGGGGTGGGAGACGGAGGGGAGGGAGTGGGAGACTGAGGAGGGGTGTGGGGGAGACGGAGGGGGAGACTGAGGGGGGAGTGTGGGAGACGGAGGGGTAGTGTGGGGGGACGGAGGGGGACGTGTGGGAGACGGAGGGGGGAGTGGGGGAGACTGAGGGGGGAGTGGGGGAGACTGAGGGGGGAGTGGGGGAGACAGAGGCGGGAGTGGGGAGACAGAGGCGGGAGTAGGGGAGACAGAGGCGGGAGTGGGGGAGATGGAGGGGGGAGTATGGGAGACGGAGGGGGGTGTGGGAGACTGAGGGGAGAGTGTGGGAGACGGAGGGGAGGTGGGAGACTGAGGGGAGGAGAGTGGGAGACGGAAGGGGGGTGTGGGAGACGGAGGGGGAAGTGTGGGAGACAGAGGGGAGGGAGTGTGGGAGACGGAAGGGGGGAGTGTGGGAAACTGAGGGGAGGAGAGTGGGAGACGGAAGGGGGGTGTGGGAGACTGAGGGGTGGAGAGTGGGAGATGGAGGGGGGAGTAGGGGAGACTGTGGGGAGTGGGGGAGACTGAGGGGGGAGCGGGAGACTGAGGGAGGAAGTGGAAGACGGAGGGGGAAGTGGGAGTGGGGGGGCAGGGAGAGAGTGAGCGAGTGACTCGCCCAACCCCGGTTACAAAATGTCAGCCGCCCTGCCATGGCGTGCCGGTCACGAGGACACGGCCGCTGGTTGCCCTGTGGCTTACGGCCACAGGTCACTGACGCACCGGTGAAGAGGACGTAGTTAACTGCCCGTTGGATGCAGAAAGTGACCAGGGGTTAGGCTGCCCGCGTGTCAACAGCGCGACCAGGCCACCGGGACACACAGGTATCCCGTGGCAGGCGGCTGCCGAGGTGTCAACTAACCTCCGTCTAACATGTCCCGTTTCTCTGCCCCCACCACCCTTCTGTAGGTTAACATAATGTCTGTGAACAGAACGGCTATGTTCTGCGCAGTGGTTGGGGCCGCTGCACTGCATTTGGAGATGGAGCAGCATCCACAGCCACAACCCGCAGTGGATGCAGGGCCAGCTGCAGCAGCAGAGGGAAGGGCTGAGGAGTTGCCAGTCGTCGAGCAGCATGGGGGGGAGGAGGAGGGGGAGGAGGAGAGAGTGAGGGTACAGCCACGGCTCCAGAGGCGACGACCAAGACCGAGGGTGTACCGTGTCCGGGTCTCTTTCCTAACAATGACGGACATCACCTGCAGGAGGAGACTCCGGCTGAGTAGCGGGATGGTGATACATATCTGTCACCTCGTGGCGCACCTCGCCCCACGTGGAACGGGGGGAGGACACGTGATCCCGGTTGCCATCAAGGTGACAGTCGCTCTTAACTTCTATGCGACCGGCTCCTTTCAGTCTCCGAGCCTTGGCCTCCTGAAGATGAGATTCAGGTGCCTGGACCGCTCCGGAGGGGCCCTGCAGTACCAGCCTGACAGGGTCGCTCACATTGTTGTGGTCTGCTGTGCGCTGCACAACAACGCGATGCAGAGGAGAGATGACCTGCTACAGGAAGCGGAGGGAGAAGCCAGTGGCAGTGGTGCCAGCACAGAGGAGGAGGAGGAGGAGAGGGAGGAAGGGGAGGAGGAGGAGGCTGGCGCAGTGGCACGCAGCACGCAGACACGACCCAGGTGCTGGTGATGCCCAGGAGGCGGCACGACGGACCCGGCGAGGACGGCGGGCACGCAACGCCTTGGTGGCAGCATGGTTCACGCGTCGCATGCGACGTCTCCGCTGAACACCAAATCACCAGTCGTGCAGAGGGTCAACACACAACTGCCACACCACAACCCCCCCCCCCCCCCCCCACACCCCCTCTCTGTGTACACTGCTCCACTTCGACATCACCCTTACCACTGGGTCCAGACGGAATGGCACAACATTGATGGCTGTGTCAGCGGGTGTGATCAGTGCCATGTGGAATGATGTGCGATGAGCTGTGAGCTCAGAATCGTTAGAGAGAGTCTGACCCATGGCAATAGCTGAACCATCCACCTTGGTGGCCGCTGAGTTCGTCACGGACACTCCATCACGTGCCCGCGTGGGGTAGCTGTGGGAGGGGCTGGGGGGAGGGGAAGGGACTGCACACCCGGCACCGAAGTTTCACCGCTCGTCAACCCCAGCGATACTCGGGCACCATCACGATTCCTGTGGCTGTGGAACAATCACACGGTATTACAAGTAAGGTAGAACAGTGCGTTTAATGTTAACAATAATTTACAGATGCCCTAGCCCCTACAACTAAACTGTGCCCTTCACCCGTGCCAACTTACTCAGTGTCTCTCTTTGTTGCCTTACGGGCCCTACCACTACGTCTAAGTGATTCCCCAGATGATACAGCAGGAGTGGAGGAGGACTGCTGCGAATCGCCCCCTTCGACTTGTTTCTCCTTCGGCAAGCGTTTCCTGGGGCGACCCGGCCTTGATGGGCCAGGCTGCTCTGCGGGCGTCTCAGGTGATGTTGTGCCACCCTGCTCTGCCTGCTGCCCACCCGATGCACCAGGGATGGGACGGGGGGAGGCTTGAATTCCGGGACATCCCGTGATAGAGTTAATGGGACGGGCCCCGTAACCTCTTCCTCCCTCGGGGAGCCCGGTGGCCCCCGGGCCTCACTTTGGGACAGAGGTGCGAGCGGGGAGGTGCCCTGTCGCGCTACCGACACCTGGCGCTGCCAGTCCTGGAGGCCTGCAACGGTATCCACCAGGATTCGAAGGTTTGCAGAGACGGAGTCCAGGGAGTTAGACATTCCCGCCAGGGACTGTGCGACCTCAAACTGTGAGTGCACAACGCCATCCAGCATGTGTGTCAGGCGGTTGATGCTCTCCGCGACTGACTGCTGCGACTGTGCCATCGACTGCTGTGACTGTGCCATGGCGTGCTGCGACAGGGCCATGACCTGCTGAGACTGGGCCATGACCTGCTGAGACTCGGCCAATGCCCGAAGCGCGCCGGCAATGTTGTGTTGGCTCTGGCGCATTGCTGCCTGTGAGAGGGCAGCCCTGTCCAGGGCCGAGGATGACGCATGCACATTAACCCCAACGCCTTGCATAACCTGACCCATTGCCTCCACCGCGGATGCCACCCGTGCGGTGTCGGCCTGGGTTTCTGCCATGAGTGGCACCACTCCCTGCTCCTGGACACGGTTCGACTCCTCTAACAGCGTCTGCAGAGTCTGGAAGACAGCCCTCATCCCGTCTTTGTGTCCCTAGGTTTCTTGATGCATCGGCTGTGCGGGTGTGTTGAGAAATTCCAGGAACTCAGAAAACATCTGGGAGCCAGCTGGATGCTGGGCCTGGCCTGCCCTCCGCCAGTCCGGGCCCTCGGCTGCTCCGACCTCCACCTGCTGTACCTGCTCAGCTGTGATGTGCGACCCAGACTGTGACCCAGGAGCCTCATCACTAAATAGGCCAACCGGGGTGAGTGTCTCTGGGATGGTGGATGGTGTGGGAGATAGCTGTGCCGCAAGCTCGAGGTCGTCTTGGGTGGACGCCTCCTCTATGTCATCGGCCCACTGAGAGGCCGCAGGGCGTTCGCGGGCCATTTCTCTCTCTTCCTCTCTCACCGCCCTCTGGGCGTCCTGCTCCACAGATTCGGTTGGGGAGGATGGGACTCCCCGCTGATCGGGCACCCTCTGTCGTGCGGCGCTTGGTGCGGTGGGATCAGATGCCTGTCTCCGCCTGGAGGCAGACGGCCCTGGTCGTCCGGCATCACGTCCTAGGGAAGAGAATGAAACGGGTTATTTAGATACGCTCGGCCGGGCGCTGGACGGTCCCAGTGGGCAGGGTGTGAAGGGACAGAGGATGAGGGAGGTGTCCCAGTGAGCAGGGTGTGAAGGGACATAGGATGGGGGAGGTGTCCCAGTGGGCAGGGTGTGAAGGGACAGAGGATGGGGGAGGTGTCCCAGTGGGCAGGGTGTGTGAAGGGACAGAGGATGGGGAGGTGTCCCAGTGAGCAGGGTGTGATGGGACAGAGGATGGGGAGGTGTCCAAGTGGGAAGGGTGTGTGAAGGGTCAGAGGATGGGGGAGGTGTTCCAGTGGGCAGAGTGTGAAGGGACAGAGGGTGGGAGAGGTGTCCCAGTGGGCAGAGTGTGAAGGGACAGAGGATGGGGGAGGTATCCCAGTGAGCAGAGTGTGAAGGGACAGAGGATGGGGGAGGTGTCCAAGTGGGAAGGGTGTGTGAAGGGTCAGAGGATGGGGGAGGTGTTCCAGTGGGCAGAGTGTGAAGGGACAGAGGGTGGGAGAGGTGTCCCAGTGGGCAGAGTGTGAAGGGACAGAGGATGGGGGAGGGGGGGGTGTTTGTCATGCAGGGTTGTCTCACTTGTTGCAGCTCCGCCAACCTCGCATTGCGCGATCTCCCAGGTGGCAGATCCGCCAACAAGGTCCAGTGCCCTCTGCTCAAATGTGGTGAGGGGGTGCAGGATGGGTGAACCCCCTCCAGTCTTGTTCCGCTCACGAGTGTTGTGAGTGGTCTTGTCCTGTTTGGGGAGGGGGCATAGGTAGATCATTACAATACGGCAGGTATCAGCAGTCCGTTCAGATACTGGCACAGTTTGGGGGTCAAGTTGTAATAAGACCATTGCATCTCTCCACGGGGGCCAGAGCGCTGGGTCTGTGACTACTTTGTGAACCACCCTCAACTAACTCTGCCCCAATCCCCCTCCACCCCCGTGCCTGGGGGGGGGGGGGGGGGGGGGGGAAGGTAGGTGATTAAGTAAAGGGGGAAGGGATGGTTGTGACCCAGGGGCACCCTCTTGGCACTTACCCTGGCAGCCCTGGTGAGGTCGTGCATCTTTGTCCGACATTGCTCTGCAGAGCGAGGGGTCTGCCCCACAGCACTGACGGCAGCAGCCACATCACGTCAGGCCTGGCGCACCACGCTGGCAGGGTGGCGATGCCCTCTGCGCGGGCAGCTGATGCCCCTCCTCTGCTCGATTGAATCCAGCAGCGTCTCGACGTCAGCCTCCAAGAATCGTGAGGCTGCTCTCCTTGGCTCCGACATCTTGGCCTACAGTTTCTGTGCTCGCCCGCGCCTTTTTACGGCGTCGGGCGACCTCACGTGGGCGTGTTCGTGTCGTCGTCGCGTTCCGGCGTCATCGCGCATGTGATTTACGCGGCCCCGTTCCTAGCCCATTTCCCGGACGTAAATACGTCGGGAACGGGGCCATGTCGGGCCGTCGCAAAAGTCGGCCGTTTTCACGGCCGGCTTCGCGATTTTCGCGGGTGCGGAGAATCGCGCCCATTATCTTTCTTCAATGGTGGGTCAGTGATGCTGGGCTCGTTTTAAATATGTCACCCAGATCTGATTCCGGAGTGTGCCCAATCAAACCCACCCCAACCCGGAATGCGGCACCTAATCCCCAGATGCCTGTTTAACGAGGGCGGGGCCAGAAGATACAGCGTGGGTTCCCGTCGGCCTCATCAATCGCTATGCCCAGCCCCATCAAAGAACTTAGTCCCAGATGGGACGACCCCACCACCCACAGACAAAATACTGAAGATGTTGGAAATCGGAAAAAAGATTTAAAATGCTGGAAATACGCAGCACGCTAAGCAGCTTCTGTCGTGAGAGAAACAAAGTTTTTGGTCAATCAATGACCTCTAATTCGAATTGATACATGGTTACCGCCTGGAAAATCTAACTCTGCCTCTCTCTCTCTCCACAAATGGTGCCTGACCTGCTGAGTGTCTCTAGCACTTTTTTTATTTTATTTTAACACTCCTGGACTATAATATTCACACTGAGCAACAAGAAAGTGTCAGAACTGTTTCTGATCCTTGAAAGAAAATAAGAGTCGAATGTAAAAAGCTCAAGTTGAACTTTTATAACAAGCACTAATTTGATCAGATCCTAAATCAGTCGAGTCTGACTTGTGTTGTGTTTGACCTGGATCTGAGCTCCTCTCCAGCACACCCAAATTAGTTAGCTGCCACTAATATACTGAAAGCTAATCTTCACTTAAAGTAGGTTCCCTCCAACACAGATCGGATGGATACCCACTGGGACATGCTTTTTTTCATCTATATGTGTACATGAATAGAATTTGCAACGATTTGAAATTCCCTTGAGTTTTGTTACTGCAGCCTTTAAAAGGTGGGTTTTGCTGACAGGAAAACAAGCTGGATTGTTATTCAAAGAGGAGTAGCTCCAACAGGCAGCAAACAAATCTTATCTCAACTTCTATCAGCTCAACATGCTCCAGCGCTACTCCATGGAACAGGTCTGCGGGCGGAGCTACCCCTTGATGTGCCCCGCCACCTGCCGTTGCCAGTCCTGGAGGCCCTCTCTGGTCTCAACGAGGGTCCACGTACTCAAGGCCATGGAGCACATGGAGTGGACCATCTCCATCTGGGACTGCGCCACATCACGCTGTTACTGTGCCACCACCTTCTGGATTTGTGTCACATCAGCCAGTGACTGCACAGCTCCCTCTGGGACTGAGCCACCTCTCTCTGTCTCTGCGCCACATTGGCCAGCTGGGTGTGTGGGTCGAGTGCCTACTCACCCGGGCCACCCTGAGGAGGTCGTGCAGTTTTTTTTACTGCACTGCTGGTCAGTCCTGATGCCTTTGCCCGAGGCGCTGATCGCCTCTGCCGCCTGCGCCCAGGCATGGGAACAGCGGTGGCAAGCAGCCTCCTTCCTGGGCCGGGATACATGGTCACTCTCCTCCCCTCCACAGGGCCCAAGAGAGTCTTGAGCTCTGAGTCCACGAACCTTGAGGACATTCTCCTCACTGCCATCTTGCTGGCTGGGATGGTGTGTGTGTGTGTGGGGAGTGAAGTGTGTATAAGTGTGCAGCTGGTCAGCCTCCTGAGCGCCAATCGCGAAACCGGTGAATCTGGTACCAATCCTCTTTAGAATTAATTGCGTTCCACATGGTGCCAGTGCTAGCCCCTCAGCAGTAGCGGAATTAGTCCCGATTTGATGCCGTGAAAGTCCACAAATTCAATGTCAACGTCAATACCTAGTCTTAAGAACAGAGAACCCCGGCCAACATCTTTTGGAAGTGAGAGGAAAGGGAAAACATAGCGCAACAAAATGTACCTCACTCTTTCACTGAGGTCCTTCCAAAGCCAAGATTTGTGTATCTTTTTCCATTGAAATCGATGGGAAACAACAAAACAATTGAACAGAGTATGAAACAGGCCATTGGTTTGCTATCGCCTGTACTGTGCTACCAAACAAGATGAAATCCTTCTCCACAGCTATCAAGCAATTAGCTATGTGAAAGTCGCAGAGACTGTGAAAGAAGGCCTGTGGTTATTTTATTGAAGGCAGTGATCCAGCCCTGACACTGCAAGTGGACCGAAGGCTGTTAGCAAAACTTATGAATATAGAGTGGAATTATAAACAAAAGAACAAACATGGGAAGATGATGAGTGAAGTAAGTCATCAATGGGAAGGAACACAGTAGGGGCGAGGATATAATTGTGTCAAAAATAACACAGAGCCCTTTTTACTCTTCTCCCTCTAAAGAAGGTTTATCAAGGGGACATACGTAAAGCAAGGAGACAATAAACTGATTCAAGCAAACAACTTTATGTTCATGAAATTGTAACAAGTTCCAGCGGTTAAATTGGACATCAGCCCGGGTTCCTATTAAATTGCAGTCAGGTGTGTCAAACTGCCTTGTATCTCTACTCATTCCTGCAATGCTTAGTTGCATGATATTCTTGCACATAATATTTTTCAAAGTGATCTTCTATTTTTAATCATTAACTGGTGTTGCGGCGTATAACACGTGCACGTCAAAGGCGAAGTTATACCACGCTGTATTATTTTCTATATTTGCCCTGCTAATGCTCTGACACACCCGACAGCTCCTTGGTAGAAATGAAATGACAGGAGTACTCACAGTGACAGCCAATGTTTCCTGTTGCGTCCACATGGTCAACACTATGACTGTCACGCTACCTTTCGGGTGAATATATCAGCCGACACTCAGGGCAGGAGGCTTACTGTGTTTCAAAATTTGGATAGAATGAATGACTTTTTCCAAACATATTTTGCCAAAGATCCGGGGCTGAAACAAGCATCATGCAAATTAGAATATACTCGCAGAAAGAGAAAAAAAGCTCTGGATAAAATCACATCTTTTAAACTCCGGCAGCTCCTGAACGAGTACCAGGGAGGTGGAGAGGTTCAATAACATTCTGGAGTTCAAACCAATCTTCAGAAAAGACGTGACATTTTTGAAAAGGATGGGGGCACTTGCAATATCCAACTTTGATGCTGAGTAAATGGGATTTAATTGACACCAAGCATAGCACAATTTTGCTTCTGTGTCTGATAAAAGACATTGCGCTCTTATGGCAGAATATTATTCTCAGAGAAAATTCCTATCATTAACCAATTATGTTAAATGGTTAGATCATGACCTCAGCAGGCTGTAGCAACACTTCTCAAAATCCTGTCCTTTAACCCCCCCATCTCTCAAAAGAGAGCAAATATAGGCATGTTGAAATGAAATATTGAATGTACACATGTATCTATATGTATTCACACACATATACAGATATATGTGCACATCTATCTATCTATCGATCTATCTATATCTATCTATCCGCGCATATATATATATATATATTTCTTGTGCGGAACGACGTTGGGGTTTCTCCATTTCATCGCCTGGTCAATGGGGATTCCCATTGTGGGGCAGCCCCCACACCGTCGGAAAACCCCCACGCTGCCGGCAACACGAAGAATACCAGCGGCATGGGGCTGCCGCAGAATGGGAATCCCCATTGACAGGGCGGTGAAACGGAGAAATCCAATGCCATGCCACACCAGAAATCTGGTGCGGTGGGACAGAGAAACCTACCCACTATGCATCTAAAAGGGACTTTGTTAACAAGACCATTGTAGATTAAGATGTACTTTGTAATTGGTGTGTAATTTTTAAGTTGAAGAGGAAGTAAAGGAATATTGTATCATAATCCAAATTTTTCATGTTGAATCATTTTTTTCTTGTTGAAAGTAATTAGTGGTCCTGTAACTCTGTTCCTCCATGTTAAAACATATGGGGTGGGATTTTCCATGCCGGAATGCCCAGAATGCATTCCCTGATGGAACGGAGAATCAGACGTTGGGAGAAAATCGGCATCGGTGCATTCCAAGCACTAGGTGCATTTCAGTCACCCAAGCGTGTGATTTCACTGCACTTACCTCTCTTTGATGTGGTCAATGTTTACAAATATTGGGGTTTCACCACTTGGGTCACTGAAGTGTGATAGAACATGAATGGATCAAAGTTGTAGATGGTTTTTAAAAGCTGTAAATCACAGGCCACTCCTTGAAAGCTATGAATGGCTCACAGCTAATGGTTCTGTGGGAACCAGACAAAGCCACAACTGCTATCCTTCGAGGAATGGACACATGGAGCTGCATTGTAAGTATTACAGCTATAATAGGTCCCACTGTCCCTGTCTGGGTTGCGCTCCAGCTTCCAGACTGTGGTCCTTTTCTGGGGGTGGTGGGTGCTGTGGAGGGGTTTCCTTCAGGTAGGGGTCCCTGTGGGGGGGTTCCCAATTACAGGGATTCTTGGGGCTTCCCCTTATTACCGTGGTCCTGTCCCCCTATTACAGGGGTCCCTGGGTGATCTCCATATTACAGGGGTCTCTGGAGGGTTCCCTGTAATCCAGGGGTCCCTGGGAGGATACCCCTATTACAGGAGTCACTGGGGAGATACTCCTATTGCAGGGAATACTGGAGTGTCCCCCTATTACAATGGTCCCGGGAGGGTTCCCCGATTACAGAGGTCCCTGGTTGGGAGGGTTACCATATTACAGGGGTGCCTGGGGGTCCTTCTATCACGGGGTCCTGGGGGGTGGGTCAGGTCACCCTCATACTTCGGGTTTGGCAGGGGGCACCCAGGCAATCCGAGAGCGGTGTAGGGGATGCTTTGCTGTGTGGTGGCGGCAGGAGTGGGGACCGCGGGAGGGGGGGGGGGGGGGGGGGACCAAATGTTGGTGAGGGGTTTTCGGGGCCGATTTGCGGTGTGGGGGTGGGGGGATTGTCAGCTGTGGGACCTCATTATCAGGCAGTCTGCCCAAGATGGTGGCCCGATACCGGGATTCCCTGGGAATCCCTCATGTTCAACGGCATGCAGAAATTTGCATGGCATGGTACATTGAATTGCAACCTGTTTTACGACTGCAAGAGGATTATAAAACTGGTGGAATTCAGCTCCGGCAGGAGAACATATTAGTCTCCCAGACAGAGAATCCTGCCCATGGTCTTCTCAGCCAGGCTCCATTCTGGGATCTTCCTGTCCTGTTATAACATAATCTGGGATTGTAACAATATATATATATACTTCATATACTAAATATAGATATATACACACACACGCAAGTATATGTTTTAGACATATATATATTTTTTAAAAATCTAAAACCCATAAAATATAGAAATGTACATTGCCACTGCTTACAATGATTCTCAACTCTGATTTTATGTATTCCTGAAAGTTTCATTACATGACTTCCCACCTGCTCACACAGCTATTTTCCACAACTCCAATATATATTATAATAAAGTAAAGTTTGTCATGAAATTGTCAATTTTCTTTTACTCCGTTTTCACCTGGGTTGTTCACAGTAGGGGTTGAAGTGATCTCAGAAGACTTCACTGCTTCCTGAAGTCCAGATTATCCATCTGCCTGCTGTCACCATTTAAAGTCAGGATTGGAAGTTGTGCAATTCCCAATGTGGGACCAGGTCAGGAAGGTCTACTCCCAGAACTGAGCGTGATACCAGAAAGGAATCCTCCGGATCAGCGATGAGACATGGCTGTGAGCAGGAGGCAAGCCAACTGAGACGACTAACAAAAACTGGGCAGCCGTTTCAAACAAAGCTGAAGCAGTCCCAAAGCAATCAATGCATTCTGGCTCCCCACAGCTCCTTCGCCCCCTGAGGCACTCTCAATTACGACGCGAGAGCGAGGTCGGTAATCAAAGGCTTTAATATACAGAGAACAGGACAGCATTCGAGAGAAGTGCGCTCACCACATGGAGCCTTAACCTATATCCTGTTTCCTGGGGGCGTAGCCAGAGGCGGAGTCCCCCAGGGTTCCAAGCCTCTTAAAGGGGCAAGGTATTAAAGGTCAGGTACTGTTTACGGCAGTTATTAATACCGTTCATCACATTCACCCCCTGTTTAAAAAAAACACATAGTCCGTCGGGGGTGAAGTGTTTTAAATTATAAGTTCAGTCTTTGTGAGTGTTTTAAATTATAAGTTCAGTCTTTGTGGCGGTCTGATCGTCCGTGCTGACTTTTGCTGCTCCGGTGGCGCCATGGATGCAGTCGGTTCCGATGGTGGTCTATCCGGGAGCATGGTTGACTGAGACTGTGCCCGCCTTGGATGGGGGGGTATCAGGGGTGATTAGGGTGGTCAGTGCTGGCTGGGGGGGCAGGGGGCGCTATGGGAGGGGCGCTGTCGGTGTCGGCGGTTGGTGCGGGTCGGGGAGTGTTGGTAGAAGGGGGGGGGTTGGTGGGGTCGGTGGGAGAGTCGGTGGGGTCGGTGGGAGAGCCAGCGGGTGCCAGATCTCGCAGGGAGACAGTATCCTGCCTGCCGTCGGGGTGCTCGACGTAGGCGTATTGAGGGTTTGCGTGCAGCAGGTGGACCCTCTCGACTATTGGATCCGTTTTATGGCTCCTCACGTGCCTCCGGAGTAGGACTGGACCCGGAGTCGTCAGCCAGGGTGGAAGAGAGACCCCAGAGGTGGACTTCCTGGGGAAGACAAACAAACGATTGTGAAGGGTCTCGCTCGTGGCCGTACAGAGGAGCGACCTAATGGAGTGCAGGGCATCAGGTAGGACCTCCTGCCAGCGGGCGATAGGGAGACTCCTTGACCGTAGGGCTAGGAGGACAGCCTTCCAAACTGTCGTGTTCTCCCTCTCCACTTGCCCGTTTCCCCGCGGGTTATAGCTCGTCATTCTGCTCGAGGCGATGCCCTTGCTGAGCAGGTACCGACGCAGCTCATCGCTCATGAACGATGTACCCCGGGCGCTGTGGATATAAGCGGGGAAACCAAACAGTGTGAAGATGCTGTGCAGTGCCTTGATCACGGAGGCCGAGGTCGTATCGGGGCAGGTGGACAGCAAAAGGGAAGCGGGAGAATTCGTCGATGACGGTGAGGAAATAGATGTTGCGGTTGGTGGACGGGAGGAGCCCTTTGAAGTCCACACTTAGTCGCTCAAAGGGCCAGAGGCCTTTATCAGGCGGGCCTTGTCTGGTCGATAGAATTGCGGTTTGCATTCCGCACAGATCTGGCATGCCTTAGTCATGGCCTTGACCTCTCCTGTGGAGTAGGGTAGGTTGCGGGACTTGATGAAGTGGGCAAGCCGGGTGAACCCCGGGTGGCAGAGGTCATCGTGGATGGATCTCAGGTGGTCCAATTGCACGTTGGCGCACGTGCCGTGAGACAGGGCATCCTGGGGCTCGTTGAGCTTCCCCGGGCGATATTTAATATCATACGTATAAGTGGAGAACTCTATTCTCCACCTCAGAATTTTGTTGTTCTTTATTTTGCCCCGTTGTGCGTTATCGAACATAAAGGCGACCGACCGTTGATCGGTGACGAGGGTGAACCTCCTACCAGCTAGGTAGTGCCTCCAGTGTCGCACGGCCTCCACAATGGCTTGTGCCTCCTTCTCGACTGCAGAGTGCCGAATTTCCGAGGCGTTGAGGGTTCGGAAGAAGAACGCTACTGGTCTGCCCGCTTGGTTGAGGGTAGCAGCCAGGGCGACGTCTGATGCATCGCTTTCTACTTGGAAGGGAATGGCTTCGTCCACCGCGTGCATGGCGGCCTTGATGATGCCGGCCTTGATATGGTCGAAAGCCGACTGGGCCTCATCTGTCAGAGGAAAAACCGTGGTCTTAATGAGTGGCCGGGCTTTGTCCGCATATCTAGGGACCCACTGGGCGTAATAGGATAAAAGCCCCAAGCACCGTTTGAGTGCCTTGAGGCTACGGGGAAGGAGGAGTTCCTTAAGGGACGCATGCGATCGGGGTCTGGGCCTAGGACCCCGTTTTCCACGACGTAGCCGAGGATGGCGAGCCGGGTTGTGTGGAACACGCATTTCTCTTTGTTGTACGTGAGGTTGAGGGCCCGGCTGTCTGGAGGAACGTCCTCAGGTTTGCATCGTGGTCCTGCTGGTCATGGCCGCAGATGGTGACGTTGTCCAAGTACGGGAAGGTAGCCCGTAAGCCGTACTGGTCCACCATTTGATCCATCGCCCTCTGGAAAACGGAGACTCCATTTGTAACACCAAAGGGGACCCTGAGGAAGTGAAACAGCCGACCGGCTGCTTCAAAAGCCGTGTAGGGGCGGTCCTCTGAGCGGATAGGGAGTTGATGATAGGCCGATTTTAGGTCAACCATGGAGAATACCCGATACTGGCGATGTGAGTGACCATTTCTGCTATGCGGGGAAGTGGGTAAGCATCGAGTTGTGTAAAGCGATTTATGGTCTGGCTATAATCCACTACCATTCGTTGCTTTTCCCCGGAGCAGACTACCAATACTTGAGCCCTCCAAGGGCTGTTGCTGGCCTCTATGACCCCCTCTTTTAGTAGCCGCTGAACCTCTGACGTGATAAAAGTCATGTCTTGGGTACCGTACCGGCGACTCTTGGTGGCGACGGACTTACAGTCGGAAGTGAGGTTCGCGAAGAGGCGGGGTGGCGCAACTTTGAGTGTCGTCATACTGCATACCGTGAGTGGGGGCAGGGGTCCGCCGAACTTCAGTGTCAGGCTCCGGTGGCTGCACTGAAAGTCCAGACCGAGCAACAGGGGGGAGCAGAGTTTAGGAAAGATGTAAAGTTTAAAACGGGAGTATTTAGCGCCTTGAATTGCGAGGTCAGCGACACAATACCCCGTGATTTGAACCAAATGGGACCCTGAGGCGAGGGCAATAGTTTGGGAGGCGGGGTGGGTGCGCAGGGATCAGTGCCTTACCGTGTCTGGATGGATAAAGCTCTCCGTGCTCCCGGAGTCGAATAGGCAGGGAGTGTTGTGGTCGTTGATTCGCACCCGCATCATTGAGTTTCGCAGGTGTTTCGGCCGCGATTGATCGAGTGTGATCGCTCCTAGTTGCGGGCCGTCAGAGTCGAACTCACAAAATGGCCACCCGGAGTCACAAGATGGCCACCGCAGCCGGTCGAACGTGTCGGGTTTTGAAGATGGACGCCGCCAAGATGGCCACTCCCATGACTCGCACAAGGTCGATGACGCGTCGGAAGTAGGCGTGTCTGGCCACCGCGCAGCCGCATTGCGGGGTCTGTGAGACCGGGAGCTTGATTTCTGGGCCTGGTGAGGGTTTTGTTTGTGGCCTTTGGGCCCAGCCAGGCAGACTTTTGCGAAGTGCCCTTTTTTCCCGCAGTCGTTGCAGATCGCGGATCGGGCCGGACAACGCTGACGTGGGTGCTGGCCTTGCCCACAGAAATAGCATGGGGAGCCCCCGGCGTGAGTGGATCGCCGCATGGCACAGGCCTGTAGCATGGCCGAGTCTGGAGTGGATCGAGAGGGGTTCGCAAGATCCGTGGAGTACCTACGGAGGTTACGGTGGGCCGTTTCGAGGGAAGAGGCGAGCGTTACCATGCCCTGGAGATCCTTTGCCCCGTCTTCTAGGATGTACGAGGACCTGATACCAGACACAAGGGCGTCGCAAATATGTAAGTTCCTGTGGTCTTCTGCCGTCACTGCTTTGTGGTCGCAGTTCCTCGCGAGCGCATTGAGTCTTTCTACGAACTCGTCCAGCGTTTCCCCGGAACGCTGGCTGCAGGTTGAGAGCAAATGTCTGGCGTGTACCTTGTTAGTAGGTTTTATGAAACGTTTCTTTAATATTTCGATCGCCGCCTCATAGGTCGTAGCGGTTTCGATCACGGCAGAGAGTTGGTGGCCCACCCGGCCATGTAGTAAGCGCAGCTTGCGAGTGCTGTCGACATCAGTCGTTGAGGAGTCCAGATAATCCTCGAAACACCGGAGCCAATATTTTAACATTTCTGGGGCTTCCGGCGACCTGGCGTCCAGGTTGAGCTTCTCCGGTTTTAGAGTGCTGTCCATCTTGATGTGTCTATATATTAAATTGAGGCACTCTCAATTACGACACGAGAGTGAGGTCAGTAATCAAAGGCTTTAATATACAGAGAACAGGACAGCATTCGAGAGAAGTGTGCTCGCCAAATGGAGCCTTATCCTATATACTGTTTCCTGGGGGCATAGCCAGAGGCGGAGTCCCCCAGGGTTCCAAGCCTCTTAAAGGGGCAAGGTATTAAAGGTCAGGTACCATTTACGGCGGTTATTAATACTGTTCATCACACCCCCGCACATCATACAGGGAGCATTATTTCCCCTCCTCCACTGTCTTGAAATTCTTCTTCCAATATTCACAATCTTTGCCCTGTGCCCAAAGTTCGTACTCGTATTCATCTCCCTTTCTACCCTCAATGCCACAAAGCATAACTACATTCATATAGCATCTTTAACATAGGGAGCATCCTAAGGGCAGCACGGCGACATAGTGGTTAGCACTGTTGCCTCACAGCGCAAGGGACCCGGTTTCAATTCCGGCCTTGGTTGACTGTGTGGAGTTTGTACGTTCCCCCTGTGTCTAATTGAGTTTCCTCCGGGTGCTCCATTTTTCTCTCACTGTCCAAACATGTGCAGGTTGGTGGATTGGCCATGCAAAATTGTCCCTTGGTGTCCAAAGATGGGAGGTTAGGTGGATTGGCCATGATCAATGTGTAGAGTTACAGGGACAGGACGTGGGAGTGAGCCTAGGTAAAGTGTTCTTTCGGAGGGTCAGTGCAGACTCAATGGGCTGAATGGCCTCATTCTGCCCTGTAAGGAGTGTATGTTTCCATGATTAAAGGACAAAGGTCCATGGAAATCCTTCCTTCACCTGGGAGACATCTTTACAGTTTTGAAGCACTGGGTGACCAAGATGATTGCAGAGTAATTGACAGAGTGCTCACAATCTCACAATTCTGTGTTACAGTTGATCACAAAATAATCTAATCCCAATTGTTGCAGCTAAGGCAAGGGGAAAGGAAAATAAGCTTTGAGTTGTTAGAATAGAATTAGTTTCTGAGTCATGTTTCATGATGGAGAGAAAAATGAAGTTTAATTTTAGTTGCTCAGCAGCAAGCAAGAGCTCTTTTAATTGTAACTATTCAGATACAGAAACAGTCCATGTCTAAATGCAGCAAGACCTGGGCAATATCCAGACTTGGGCAAGCAACTAGTGGCAAGTAACATTCGTGCAACACAAGTATCAGCAGATGACCATCTCCAATGAAAGAGAATCTAACCATCTCCCCTTGAACTTTGATGGCATTACCATTGTTGAATGCCACACTATCAACATCCTGGGGATTACGCACAGTGGCGCAGTGGTTAGCATTTCTGCCTCATGGCGTCGAGGTCCCAGGTTCGATCCTGGCTCTGGGTCACTGTCAGTGTGGAGTTTACACACTCCCAGTGTTTGCGTGGATTTCGCCCCCACAACCCAAAGATGTGCAGGCTAGGTGGATTGGCCACGCTACATTGCCCCTTAATTGGAAAATAAAATTAATTGGGTATTCTAAATTTAAAGAAAAACATCCTTGGGGTTGCCATTGACCATAAACTAGACTAGCCATTTAAATACTGTGGTTACAAGAGCAGGTCAGAGGCTGGGGATCCTGCAACGAATAACTCACCTCCTGACTCCCCAAAGCCTGCCAACAATCTACAAAGCACAATTCAGGAGTCTGATGGAATACTCCCCATCTGCCTGGATGATTGCAGCTCCGATAACACTCAAGGAGGTCAACATCATCCAGGACAAATTGATTGGCAACCATTCCACAAACATTCAATCCCTTCACCACTGGTGCACAGTATCTACCAACTGCAAGATGCATTGCAGGAACTCACCGGCTCCATAGGCAGCATCTTCCAAACTTATGACCGCTACCATCTAGAAGGACAATGGTAGCAGGCAAATGGGAACACCACCACTTGGAAGTCCTCCTCCAAGCCACTCACCACCCTGATTTAGTACGATATCCAAGCACAAAAAGGCTGAAAGGGACCTGAACAGTCTAACAGAGTAGGGGCTGTTTAGCACACTGGGCTAAATCGCTGGCTTTGAAAGCAGACCAAACAGGCCAGCAGCACGGTTCGATTCCCGTAACAGCCTCCCTGAACAGGCAGCGGAATGTGGCGACTAGGGGCTTTTCACACTAACTTCATTGAAGTCTACTTGTGACAATATATGATTTTCATTTTTTCATTTTAGTAAGGTAGTAGATGGAGGTTAGGATATCTTGTAATTGCGAAAGTAAAGGAGATTTTTTTTTAAAAAGGTGTGACACTTTTAAAGGTTAATGTTCAGAGAGACCTGGGTGTGTTGGTACAAGGAACACAGTAAAATAGAATGCAGTTCAGCAAACGATTGGAATGGCAAACAACATGTTGGTCCTCATTGTAAGGGTATGGAGTGCAAGAGTAAGGATGTCTTGATAGAAAATAGAATCCCACAGAATCCCTGCAGTGCAGAAGGAAACAAATGGACCCATCGAGTCTGCACCGACCCCTCCGAAAGGCCCACTTCTCGCCCTCATACCCCTGCACATTGATCATGGCCAGTATACCTGAACCTGCACATCTTTGGACTATGGGAGGGAACCGGAGGAAACCCACACAGAGACGGGGCGAACGTGCAAACTCCACACAGACAATCACCCGAGGCTGGAATGGAACCTGGGTCCCTGGCGCTGTGAGGCAGAAGTTCTAACCACTGTACCACTGCGTTACCCATATGCAGGACTTTGGTGAGCTCACACCTACCTAGTGTATCATCTGATGGTTTGCTCCCAGTATCTCAGGATATATATTCCCTGGATTGGTTTCTGATTCTCCGGTCTGCCAGCCCTGTTTTCCGGCGTGGCGCGCCCTCAACAGCAGTTGAATCCTCCGTTCTGACAGCTGGACAATGGGATTTCCGATTGTGGCCACGCCATCGGGAACCCCATGGGCGTAGGTGCGCTGCCGGCGGAGCAGAGGATCCTGCCGATGGAGAATTCCACGCATGTTCTTTCAGAGGGACAATGTGAATGGGGTGCATGCAGAAAAGTGGAGTCGAGTTTGACGATCAGTTATTGTGGAAGGGAAGTTAATGAGTTACCAATTTAGAAGCATGCTGAGAATATTGACTATATTTTAACACTGCTTTTGAGTGAAAATAAGTAGGTCAAGTAATGTAAACTAAATACTGCTTAGTATTTTGTACTCAGCCTTATTATGATAATAAGTTGTTCTTCCGAAGGACAACAAAATGCGTACTCGAATTGTTTTTAAACCAAGGGCAAAACATTCATATGTCCTCTTGCGTATGTTCCCAAGCTTTATCTCTTCAAAGTTGTTTATTTCACACTATAAATATAATGGTTTTCGACTGCATAACTCAGAGTGCAGTGCACTAGATTTTGCAGCTGGAACACTCTCTCTCTCCACAAATATATTTGTGTCAATGAATTTCCTTAAATCGAACCTCGGGGAATTTGTCTTTATTATGATTTCCACAGTAAGAAGTCTTACAACGCCAGGTTAAAGTCCAACAGGTTTGTTTCAAACGCGAGCTTTCGGAGCGCAGCTCCTTCCTCAGGTGAATGATTCTCCTGAGCAAGGAGCAGTGCTTCGAAAGCTAGTGTTTGAAACAATTCTGTTGGACTTTAACCTGGTGTTGTAAGACTTCTTACTGTGCTCACCCCAGTCCAACGCCGGCATCACCACATTATGATTTCCACGACAGTTATAATCACGATAAACAGCAGAGCAGGCTCAAAGAATAATTTAGTCTACTACGGGCTCTACTTCTTAGGTTTTTATGTTCTCAAGCACCTCATATTACTCTACAATCATTTTTAACTGTCGTGTATCAGCCCTATCTCCGGAAATCACCTTTCGCTCGTCAGTTATGCCTATTCCCTACTTTGTGTCATCTGCAAGCTCTTCTGCTCCCTCTATCCAAATACAGATATTGAAAAGAGCGCAATTAGAAGTACTGTACATTCTATCAGCAGAAATACACTTTGTTGTGATCTAGCAATAATCCATTATTGATTTCGTTATTATGTTAGAACAATTGTCTTCAGGATATTTTGCACGTTATAGAACATAGAACATAGAACAGTACAGCACAGAACAGGCCCTTCGGCCCTCAATGTTGTGCCGAGCCATGATCACCCTACTCAAACCCACGTATCCACCCTATACCCGTAACCCAACAACCCCCCCTTAACCCCCCTCCTATGTGGACATTGAACCTGCTTTTTTCAAAGACGCTTTCACCTTATTTATTTCACACCTCAGCACTGTTTATTGGAATGGTGGTAATGTTACTAGACTAGTTATCCTGAGGCCAAGGCTAATGACTTGGGGACATGGGTTCAAATCCCACCAAAGCAGCCAATGGAATTTAAATTCAATTGATAACGTTTGGAAACTCGTATCAGCTTTGGTGTCCATGTCGGATAGCGTTGTCTTATAAAGAAATTTCTGGTTCACTCATGTTGCTCAGGGAAGGAAATCTATTGCCCTTAACTGATCTGACCTGGCCAACATGTAAATCCAGACCCATAGCAACGTGATGATCTCTCAGCTACCCTCTGAAATGACCTAGCAAGACATGCAGTTCAAGGGGAGTTAGGAGTGGGCAATGAATGTCAACCTTGTCAGCATCACCCACATTCCACCATGGAATGAGGAAAAATAACTCTCCCTCCCAACCCTTCCCAACTTCCCAGATGTATCCCCGGTCTCAACTCCGGGCGCTCCGGTTTCCTCCCACAATCCTGAAAGTTGTGCTTGTTCCGTGAATTGGACATTCTGAATTCGCCCTCAGTGTACCTGAACAGGCGCCGTAGTGTGGCGACAAGGGGCTTTTCACGGTAACCTCACTGCAGTGAAGCCTACTTGTGACACTAATCATCATAGATATCATAGAATTTACAGTGCAGAAGGAGGCCATTCGGCCCATCGAGTCTGCACCAGCTCTTGGAAAGAGCACCCTACCCAAGGTCAACACCTCCACCCTATCCCCATAACCCCATAACCCAGTAACCCCACCCAACACCAAGGGCAATTTTGGACTCTAAGGGCAATTTATCATGGCCAATCCACCTAACTTGCACATCTTTGGACTGTGGGAGGAAACCAGGGCACCCGGAGGAAACCCACGCACACACGGGGAGGATGTGCAGACTCCGCACAGACAGTGACCCAAGCCGGAATCGAACCTGGGACCCTGGAGCTGAGAAGCGATTGTGCTATCCACAATGCTACCGTGATTATTATTATTCAAAACAGATTTAGGCCAGATTTCTCCAGCCGTTCGGCGACGGCGGGATTCTCTGGTCCCGCCAGCAGCCCACCCCAGCCCACGGGTTTCCCAGCAGCGTAGGAAGGCTTCAATGGGAATGCCCATTAGCAGCAGCGGGAGCAGAGAATCTCGCCGTCAGCGAACAGCATGCCACCCGCCACCGGCGAGAAACAGGCAGCTGAGAGGCCGGAGAATCCCGCCCTTAGTCATGAAGAATGATACCCATGCATGCTGAGGTCGTTCTTGACAGTGCTTTTAGAGATACGTGTTTTTCTGCTCTCTCTTTCTCTGGAAATGGGTCTTTCTTTTTTTCTTTAATAAGGTGTCTTTCCAAAGGCTGCACAGTGGAAATTAGATCTTGTTTTGTTGACTAAATAACCTACAGTTCTTAACTTCTGCATGAATTTGCATATTCATCTGTTGTGCCCTTCTCTCAAAATCCCAAATTTAACTTCAGTGTACACTTTGCTCAAAATTACACATATATGTAAGGTCATCAGCTTGGGACGTGCACTTCTGATTCTGGAGGTCAATATTTAGATTCCAAGGGCAGCACGGTGGCCTAGTGGTTAGCACAACCGCCTCACGGCGCTGAGGTCCCAGGTTCGATCCCGGCTCTGGGTCACTGTCCGTGTGGAGTTTGCACATTCTCCCCGTGTCTGCGTGGGTTTCGCCCCCACAACCCAAAAATGTGCAGAGTAGGTGGATTGGCCACGCTAAATTGCCCCTTAATTGGAAAAAATAATTGGGTAATCTAAATTTATAAAAAAAAACTAAAAAAAAAATATTTAGATTCCAGTCGCAATTCTAAGTATACATCAGGTCCATTTATAGACTTTGTTACATGTCATCACAGTACTGACATGTTTAATGGTGTCTCGCAATTGCAAGTTGCACAACATGTTTCCTTGAGGAAACTGAAAGAACATCTCTTTGCGCGTTACCTTCTCACATCCTTGAAACATCGCAGAGCATTTCATTACCAATGAATTCATTTTGAAGTTCAATCACCGTCGATCTCAAGCCACCCAAAACAATTTGCACAGAGCCGGGTTCTCACAAACAATACCCGAGTTGAACGGCTAATCTATTCTGATGATGTTGGTTAAGAGAGGAACACTGCCCGGGACAGTAAGAGAATATTCTTCTCTTCTTCACAAAAGATCAGTGTGAACCTGGGCTCAGACGTAGCTGTCTAGCCTTCTGAGCCAGAAGATTGCAGATCCAACCACCACTGCAGAAATATGAATTCATTCTGAATATCCAGGCTGAGGGAGTACTTCATGGCTGCAGTTGCTGCCATCCACCAAGAGAAGTGCAAGCTAAGGCCCGTCTGTCTTTTTGTGTGCATGTGAAAGAACTCCAGGTACCACTGGAAAAGAAGCAGGGAGTTCTTCTATTAGCCTGGCTGATATTTATACCGAAAATAATGTCACTAAAGACAGTTGATCCGTTCACATACCTCTCTGTTATCGGTGTGCACATTGGCTGTCCCATTCACCTGTAGTACATGCTGCACAGATTTCTGTTCAGCTCTTTGGGACGTGCTAAAACTATGAAAGGCAATAACTAAATGTAAATTTTAGAACCATAAAATCCCGACACTGCAGAAGGGGGCCATTCAGCCCATCAAGTCTGCACTGACCCTCTGAAAGAATGCCCTACCTAGGCTCACGGCCCCACCCTATCCCCGTAACCCTGTAAACCCCACCTACCCTTTTGGACACTAAGGGGCAATTTAGCGTGGCCATTCCACCTAACCTTCAAACCTTTGGACTAAATGCTTGAACTAAATGTTCTTTATTTCCTTTGACCGACAGATGAACAGGCAGATAGGTACTTGGATTAATGTTTGTAACCTGAAAGGTGGCTCCTCTAATGATGCAGTCTTCACTTCGGTATAATGCTATACTCTCAGGCTGGAACATGTGCTGTCATCCCCAAGGTTCTGGCTTGTGACTTCAATCTTTAGACGTACGAATTCAACTGAGTCAAGTCCGCACTCATAAAAAAACACCTCGTCGAGGAAGTCAACAGCTTCCCTGCCTGCCAATCGGCTAACAATCCAGATTGCCTGGATTTATAAATTATTGGAAAGATTCCTCCTATTTTTGGAGAGGAGGGGGAAGAAGTGTTCGAAGGAATCATTGCCAAAACTGCCTCATCAAGAATAAGTTCCAAACCACGCAGGCTCTCAAATTATTCCACGTATCTGTTAGAGTCTCAATGTGACCAACAATCGCAATCAGCAATGTACAGCTGGCACCCTCTATTGCCTGAACTGCTGGGTCAATACACAGCTGACACTTTCATCTCAATTGGAGTACAGTAGCTGAAGGCGGACAGGCAATTATGTTTGTTCACAAAATTACATTCATTGTGAGCGATGGGAAAGGCATCTCACTACCAACTGGAGGAGGAAATGCACAAAGCCCCAACAAACCTTCCTTTGCTGTGTTTTCACACACGTTCCCCGAGGAAGATCATCCTGCAGTCTCACAGTAACAGAATACATCAATTAAAATGCAGACTGAGAGCCAGGGGAAGAAACAATGGTGACCTGGACCCCGAAAAAATATTTAATAACAGTTCTTACAAGACTTCCTTGGACACAGCAGTCATGTTAAAGCAGTTTTATAATGGTTAACTTATTATCTCAATAGCACCTTGACCATTATTCTTGTATTTTGTATATTATCTTCATATTTTGCAATATTCTCCCCTTTAACATTACCTCCTGAACCTGATGACTGTTCCTTTGGTGTCATTTCACATATGTTGGTTGCTCTCTAATGCCTTGTCCTGGTGGACACTCTTCCAAAACATACCCAGACAATCAGGCAGCGTATTAAACTATACTGGACATTACTAGATATTTCTGTTATGGAAATAGCTGCATGCAGGATATGGCAAAGAGAGTGGCTCACTGAGGAACAATCAAGAGCAGACACACTGGCTAATTTATCTCAGCATTAACTAAGAGGCTTGGAGGCCACTTGCGTTACCCCAATTGAACTATGCATGTCTTGAATTAACCTTGTCTTCATTCTGTGTTCTGGTCAAATTTCTAGCAAAGAAATTGGAGCGGGATTCTCCGCCGACCCATGGTGAAATCAGGAAACGTGATTGGGCAGAGAATCGGTTCCAATGCCAAAATCGCAGCGGTTGCCAATTTCACGCCAAATCGCAATTTTCCGTCACCATGACAGGTCCTCCAGGTGGGATCCGGTGGATCCTCATCTCTGCGGCGTGTGCCGACATCCGCATTGGTAACCGCTCCGTTCTCGGCCACACCCTAGTCACCTCGAGCGCCCGTTCCCCGAAGGTGGAAGGTGATGAGGATTCGTATGTTCAGCACGCCTCCACCAGTCTGTGCCCTCTGATTGTGGGAGAGCTTCTCTTGCGCAGACACAGCGAGTGCATCGTTAGCCGCACACATGGTTCACAGTGTGGGAAGGGGGATTGTGAAAGAAGAGCTGAGGGGAGCGTGGTGGATGCTCTTGTTGGAGTGGAAGGTTTTCGGGCTGCCCAGTGTAGGTCGTTGACCTTCTTGCAACACTGGAGACCAGCCCTCCTGGTCACACTTCCCAAGCTCATGATCACCTTCCTAGTCCCAGGCGGCACTGGGTGCTCTGTGGCTCACCCTCTGGAACCATCAAGGGGATAGGATATCCCTCTTGGCCTCCACCGCTTCGAGACACCTCCCCAGGTCTGCATCCGCAAATCTTGGGGCCGGTCTTCTACGTGACATGAATGCGAGCTTAGTGGGGTTGACTGTGCAAGTGCTGTTTAAATGCTGCTTGACCTTGTTTGGGGGGGCGGGGTGGGGGGGGGGGGGGGGGGGGGGGGGGGTTGCTAGCGAGTGTGGTGTTGGCAAATAGGCTGGCGAGCCTTTATTTGCGGCGTGAAATCATTGGGGCCTCATTATGTGGACCAATTAACTTTGAATTGCGTTGCTGGCCTTGCCGGGCTGAGCGTTGGGAAGCCCGAGGCAGTTCCCGCTTGCTACCACACTGAGAAATCTTTCCAGAGAATCATGCTCAATGGATCAACTTTCCAGGCCTTTCAGTGACTATATGACATCAGAGCAGATGTAGGCCACTCAGTCTTCTCTGTCATTCAATGAAATCATGAATGAACTGATGTGACAGCCCTCAACTGCACTTTCCCACCTTATCCCCATAACTCTTGATTCTCTTACTGATTAAAAATCTGTCTATCTCTGTCTTAAACATACTTAATGACACAGACTCTACAGCTCTCTGCAGTAAATAATTCCACAGATTCGCTACCCTCTAAGAGAAGAAATTCTGCCTCATTTCTGGCGTAAATGGGCGACCCGTTACTCTTCCATTTTACTCTCTGGTTCGAGACTCTCCCACAAGAGGAAACATCCTCACAGTATCTATTCTGTCAAGCCCCCTGAAAATCCTATATGTCTCAATATGGTCACCTCTCATTCTTCTAAACTCCAATGAATACAGGCCCAGCCGACCGAATCTCAACCTCTCCTCCATTCCCAGGATCCACCTGATGAACCTTCTCTGGGCAGTGTCCAACACCAGTATATTTTTCCTTTGTTAAGGGGACCAACACTGCTCACAGTTTGCAGCTGTTGTCCAATTAGTGCCTTGTATAGTTTTATCAGGACTTCCCTATTTTTATACTCCATTCCCTTTGAAATAAAGGCCAACATTCCATTTGCCTTCCAATTACCTGCCGAACTTGCATGCCAGCTTTTTTGAGATTTATGCACAAGTACCCCTAAATCCCGCTGTGCTGCAGTTATCTGCAATCTTTCTCCATTTAAACCATATTCAGCATTTTATTATTCGTACCAAAATGCATAACTTCACATTTTGTAACATTATATTCCAGCTGCCAAGTTTTTGCCCACTCACCTAACCTGTCGAAATCTCTCTGTGGACTCTTTGGGTGGGATTCTCCGACTGCCCCCCCCCCCCCCCCCCCCCCCCCGGCCGGGTTGGAGAATCGCCGGGGGCGGCGTGAACCCTGCCCCGCCACTCCGACGGCAGCCGCCATATTCTCTGGCCGACGCAAAATGGCGCCGACGGGAATCGCGGCACGCGCCTTGCAGAATCGCGAGAATCGGCGTGATGCAATGGGCCCTGGGGCTGCTACAAATCTCCAGCCCGAATAGGCTAGTCCCGCTGATGTGACCATAGGTCACGCCGGCGTAAATCAAACAAGCTTTTTAACGGCGTCAACCAGTCGTGCTCGTTGACGCTGGCAAGCGCGGCAGTAGTGGACGGCATGGAGCGGCCGCCGGAGAGGAGACGGCACGGCCGTAGCTGAGGGAGATGGTGGTCGCGGGTGCCGGTGGAGGGTGCTCCCCAGGGCTGAGGGTGCGTGCCGGTGATCGGGGTCGTTGCCGAGCTTGGGGGTGCTGGGGTTGGGGTGGGGAGGGGATGGGGGTGCCAGGGAGGGGGTTGCCGGGGAGGGGATGTGCCAGGCAGGGTGGGTGCCGTGGAGGGGGGTGCCGGGGAGGGGGATGCCGGGGAGGGGAGTGCCGGGCAGGGGAGTGCCGGGGATGGCGGGGGGGGGGTTGTCGGGGAGGGGGTGTGCCGGGCTTGGGAGTGCCGGGGAGGGGGGTGCCGGGGAGGGGGGTGCCGGGTAGGGGGAGTGCCAGGGAGGGGGGGGTGCCGGGGAGGGGGGGTTTGCCTGGCCAGGTGCCAGCTGGCAACAGTGGCGACCATGCAGCCCATGGCACCTGGCTGCAGACGGGGCTGTGGGCAATGATGACATGTCGTTTATCCCTGCTCCCCACCCCCTGCAGACTGTTATGTTTGGGCACCAACCAGCGATGTTGGCCGCTGTGGCGGGAGCCACTGTTCTACATGTTGCCCTATGGGAGCTGGAGCAGGAGCGTTCCAGGGAGGCAGTATTAGGCTGCCGCAGAGGAGCGTGCCGCAGTGGAGCAGGTGGCAGCCGCTCAGTCTGGAGAGCCACCCACCCGACAGGGCGAGTAGGAGGAGGAGGTGGTGGTGCCACGGCGACGGAGGCTCCCAATGAGGCCCCGTGAGTACTGAGCATGCAGGAGCAGACTCCGGATGAGCCGGGAAACCGTCCCGATATCTGCCACCTGATAGCACACCTGGCACCTTGTGGGACTGGGGGAGGACACCCTCTCCCGGTGGCCGTCAAGGTTATGGTGGCCCTGAACTTCTACGCAACAGGATCTTTCCAGTCGCCGAGTGGGGACCTGTCCGGCATCTCCCAAGTGTCGGTGCACAGGTGCATCCGTGCAGTGACTGACACCCTGCATGCCATCGCGGACCACCACATCCAGTTCCTTGTGGACCGTGCCCACCAGGATACCCAGGCAGTGGGCTTTGGTGCCCTGGCCAGGATGCCCATGATCCAGGGGGCGAACGATTGGATGCACGTTGCAGTGTGGTCACCAGCGGATAACAGGGCTGTATTCACGAACAGGAAGGGGACCTACTCCATGAACACTCAGGTGGTCTGAGACCACCCCATGAGGATTCTGCATGTCTGCGCCCGGTACCCAGGCAGTGTGCATGGCTCGTATTGGCCCAATCGTTCATCCCCGCCATGTACGACGGAACCCCCCCCCCCCCCCCCCCCCCGGCTGAGGGGCTGGTTGTTGAGCGACAAGGGTTATGCGTTGCGGTCGTGACTGATGACGCCTGTACGGAGGCCACAGGCCGACGCGGAGAACCGCTGCAACGATGCCCATGCAGCGACCAGGGGTGTGACCGAGAGGTGCTTTGGGCTGCTGAAGATGCACTTTGGGTGCCTGTACCGCTCTGGAGGGGACCTCCAGTACCCTGGAGAGGGACGGCCGCATCGTTGTGGTCTGTTACATCCTGCACAACATGGCCCAGCAGAGGGGCGGTGCTGGCGGCAGAGGAGGGGGAGGGGGAAGAGCAACACAACGAAGGGCAGTCCTTCCCAAATGAGGAGGATGGGGGCAATGTACAGGACAGACGGGCTGGACATGGATGGGAGGCTGCCCACCGTTACCGGCTGGGCCAGCGGCCACGGGCAGGTTGATAACCGCACGGTTCACAGGATAAGGGGGGTGTGGGAATCCAAAATATGGGCACGGACAGTATAGTACGCTACCAGCCTACCACCCTCACCCCACCGACCACCAACCACCCTCACCCCACCCACCACAAACCACCCTCACCCCGCCCACCACCAACCACCCTCACCACGCCCACCACCGCTACACCTGCGTGCACACCACCCCTCCATTGCACATCCACCTGCGGCACAACGGGCAGGGCGCACACAGTCACCAGTGGAAGCGTGTCTATTGCGTGCAATGGAGGATGATGACATCCCGCTCTGCAATGAGCTCCGGGCTCTACATCGTTAAACAATGTCAGACTCATGGCCACAGTCACACCCTCCACCTCGGCCATCCCTGCATGCGGCCTGACACTGTAGCTCACAGTCCAGTCTTTTGCCCGGGGGGGAATGGTGAGGGCGACGCGGGGGGGGAGGGATACACTCACCTGAGCTCGACGTCCTATTACCCCTCACACACACTGGTGCTCAGCTCACACCCCCGCATGCATCGGACAGAGCAGAGGCAGCTTCTGTAGGTGTGGAAGTGATTTTAATGACAAGCAGTTCATACACGTGCCCTAGCCCCTATAACTAGTCTGTGCCCTGCATCTGTGCCAACTTATGCATGACTAATTTTTTGGCCTTACAGGCCCTATGACTACGTCTCGGTGGTTCCCCAGACGGTACACCAGAAATGGAGGCGGACTCCTGTGATTCCTGCCCTGTGACTAGGACCCCTTTGGCGGCCGCTTCCTGGGTCGGCCCGGCCTGGATGGGCCAGACTTCAGCCAGGCCGACTGGGATGGAGAGCTGCCAGCCTGTCCTGTCTGTTACCCACCAGACGCATCTGGGACAGAAGTGGGGGGAGTCCGAGGTGTTGCGGTGTTCCGGGACCACCGCAGGGGGACCCGGAAATGGCCTAAGCACCTCCTCCTCCCTCGGGGTGCCCGATGGCCCCGGGGCCTCTCCATGGGGTGGGGGTGCGAACGGATACAGCACCCGACGCATCCTCGGCACCTGGTGCTGCCAGTCCTGGAGGCCCGCCCTGGTATCAACAAGGGTCTGCAGGTTTCCAACCTTGGAGCTCAAGGAGTTGGCTATCCCTGTCTGTGTCTGGCCGAAGCCGGCCAGCACCTGCGCAATGGCGTCGATGCCCTCAGCGATGGCCTGCTGAGACTGGGCCATGGCTTGTTGAGACTGGGCCATGGCCTGCTGAGACTGGGCCATGTCGTTGAGAGCCTCTGCAATCTGCAGCTGGCTCTGGCTAATGGCTGCCTGTAAGAGGGCAGCCATGTCCTGGGCCACAGATGCCAACTGCATGGAAAGCCCCAGGCCTTGCATACTGCTCCCCATGTCTGACACCGTCGCACCCATTGCCTCCATCGCGGACGACACCCATGCGGTTTCGGCCTGGGTAGCATGCATGACGGGCACCTCTCCCTGCGGGTGGACTCCTCAACCTGCG
Organism: Scyliorhinus canicula; assembly: GCF_902713615.1. Lineage (NCBI taxonomy): Eukaryota > Metazoa > Chordata > Chondrichthyes > Carcharhiniformes > Scyliorhinidae > Scyliorhinus > Scyliorhinus canicula. Next base: position 25,227,356 of record NC_052166.1, on the reverse strand, counting down.
TCTAAAGCTGCTGCAAGCCAGCCCATCACCCCCTTCAATCGTCCCTGTGTCATCGGGTCTGTGGGTGGGTGTGGTAACTCCAGGAAACCAGGACCCGTCTGGGCGGCATTTGGCTGCTGGGGCCGGGCTGCCCTCCGACCATCCGGCCCCTCGGCAGTTCCTACCTCCACCTGCTGTACCGGGACAGCTGTGTTGTGCGCACCAGTTAGTGTATTAATGGTACACCATTAGTACACTGATCTTCTCATTGCTAAAGTACCCAACCAAGGTGAGTGTCTCTGTGATGGTGGAGGGTGTAGGAGATAGCAGTGGCGTAATGTCATGCGCCTCATCCGACACGAAGTCCGGAGTCCCCTGGAGTGGTGTTTCCTGTCCATCCATCCCCTGTGTGTGGGTGGCCTGAGTGGGTGTGTCCTGTATGTGGGTGTCCTGGGTGGGTGTGTCCTGTATGTGGGTGTCCTGGGTGGGTGTGTCCTGTATGTGGGTGTCCTGAGTGGGTGTGTCCTGTATGTGGGTGGCCTGAGCGGGTGTGTCCTGTATGTGGGTGTCCTGGGTGGGTGTGTCCTGTATGTGGGTGTCCTGGGTGGGTGTGTCCTGTATGTGGGTGTCCTGGGTGGGTGTGTCCTGTATGTGGGTGTCCTGGGTGGGTGTGTCCTGTATGTGGGTGTCCTGGGTGGGTGTGTCCTGTATGTGGGTGTCCTGGGTGGGTGTGTCCTGTATGTGGGTGGCCTGAGCGGGTGTGTCCTGTATGTGGGTGTCCTGGGTGGGTGTGTCCTGTATGTGGGTGTCCTGGGTGGGTGTGTCCTGTATGTGGGTGTCCTGGGTGGGTGTGTCCTGTCTGTGGGTGTCCTGGGTGGGTGTGTCCTGTATGTGGGTGTCCTGGGTGGTTGTGTCCTATGTGTCAGTGTCCTGGGTCGACTGGGACGGGGGCCTGTTGGTATGGCTGCCCTCCTCATCGCTGGGTGCGGCCCACCGCCATCGCCGCACTGGCACTAGATGGGGGCAGCGTACGCCTGACGGTCCGGGTCGATCCCTGGCTCATGGGCGCCCTGGCACTGGGTGGGGGCATCGTATGCCTGACGGCCCAGGATCTATCCCTGTCTTATGGGCGCCCTGGCTCGTCCAGGGGGCGGTCGGCATCCGCAGGAACAGGTGGGTCGACGTTTGATCCTGCAACAAACAATACTGCATGCACGGTTAGACACGCAGACGGGGATGGGGGAAGGGGGATGGGGGGATGGGTCAAGGGGAGGGGGGTAGGGGGGCAGGCAGTGGGGGGTCTCACTTGATGCTGCACCCCCGACATCTGCACCCGCAACCTCTCAGTCCTCGAGTCCGCCTTCAAGGTCCAGGGGCCTCTCTTCATGAATGGTGAGGGGGCGCAATTCAAGTGGGCCCCTTCCGGTCCTCTCATGCTCTCGGTTGTTCAGAGCGCGCTTCTCCTGTGGGGGTGGTGAGGGGGAGGGGGTGACAGAGATAAAGGGCAACAGTGTTAGGCGGACATATACTTACGGACCAACGGTTGTGTGTATGTTTGCAGAGGTTCACACCCCATCCTGCCCATGCAGCCTGCATGGGTGGGTGCAGCCATGTCGGTTTCAGCTGAGACTGTGCTGCCCATCCTGGAGGGGAGGGGGGGGGGGGATGGAAGGGGGGGGGCACTCATCCTGGCTGCCTGACTAGGTCATTGACCTTCTTGTGGCACTGGATGCCTGTCCTGGCTGTTATGGCCACGGCGTTGACAGCCTCTGCCACCTCCATCCACAGGTGCCTGCTGAGGTTAGGTGCGACCCTGCGGCCGTGTCCTGGGTACAGGGCCTCCCTCCTCTGCTTCACTGCATCCAGAAGTGCCTCAACGTCCCGCTCCTGGAGCCTCACAGCTGCGCGGCAGGCGGCCAATTTGCCGGGTATCTGGCGGTGGCGTCTTTTATGCTGCGACGCTGCGCGGCGTCATTGATGCTAGCCCCTTCCGGGTCGGACGTTTCCTGACGTTCCGGGCGGCCCGACGGCGGAATGGTTCACGCCGCTCTTGGCACCACCATCGGGCCGGAGAATCCCGGCCTTTGTGTTATCCTCACTACATGCCTTCCAACGTATTTTGGTGTCATCCATAAACTTGGCAATAGTGCATTCACTTTCCCTGTCCAAGTCATTAAAATAAATTGTGAATAATTTTGACCCCCACACGGTTCCCTGCAGCACTTTACTACTTACAGCTTGCCATCCTTAAAATGCTCCTCTAATCCCAACTCTGTCTTCTGTCAGTTAGTCAATCCTCTATCCAAGCCAACACCATGGGTTTTTATCTTATTAAGTTGCCTTTTGTGTAGTACCTTACTGCATCTACTCGTTCCCCTTCACCTTTTCTGCTCATTACTACCTCAAAGAATTCTAATACATTTGTCAGGCATGATTGCCCCTTAATTTTTTAAAAATAAATTTAGAGTACCCAATTCATTTTTTCTAAGGGGCAATTTTAGCCTGGCCAATCCACCTACCCTGCACATCTTTGGGCTGTGGGGGCAAAACCCATGCAAACACGGGGAGAATGTGCAAACTCCACACGGACAGTGACCCAGAGCCTGGATGCGAACCTGCTAACCACTGCGCCACCGTGCTGCCCTTTGATTTCCGCTTCATGAAGCCAAGGTGACTTTAGTTGATTATATTATGCATTTCTAAATGTTCTGTCATTATATCCCTTCTAATAGGCTCTAACATTTTCCCAATGACAGAAGTTAAGCTAATTGGTCTACATTACTTGTTTTTTGTCTCGTTCCTTTTTTGAATAACGGTGTTACCTTGGCAGTTTCCCAATCCTCTGATTGGCAGTTTTCAAATCCTCGGGGGCTTTTGCAGAATTTAAGGATTCTTGGAAGGTTACTATCAGTGCCTCCATTATCTCTGCAGCTACTTCCTTTAATATCCCAGGGTGCAACCCATCAGGTCCAGGTGACTTATTGACCTTTTTGGTGTGACACTTTCTGCAGGAAATATGTGATATATGCAACCAAGACAATTAAAAGTGTCTCAGTGAGTTCAGGGAACATGGGTATATTTTAGGAACAAAAGTGTCATCAGTCACCATCCCGCCTTTCACTTTCATAAATATTCTTTATTAATTGTTTACACAATGACTGGACAGGTTCCTCATTGGTATGTACATTGTTCCTCACATTATTCCAACAAAAATACACTGCTAAGAACCTGTGTTTCAAGTTATCCTTTGAGGTTTTCAGGCACTCTCACAGGTAACATCAGCGGGGGTCTTAACAACTCTCTAATGATGATGAGTGCTGACAGTCTCCCCGTAATTCCAACTGCAGAATCTCGGGCATCAAATTTGTGGACTCAGCTCCTTGACATCAATAATCTGGGAATCGTGAAATTGTGCAGTGTACTAATAGAGGACCGACATTGGTTGATAGTTCGGCAATGCTGCAATTTTGAATTGTGCATTCTTGGCTTTGTTCGGGGAAATTAATAGATTTAATAAAAGGGGAATTAGAGCTCACACCCTGCACTCGAGCTAGCAAAATGTGTTGCACATCCCAAGGATCTGAGAACAGCAAGAACCATGCAGCAATAGTAAGAAGTCTTACAACACCAGGTTAAAGTCCAACAGGTTTGTTTCAAATCGCTAGCTTTCGGACCACTGCTCCTTCCTCAGGTTCCAATTCAGCAATAGCCTTAGTTGTTTATGTCAGAGCAAATGGTCTCTGGCTCGGAGGAGATTCTGAGTTCTCCATGTTTGAATCATGAATAAACAGTTGTGTGGGTAACCTGAACCCACAATAAAGGTAGTCAAATGCATTGTCAAAAGTACAATCTTCCTTGTAAAATAAATTGACAAAGTTTCCAAACAGCAACAGTGAAGCAACGCTGTCTTGCAGACTGAAACCCCACCCAAATGCCCACACTTTCTCAAGAGGGAGAAAGGCCCGCGCATGCTCAAAAGGGAGAAAGGCTCACAAGAACACTCTGTAACTTTAACCCGAGTCTCCTGTGGTTTGTTTGTAGAAGTCCACCACAGCATCTTTAATGCCCCTCTACCCCCCACCTCCCCCCACCTGCCCCCACCCCCATCCCCCCCACACACCTCCACCACACCAAACCCGCCCACCCCACCCCCATCTCCCCACACACCCACACCACACTAAACCCCTCACCCCCCCACACACCCCACCCTCATCCCACCCACACACCCCACCCCCACACTCCCCACACACCCCACCCACACACACACATCCCACCCCCCACACCCACGCACACACACACACAACCCCCCACACGCACACACCGTTAAACCCCTGATAACCAGTTGGTGAAGGAATAAACATGGAATAGATTTATTCATGGAGTAAAATGTTGCAGGTATCTATCTCCTGATTCCACTCTACCCTTGCATCAGCAAGTATCTCTTTATATGTACGTAACCCTAAATTGGTATAATTAACATTCACAACATTACAGAGGTCACTCCAGCCCTGCAACACTCTAACTGTTCACCAGTTCTAGCCTATTGCATACCTCTGATTTTAATCACTCCACCATCAGTGACCATTCTTTCAGCTCCATTCTTTCACATTTTTTAAGTCACTTCTTAAAAACACCCCTGTGACTAAGTTTTTGGTCTTCTGTCCTCGTCGCTTATTATTTGGCTCAGTTCCAAAATTTGTTTGATCGTGTTCCTGTGAGGCACATTAGAATGCTTTACTATGTTGAAGAAGCTTCATTAAATAAATTATTTGTGTTGAAAAGGCTTCAACAGCCAGGCCCTCAATTACGCTACGAACAAATCACAGAACCTTCTGGAAACGACTAACCATTGGTGAATAAATCAATCAATCATTCCCATTGAGAGGGACACTCTACACAAGGCATTGGACAATTGTTTCTCACTTGGGGTAAGTGAAAAGTCTATTGTCATTTATCATAACATTGAGATGCCCAAGGAACCCAATGATGAATTACCTAGTGACGCATACACGTGCACATTGCTTTATCAGGTAAAGACACAGAAAGGCTTTTTCTTGAAGGTGATTGTCCTCATAATAAAAGAAATGTAGATTTTTAAGGTTTCTTTACAGTGAAGCTTGGAGCATAGTTAATAATTTGAGACTTTACAAATACTTTGAGCTTAAATTCAGTATATATTTCCATTGAGAATAGATTGTGCAGTTTGATTTATGATTGTATATTAGGAATGAGCGATCCCCACAACCGCTATAATGGACACCACATTATGTTTGATGTCGCATTAAGAGAGGGAGTGTTCATTAAAACATGCTATACAGTCAGTTAAGTGTCCCAATTAACTCCCTACCCTCGATCACCATCCCGGTAAAAACACGCATTACTCAAATAGGACTCAGGCAAAGGAAGAGACAACTGAAAACTGGTATGTAATACTATTTTTAATTAGAATTTGGACTAAAAAAATCATTGAATGATGGAAAGTTACAGAACTGGAGGCTATTGCGCACATTACGCTAGTTCGTTGAAACATCTATCCAATTAGTCCCACTGTGCCATCCTTTCCCGACAGTCCTGCACTTTTCCCCCATCAAGTATTGATTCAATTCGCCTCTTAAAATGATTATTGTGCCTGCTTCAATCACCTTCTCAGGCAGCGCATTCCAGATCCCACAACTCACAGTGTTAACAAAAATTCCCATTACTTTACTTCTTTTGCCAATTACCTTAAATGTTGCCAATTATGCTAAAACTGGAACGTAGCCGCTGATAGTTCTGCAATCTCTTAAAGGGGCAGATAAATCCTGTGCAACAATTAATCCTCAGTAACATAAGATTCAGCTGTAGCTTTGACATTACCAGCTGATTCTGAGCGCCTCTTATAATTTATGAAAATAATGATTTATATTTACACAGCATTTTTCAAAACTACCCCACGTCTCTTGAAGTGCATTCGCTGTTGTATTGTCGGAAACGTAGCAGCCAATTTGTGCACAGCCAGATCTCACAAACAGCAATGTGTTTAAGGCCAGGTATCTTTTTTGAAATGTTGATTCAGGGATATATATCGGCCAGGACACTGGGGATAGCTCCCCTGCCCTCCTTCAAAATAATGCCACAAAGGATCTTTTACACTGCAGGTAGATGAATGTTAATGTTTCATCTGAAAGATGGCACCTCCGAAATTGCAGCACTCCCCCAGTGACAGACTTTATTTTATTCCAGAATTCTTCAAGATTGACACTTTCCACATCAAATCACATAAACAGATTTATGCATCTTGGGTACATGGATCCTCAGTTAGTTTGATTTCTTGGCTTTCACTCCTTTTAAATTTTTTGTTTCAATAATAGACCTGCAACAGCTTTATCGAAAGGCAGCAGCAGTCCAGTGGCTGACCACGTTCCTATCAATGCAACACTGTACTGAAGAAAGTAATTCTACACTGTTCAAAGCTATTTTGTTGAAGGGACGCTAAACATGCAGGCAATATAAACTCCAAGAGCACTCAGACGTAATGGTATTAAAAAGCAGCCTTAACCTTAAGTGAACAGCATAGACGCATTTAAGGAAAAGCTATGTGCAGCAAGCAATTAGGAAATATGGTGGTATATTATCCTTTATCACAAGAGGGTTTGAGTACAGGAGTAGCAAGTCTTTCTTCGATTGTATATTGTCTGTGCAGAGTCTGCACGTTCTCCCTGTGTGTGCGTGGGTTTCCTCTGGGCTCTCTGATTTCCTCCCACAGTCCAAAGATGTGCAGGTTAAGTTGATTGGCCATGATAAATTGCCCTTAGTGTCCAAAAAGGGTAAGTGGGGTTACTGGGTCACGGGGATAGAGTGGAGGTGTGGACTTGGGTAGGGTACTCTTTCCAAGGGCCGGTGCAGACCGATAGGCCAAATACTGTATGATTCTATGAACCTTGGTTAGACTGCACCTGGACTACAGAGACCTGGGTTCGATTCTGACCTAGTGTGACTGTCTGTGTGGAGTTTGCACTTTCTCCCCATGTCTGAGTGGGTTTCCTCCAGGTGGTTTTCTTCCACAGTCCAAACATATGCAGGTTAGGTGGATTGACCATGTTAAATTGCCCCTTAGAACCCAAAGGTTAGGTGGGGGGGAGGGGGGGGGGGGAGGGGGGGGGGGGGGGGGTTACAGGGTTGTGGAAAGTGAGCCTCAGTGGGCTGCTCTTTCGGAGGGTCGGTGCAGACTCAATGGATCAAATGATCTCCTTCCACACTATAGGTGTTATGGGCCAGGGTTTAGAGAATCCCAAAATGTATCATGGAGTTCACCTGACCCACAACTTTTAATAGATTGTGGTATGGGGAGCACACAGCCCAATCTACAGGTGTGGTATAGCAGAAATCGAAAAGTGTTTTTTATAAAGCAAAACAATGTTTATTCTGTGAACTCAAGTTAACGTTTTTAAAACATACAGTGAACATCTTAGCAACCATCAATTCAAATCCAACTCCCAAAGATACAACATTAAGTAACCCTTAATAATCTCCCAAACAACATCCAGAAGACAAAAGGAACTCCTTTTAACAGAAGTGCATTAGGTTTACATTCACTCCGGAGAACATTTATAATTCTGAATTCACCAAATGATCAAGAGATAGTCTTTTCATGGCAGAGAGATCAACAATACACCTGCTTTGTCTGGCTTCAGCTCCAACACTGAAAACGAAACTAAAACACACCCTGCAGCACACATTGTTCGAAAGACCAGCGACACATGTATACCTTGGGCCGTCGCCGGTCTTCTCTTCTGGGTCCCTCCCTGGCCTTATGGGCAGCCACGTTCTCAGGGTGTAGGGCGGGGCACTGCACATGGGCCGCCGTCTTGAGTCTCTGTCGAGGCTGCTGTCGCTGCCTTCTCCGGTGTCTGGAGAAGGCATTGAAAACTGGTTGTCACTAAATGTGTCAACTCATTTCCAGATTATGTACTATAAAATCCCAATCAGACTGTAAATAAAACCAATTCAAATTGTCATGATATTGCGATTATTATATTACAGATTTTAAGGACAACTGTTTCTTTTTATACAGGTGTCTGGCCGCCGGGCCTACCAACAGCACCGTGAGGGCAGCTTCTGCGGAGTCCAAGATATTGTCTATCCCATGCAATATCTGTAAGGGATTGGTGAGAATGTGAGGCTAATAACCAGCGCTGATTTCCACCCCAGGACCCTCCATGTCCCCCATCCATCCTCCCCCCGCCTCCACCCGACCGCCCTGCCCACACATCCCCTACCATCCCCTGATCACCGGATCCAAGACCCTGTACGTAACATTACCTGGACCAGGCGCTAGTCCCTTCCCGGTGCACACACCCACTGAAATGTCACTGGTATTGGGGCCCAGCCATTGGGTGTTCAGATGTCAGCCGCTGCATCTTAGGTATTGCTCCCACGGTGTTAAGGCACAATGTCCAGGCATCACGGTCTGATTGGGGTGCTGGGCAATACCTCCCACTTGCTACATGGCGCACCTATCCATGGGGATCCACTTGGGATGTGTGAAGTGCTCACTTAACAATTCCCAATTAGCTATAGCCTTCAGCCACATGGCCAGAGGCTTCTGCGGTCAGTGTCAGTTATGGGTGGTCAGTGGGGCAGGTGGGCAGGGGCTGGGAACGGAACCACATGGACCAGGGGTTGGTATGATGGACCCGCGGGCACTGAGACACCTGCCCCCAAGCCTAGCCCAGGCCATGGATGACCACCCATCCCCGCTTCGCAACCCCCCCTCGCCTGATGGCAGCCCACCTCAACTGAGGTTGCCCCCACCCCTCTGGGGGTCCCCCACCCCCTTCCGAACACTGGGGCAGCAATCCCCGTACCCTCGAGCTATTTGCCTGTGAATGAAGGTGGCCACTCACCTCCTTGGGTCTCCACAGCGGCCTTCTTGTTTTTAAAAAGGAGTACTAATTGGCACCCACGTGATCACTTTCTGGGGGGGCTGTTAGATCATGGGAGGCCATTAGATAGGGATTCGCTCCCATTAATTGTATGGAGATTGGGCTTAAGTGGTGATTATTGGTTTCGCTCGAAAGGGGACTTGTGTGGGATCCTGATTTCGCCAATGGGAGCAGGCCGGCGAGGTCCTCATTTTTGGCATCTGCCGCGATTTAACGGCTGTGTCACACTCTCGCTTAAGCGCAACCCGGCCATTAAATTGCGCCCCATAAGACGTAGAAGCAGAAGTAGGCGTTTCAGCCCATTGAGTCTGCTCCACCATTCAATGAGATCCTGGTTACTCTGATATCATCCTCAACTCCACTTTCCCCATAACCCTTGATTCTCTCACTGATTAAAAATCTGTCTATCTCAGTATTGAACATACTTAACAACCCAGCCTCTATATCTCTGTGGTAAAGAATTCAACAGATTCACTACCGTCTGAGTTCAGAAATCTTCCTCATCTGTGATTATAATGGCCGACTCCTTAGATTATGTCCTCTGGTCCTCGGCTCTCCCACAAGGAGGAACAACCTCTCAGCATCTACTCTGTCAAGCCCACTGAGAATCCTATTTAGCTAAATGAAGTCACCTCTCATTGTTCTAATGAGTACAGGCCCAACTTCTCCTCCCAAGAAAATCTCTCCATACCCAGGATCAACCAAATGAACCTTCTCTGGACTGCCTCCAATACCAGTCTATCTGTCCTTAGATAAGGTGACCAAAACTGTTCGTAGTGTTCCAGGTGTGGTCCAGCTAGTGCCTTGTATAGTTTTCACAAGACGTTCCTATTTTTACACTCCATTCCATTTGAAATAAAGGTTAACATTCCATTTGCCTTCCCTATGACCTGCTGAACTTGCATGCTAGCTTTTTGTGATTTATGTAAGAGGACTCCCAAATCCCTCTGTGCTGCAGTTTTCTGCACCCCTTAATGGTGAGGGATATTGAGGTAGTGCGGGAAGGTGGGGTTCTGGTAGAAGATGACCTTAGTGAATGGTGGAGCAGGCTCAAAAGGCCATCTGGCCTTCAGCTGCCTAGGCCCAAAACTTTATAAACCTTTCCCGAAACCTTTCCACCCCTCTTCCCACCCCCACCCCATTCCTCCTTGACGATACTTCTCACAACCTACCTAACTGGCAAGCTTTTAGATTTCTGCCCTAATATTTCTTTCTCGACACTCCTCTGAAACATCTTCGGATCTTTTCGTACATTAAAGGGGCTATGTAAGCAGGAGTTGTTGTCAACTGCTGAAGGAAAACACGCGACATTCAGCACCCCTCATAAATGAACAGAAACAGTTTTGATTCTGCCTACTTCATATGGCCCTGGAAGTATTGCAGTCAACTGTACCAGACAAGTTAATTGCACACCTTGAGTGAGACGGACATGATGTGTTGCTAACTCTCTCTCTCTCTCATTATCCCTGATTTTGAGTTTTTTAAAAAAAACAAAGAGAGAGAGAGAGCATATTAGACTTCCTCCATTCCATTCACAGTTTCACACTCCCTTTGCATCTCGGAAGGATCACGGCTTTTTTTCTCAAGGCACTTGAAAATATTGGAAAATGCATTTGATAAGACACTTTGTTTTTTTTAAAACTCAGATTCAGGGATAATTAGGTGGGCCATAAATAAATACTTTTCAGCAAATCTTGTCACCATCAGTACAAGTTACATTTCAGATATTATGTAGCACTTAACCTCGCTTGAGTGGTCCAGTTGTATCAAACCTATCAATACAGAAGAGACCAGTTTTAAATTTATTTAAATTTTTTGACAACTGATAAATGAAAATTGCTGCACGGTAACTATGGCAACAGATAATATCTCAGTAAGTGTAGTTCAGAGGCCATGTCATGCAACCAAAACTGTTCAAATTTAGAATGTTTATACTATATTAATAGCCGAGTTTTAATGTCCACAGAATACAGCCAATGCCAATCATTGGACTTGTCTAACGATTTTGGTTTAGGGAGCTTCTGAGTCATTTTAGGTTTAATTATGTGTGATGATGATAGCTGAGCCTAAACCATATTCACTTCAGTGTACTGTTATACAGAATCGTAAAGGGACAAAACGCAGCATAACTGACCCTATAACATTGTAAAGATATAATGAATAAATATTTCAAAACCTTTACTGTCGGGATATAGTTTGGGATGTTAGTGATTTTATTTTCCTTGAAGGAGCCTCGATTTTTAGAAAGGCATTTGGATGAAATCGTAAGGAATATTTCCTCACAATCCTTCAAGAGGTGTCAAGCAGCGAGAAGAACTTGCTTGTCAGGACAAATATTTATATATCTACAAGTTCCTGACTGAAAGAAGACAAACCAATATATGGAGTCTCCAGCATGTTGTCCTCAGGGTCTCAGTGTAGATATTAAGGAACTGATGTTTTTGAATCAGCTAAACATTTTATATTAAAAAAAAACTCCCAGAAGCTCATTAAGGGGTAACGGTTAAAGTGAGGAAATAAGAGTGATTGCTGTAAAGGTTGCGGTAAGTTTGTGTGGGTCTTGCCATCCTATTCTAGTTTGGGCCACATAAAGAAGTTGGTTTCCCCCCATAATTTTGCAACCATTGTTATTGCAGCTCATTCGCACTCCATTCCGTGGACATCTTAGCGTTTCTACCATTTAACGAACTCTTGAGACAAATGTGAAGGGAACATTGTTACAGATGCATTTATCAGCTGGATTCTCTGATTCCCAACTCTAAATTTGTCTTTCATTATTTGGGCCAAAGGAATGTCGTGTTCAGCCATCCTTGATTGATATGTCTGTAAAAATAATGGCCTGGTTTATCAGAACAGTGAAAATGATCATTGGATGACTGCTGCAACTGAAACTTCCCCCACCTCGGCATTGTTGCACATTCCCAACAAGACCTGAGGGGCCTGGCTTTCCTCTGAAGGAGCAGCATGAAAATGAAGCAGAGATGGGGAAGACAGCATATGCCACCCTTTTTATGGCACTAGCTATCGGATGGTAAGGTTAAAGATCTGTTTAAATGTTAGCGGACAAATGTTAGTGGATGGGTGAGTGCATGGGTGAATGAAGGAATGGGTAAGCGGGTGAAGTGGAAGGGTGAGTAAATGAATGGGGGATGAGATGGGTAGTGTTGGTGAAGAGGTAGGTTGGTGAGTGAGTGAGGTGGCAGGTGGGCGAGCTGGATGAGGTGCCAAGCAGGTGAGGTGGCAGGTGGACGAGGTGGCAGATGAGTGAGACAAGTGAAGTGGCAGGTGAGTGAGATGCAAAGTAGGTGAGATGGTAGTCGGATCTGGCAGGTAGCCGGGATGGGTCAACGGATTAGCTGGGTCGGCTCGTGGAAGGTAATCCTGGGGTCGTGAGGGGGGTGATCGGTTGGCAGTTAGGACGGCAAATGCAATGTTTCCATGAGTGGGAGGAACTAGAACCCGAGGGCATAGCCTCAGACTGAAGGGACGATGCTTTAAAATTAAGATGAGGAGGAATTTCTTCAGTCAGAGGGTGGTGACCATATGGAACTCATTGCCTCAGAAGGCTATGGAGGCCAAGTTGCTGAGTGTTTTTAAGCCAAAGATACATAGGTTCCTGATTAATAAAGGGCTCAGGGGTTACAGGGAGACTGGGGATGAGAAACATAGCGTTCAGGGGTTACGGGGAGAATGGGGATGAGAAACATATCCGCCATGATCGAATGGCAGAGCAGACTTGATGGGCCAAATGGCCTAATTCTGTTCCTGTATCTTATGCTCTTATAATCAGTCAGGTCGGGTGGGGGAGATGGGTGTCTGGGGCTTAGTCGAGGGCTCAGGGGGTGAGGGGTCAGTTTAGTAGTTACCCAAGAATTAGACTAGGTTTTAATTTGTCTAACATTTCCTTATCAGAAATGCGTGAACGGAGAGAAACTCCCAGAAGCCAAAATAAAAGACAAAGTGCCATTGAATAGCGGGGCGTTTCCCGGTGCTGCAGCCACCAAGAAACACCCCGCTCAAGCCGCCCGACAGCGGGCATCAATTTTTTCGGGTAACTCCCCAGGTAAGCCCAATAGGCTTGTCCGAAGTGTCCGACTCCGAGTTAGTGGAAGGTCTCCGAGAGATTGGTCTACTCTCATTGCTAATTTTGCCTGGCAGCTGAGTGAAAGTTTAACACTTTGTTGCAGGCAGTCTCAGTGTGGGCACTAGTTAGTGAGATTATCCTACCAAACCTACTGAACTTTTAAGATAAAGGTACCAGTTCACTACCTTGCAGTCGAGCACTATGTAAGCATCCAACCTTTGGTGGTCCAGGGAGCCAATGCAAACTCTGTTTCCAAAATGGTTGTTATTTGTTGATTCGTGCTTGGCTTCTTGCATACCAACATATTATAGACTTCAAATGTCGAACATCAGCAACAGAAACCAGCTCTCCACAATTGACAAACTATGCTTCTGACCTGCTGATTAGTCTGTGGGTTGCACATACTGCATGTTGAAAAGTAATTATTCTTCAAATTCAAACAAAGCTCTGACTGGATTTTGCACATTAGACACTTTGAACTTGGATACGATTTTTTTATGATTGCATTAATGTAGACAGGGAATTATAATGTGAAAAACATTTTGTCAAATAAAACTGAAGACATCGTCAATACCTTGCACTGTACATGTTCTTGGTTCAATGGCAGCTGTCTTCCCTCAGAATCTGGAGGCTTAGGGCGAGATTCTCCCAAAACGGGAGAAATCGTAAAGCTGGCGTAAAACCCGGGCGGGTTTTACGGCAGCGCGCCCCTTCCCGACCGGGGACCGATTCTGGTCCCCGGTCGGGGCTAGCAGCCCGACGCCGTAGGCTCCGGCAAGACGGGCTTAACGAAAATCGTTAAGCCCGCTTGCCGGAATTAGCGCCGGCTGACGCGTCATATGACGTCAGCCGCGCATGCGCAGTTTGGAAGACTCCAACCCGCGCATGCGCGGGTGACGTCATCGCGTTTTTGCGCGAAACCCGTGCATGCGCGGGCCGGGTTGCCCCTCAGCCGCCCCGCGAATGGATACTGCGGGGCGGCGGAAGGACAAGTAGTGCGCGGGCATCGGGCCCGCTGCCCGCGATCGGTGCCCACCGATCGCGGGCCCATGGCACCCTTGGCACGGCCGTGGTACTGCCGTGCCAATCGGTGCCATGGTTATTAATAGCGAGTTTGTGACGCCGTTTTTACGAACGGCAAGACCAGGTGTGTTTGCCGTTCGTAAATACGGCGGAAAGGGCTGGGACTTCGGCCCATCTAACAGCTGAGAATCGCTGCCGGCCGTAAAAAAACGGTGGCAGCGATTCGGGTCGGGACTTCGGCGGGGGCGGGGGAGAATAGCGGGAGGGCGGCAAAAATGTCGGGAAGGCCCTCCCGCTATTCTCCCACTCGTCGTGGGGGGCGGAGAATTTCGCCCTTAGTGTTTGGGAGAGAGAAGCACATATTCCAGGCTGACACTTCAGCGCGGGACTGAGGGAATGCTAAAGCCTACGGAGTGTCATCTTTCAAGTGACATGTGAAGAACAAGGCCCATCTGTCTTCTCAAATGGATGTAGAGTACCCGGTGGTACTGTTTGAAGAGGGGCATGGAGAGTTTGAGGAATTGGATAAGCACTGGGAGATGAAGAGCACGATTCACCTGAAAAAATTGATGTCCGCTGTCGGGCGGTTTGAGCGGGTTGTTTCTTGTAGGTTTCCCGGGTAGCCATTTGGTCCCGGGCACTACTGGAATCCCATAAACGCATACTAAAATAAACCTAATGGTCATTTAAATATGCAGATCTGGTCACACCCAGTGACGGCGAGATCCCGATCACGATGTCTCATGAGATTTCGTTAAACCTCACACTCTCCCGGCCTGAACTGATCCCCGACAAACCATCTCCGACACTCCCTTGCTGACTCAACTCAATCCAACCTGACCCCCCCCCGCCCCTTTATCTCACCCCACCCACGCACACAAGACAAACAAACAAAGAGGGGTGCAAAAACAATGATATTAAAAGGATAATAATCTCTGTGTCAGATGGACATCTTGCAGTTAGACTAGTCCTTCAGTCTCAGCCTACAGTTGGATGCTACTTTTGCCTTCAGTCTGTAATGATTTTCACTGTAGGCTCATCAGGGTCTAGAGACTTCTCACTGTAGACAGGGGGCAGCAGAGCAGAGAGAGAGACCACTTTGAGGGTCAAGTGGCGTCTCTGTAAATTCACAGTCACAGCAAACAAACAACATTTGAGTGAATATGAATCAGAGGGAAAGCAACACAGCTTCCCGTTTCAGATTCTGCTGGGTCCACTGAAAACCCTACCTGGCAGGACCCATTCGTTGTCTGTAGCCGGGCAGGATACTGTCCCTGGCTAATCCGTTGACCACCAGCCAACCGATTGAACCAAAGCCCTCCAATCTCTCAGGCGCCATAGAATCTGGGTTCTGCTGTTCAAAATCTAAAACCCCATTACACAGTGTACTGTTCTGAAACTTTTTTTTAACATATATTTTATTCCAAACATTATCTAATTCTTACATACAAAGGCTTAACTATATCTTACAAACAGCTTCTCATTTTTATTTTAACAAAGTAACAGCAACAACCTTAAATCCCGTAACCCCCGTCCAGCCCCACTATCCTCTCTTCCTTATTCCCTCCCCTCCTAATCCTCCTGCCCCCCCCCCCCCCTTAATTGCTGGCAATGAATAAAGGAAGTGAAAAACGGCATCCACCTGGAATAGGACTTTTGAGCTCCTCACTCCCTCGACTTGACTTAAAGGTCTGTCTCCATTAAACATCTATGGATCAAAAATGACGGTAACAAAATAAACAAAATGGGAAATAAGGGAAGAAACCGGAAGGTCTCTTACAGCATGTTGCTGCTTTCAGCGAACTAACCACAAAGACACAGCTCCCTCTGTATGCAGCTTTCTGTGGATGGGTGAGATGCTGTTTGTTTAGATTCCTGTTACCTATATCTTTTCAATTTTCTCACTATTATTGTGCATTTACAGGCCTTTTGCCATCATTCCAATTTATCCAGATTGCTTCTCATTTGATTTCTTTAGTCGTCATTGAAATCCACTTTGTTGTGATCGCTAAACTTAATTTTGTATCTATTCCTGAAACATATCTATACATTTTTGACAGCAATAACTACAACAGTGAACCCTCAGCAACCCCCACTAGTGACTGCCTGTTACAACAACGCAGCCCCAATCACATTTAAACTACTTGAAGCCCACCACTGCACCTTGCTCCCATTCCATCTCATAGAATCCCAACAGTGCAGAAGGAAGCCATTTGGCCCATCGAGTCTGCACCGACCCTTGGAAAGAGCACCCTACTTAAGCCCACACCTCCACCCTAGCCCAGTAACCCCACCTAACCTTTTTTGACACAAAGGGGCAATTTATCATGGCCACTCCACCTAACCTGCACATCTTTGGACTGTGGGAGGAAACCGGAGCACCCGGAGAAAACCCACACACACACGGGGAGAACGTGTAAACTCTACACAGTTCGTCACCCGAAGTTCGAATTGAACCCGGGACCCTGGAGCTGTGAAGCAGCAGTGCTAACCACTGTGCCACCGGGCCGCCCACATTACTTTGTTCAGCAAAAACAATTTTGCAAGAAGCAGAATAAATGAAGCCTCTGAGACACAAATATTCAGTGGCATCTTGACATCTCAACCCTCACCAGACTGGTTGCTCTTTACGCGCTCAGCATCTGGCCATGTTTCCAGGCTTATCAAACTGTGGTCAGGTGAAACACTGCCACAGTAAAGGAGGGGAGATCAGCATGTCCATTACTGCTTAGGTATCTCTTCATGCCAAGCTGCAAATCACTATTTCTGGAGGCCTTCCAATTGTCCTCCAGCGAAAGTCACCTGCCAATACAAATTTATAATCACACTGGGGGAAACCAGTTTAACTTGCTGATAGTCCTGAAATAATGAGTAAACGTAAGAAGTGTAGAAATTCCAAGTAATAATGCCCTGTCGTATGAAACTCAGCCTTTGTCAATGTGTAAGGTGTGAAACCATTGTGTGTTCCTGATACGTTCACTATCCCGGGGGACACCAACATGTTAATTTCTCTTTTCATATTTAACATTCTTGGATTCAGCGCAGAAATTATAGGCACATCTTTTATTTCTATTAAATCAGCAGGTTGTGCAGATTAATTCTTGGCGCTGCTGACTCGTTCTGAATAGGACATTCACCCGTCAAACCATAAAATTAATAATAAGAGAGCCAGCTGCAATCTGTCCCATGTTCTGCTCCGTTAGTCAGAAAATTACAACTGGAATACAATGGACAGATACACATGACGGACCAGCATTTCAGCTTCATTCCAATATTTAACGTGATGGAGAAAGGAGATACATTTTGCCTGTACTTCTTCAGGACACATCTCACAAATAACCATCAGCAACTCATTAAACGATCTGTTTGATTCCACAGAAAGGTGAAAGGGAACAAATACTGACCGTCCTTGCTCTTTTCTTAACTCAACTCATTTGCGCCGAGTGAGGGGCTTCGGAATAACCTAGAAGCAGTCTGCGAGATGTGCTCAAACAGCGAATTACCATGGGTCAGTTGTCAAGTAGACATGTGATGGATATTTTCCTGTTGCACAGGTTTCGGAACTATTCATGTTGAAGTACATCCTCTCCATAGCGCAACATGAACCAGTTAGAGGTGGCATTGTCTGTTTTAGTGGACAATGACGATTGCTAATTACTGGAATAGCTTGGCTATGAGGGATAAAGTTTTGTTGGAGTCAAGTGTACGGTTGAGTGAAGGGATCAAGATACGATTTTATTGCTAATTATTCACTTGAATACATTTGGTTAAGAACTGAATCAAAACTTAGAAATGAAATTTCAAACAATACATGACAGGGTCAAACTCATGGGAAAAAACATAAAACATAAAAGCATAAAGAAATCACATGAACAAACAGCTAGATGATTCAAGAATTCAGGAATGCAGGAATTCAGTAACAAGACATCAACCATGGGTTCCTACTTTTAAGGGAATGCTTATCTCTGGTTTAATCCCTCATTTTCTCTCATTGGTTTCTAATTCTCAGCTGAGACCTCCTGGTTTGTTCAAATGGATTTCAGTTACTGAGAGGATAATTTATTAATCAAACAGTGGACATTACTTAAGATTGACTGGTGCCTATCAAGATTAGCTCATCATCTCCGAGCACAGTCTTAGGAAAATTAATGGATATGTTTCTCACACCTCAGCTCGGCCCGGAGATCTTGCTGTAACTGATTAGTTGGTACATTCTTATTGCTGAATACACTGGAATACAATGGCTGATTCATCATGTGAAACATTGATTGAAATATTGGGCGGGATTCTCCGCTCACAGACACCAAAACGCGGAACACGATTGGGCGGAGAAATGCCAAAAGTGAGGTAGACGCCAGTTTGACGCCAAATCGGGATGATCCGGCACCCTGAAAATGGCATAAATGCATCGTTCACCGTGTGGGGTGAAAGTACAGTAGGCATATCACGGGTGGGCCTGACACCCTATGCTCCTGGACCTCCACAATTCACTGCTTCCGATGAACGATTGCTCGACGGTGTCGTTCACTTGTAGTTTTAAAGTTCGTGAACCTGGAGTCCTGGCTGCTGAGCGAGAAAGAGGGGATAGGAAATGGCATGGAGTGACTGCGGGCTACTGGCCCTGCGGGGGGGAGGGTGCCCAGCTGGGGCCAGGAGAGGAGAGGGGGAGGGGGAGTTGGAAGGGGAGGGGGAAGGGACGGGGGAGGGGGAGGGCGGGCTGAGCAGCTGGGGTGTCCCACCACGGGACTGGGGCAGTGCCCAGCCACTGGCCGCCACCTTGCTGAACACCCACTGACCACCCACCATGGCCCCTGGTTCTACAAACCCAACGCAGCACCCCACCCCCTGCCACAGCGTGCCACCCCCCGGCCCCAAACACCCTACCAACCAGCAGCTACCCACCGGGGGACCATCCAGGGACAAACCCAAGGCAGCCCCCAGTGAGGACAGTGCCAGCCAACAGTGCCCCTGGCAGCATGGGCAGGCTCAAGGACCGGGGGTACTGACTGGGCAGGGATGCGGAGGTTGGTGGGGGGAGACAAGCAAGAGCGGGGCCCACAGTGCCAACCGGGGATACCATGTAGTCCATGGTACCTGAATGGGCACGGGAGTATGCGCCATGCTAACATTTTGGCCTTTCAGCCCCAGCAAACAATGGCATTCGGACACCAACCCGCGATGCTGGCCGCAGTGGTGATGAAAGCAGCCCTGCGGCCAAGTGAGTGGGGGCCGCTCAGAGAGGAGATGGAAGCTGCACCAGAGGAACTGGCTGCAGAGGAATGGGCTGCAGAGGGGCAGGTGGTGGCCGCACAGGCTGGAGGGCCGGCCACCCAACAGGCCGAAGAGGAGATGGAGGTGCCACAGAGGTGCCACATGAGGCCGCGCATGTACCGGTACCACATGTTGCTCGAGAACCTGCCGGACCGGGCATGCAGACGGAGACTACGGATGAGCAGAGGGACTGCGCGCCACATCTACCAGATGATGGCACACCTGGGGGAGGACACCCGCTCCCGGTGTCTGTCAAGGCGATGGTCGCCCTGAACCTTTATGCAACGGGGTAATTTCAGACTCCGAG
Source organism: Scyliorhinus canicula (assembly GCF_902713615.1). NCBI lineage: Eukaryota > Metazoa > Chordata > Chondrichthyes > Carcharhiniformes > Scyliorhinidae > Scyliorhinus > Scyliorhinus canicula. Next base: position 25,207,768 of record NC_052166.1, on the reverse strand, counting down.
TGGGGAGCTGTCTGGGATCTCTCAGGTCTCGGCACGCAGCTGCATCTGCGCCATCACGGATGCCCTATTTGCCCAGCCTGACCGGTACATCCTGTTCCATGTGGATCACGCCCACCCAGGATGCCCAGGCAGCAGGGTTCGCTGTCACCGCCGCAGGATGCCCCGGGTCTAGGGGTGATCGACAGGGTGCATGTCGACCTACGGGGACCTGCGGTTAACAGGCTACTATACCCCAACCGAAAGGGGTTTCACTCCATGAACAGACAGCAGGTCTGCGATCAACAGTTGTGCATCATGCACGTCTGCGCCCGATACCCGGGCAGTGTGCACGACTCCTTCACTTTGACACACTCGGTGATCCCCAACATGTTTGAGGGGCAACCCCCCCCCCCCCCCCCCCCCCCCGCCTTCCCAGTTGCGGGGTTTGCTGCCGAATAACAGGGGTTACCTGCTGCAGTCGAGGCTGATGACGCCTATCCGGAGGCCACAGACTGACGTGGAGATCTGATACAATCACGCCCACGCAGCGACCAGGGGTGGGGTCGAGAGGTACTTCGGCATCCTGGAAATGTGCTACAAATGCCTGGACCGCTCTGTAGGGGCTCTCCAGTATGAGGCTGAGAGTGCCGCCAGCACCATGGTGGCCTGCTGCATCCTCCACAATATATCACAGGGGTGATGTGCTGGAGGCGGAGGATGAGGAGGAAGGGCAGGCCTCGTCCACTGTGCAGGATGCATGGGAGGGGGACGATGAGCAGGAGATGGGGCCCGGGCATGACATCATTACCAGGGCCAGCGCGAACGTGACGCACTCATCGCGATACGCCGGGGGGGGAGTCCGAGACGCGGTGATATCCCAGCACTTCCCTGCGGGAGCCACCGGCACAGACCTCATCACCTCCTCCTCCCTCGGGGAGCCAATGGCCTCTGGCTACTCCATGGGGTGGACGTGTGACTGGACCGAACTCCTGGGACTCCCCTGCCACCTGGCTCTGCCAGTCCTGGAGGCGCATTCTCGTCTCGACCAGGGGCTCCATGCTCGCGGACATGGAATACAAGGACTGGACCACCTCCCTCTGGGATTGTGCCTCGTCACCCAGTGACTGTGCTATCCCTCTCCGGGACTGACTCAGGTCAGCCAGTGCCCAGGCCACGATGACGGCGCCCTCAGCCATAACCCGTTGTGACTGGGCCAAGCTCTGGAGCACTGCTGCAATGCCGTGGTGTCCCTGGCACAAAGCTGCCTGTGATAGGGTGGCCCTGACCTATGCTTTGGCCACCGCCCATCCAGAGTACCCCAGGCCTTGAACAATCTAACCTATATCCGACACCTTCGCCCCCAAGGCCTCCACCATGGATGCCACCTATGCGTTATCGGCCTGGGTAGCACGCATTGTCGGCGCCGCCTCCTTCCCCTGCATACGGTTGGACTCCTCCAACTGTACCTACAGGCGCTGGATGATTGCTGACACTCCCTCATGTAGTGCCCGGCGCTGTGTTTGCATCTCCATTATTGATGGGACTGCCATTTACAGAAGCCCGAGATCTGTCTGGATGATAGCTGGTCCCTGGGATCGGGCGGCGCTCTGTCTACCCCACCAGGGGCTCCTACCTCCAACTGATGTACTGCAGCATGTGTGTGGTGCACACCAGGAGCCTCTTCACTGGCATGCCCAACCGAGCTGAGTTTCTCAGTGATGTTGGAGGATGTTGGAGACAGCTGTGACGGGAAGTTAGTGTCATCCCTGGACTGGTGCTCCGCGATGTCTCGAGCCGCCGTTTAGGGGCTAGCATCACTGTCCGTTACCTCCTCGTCGCTGGAATCTGTTTGGGTTTGGGAACACGGGCGGGGGACTTCAGAAGGGCCCGCCTTGGCACCAGGTGATCCCGCAACACACACGACATGATGCATGATTGGATGGCGGGATGGAGTGGGAAGGTATGGAGATGGTGTGGGAGTGGTGTGGGGGTGGTGATGGGTTGGTGATGGGGTGGTGTGGTGGTGGTGTGGAGTGGTGTGGGTATGGTGAAGGGGTGGTGTGGGAGTGCTGTCGGGGTGGTGAGAGGGTGGTGAGAGGGTGGTGAGAGGGTGGTGATGGGATGGTGAGGGGGTGGTGTGGTGGCGGTGTGGGAGTGGTGTGGGAGTGGTGTGGGTGTGGTGTGGGGGTGGTGAGAGGGTGGTGATGGGGTGGTGTGGTGGTGGTGTGGAAGTGGTGTGGGTGTGGTGTGGGGGTGGTGATGGAGTGATGTGGGAGTGGTGTGGGTGTGGTGATGGAGTGGTGTGGGAGTGGTGTGTGGGTGGTGAGGGGGTGGTGATGGGGTGGTGTGGTGGTGGTGTGGAAGTGGTGTGTGTGTGGTGTGGGTGTGGTGTGGGGGTGGTGAGGGGGTGGTGTGGTGATGGTGATGGGGTGGTGAGGGGGTGGTGAGGGGGTGGTGTGGATGTGGTGTGGTGGTGGTGAGGGGGTGGTGTGGTGATGGTGAGGGGGTGGTGAGGGGGTGGTGATGGGGTGGTGAGGGGTTGGTCAGGGGGTGGTGATGGGGTGGTGTGGTGGTGGTGAGGGGGTGGTGATGGGGTGGTGAGGGGGTGGTGATGGGGTGGTGAGGGGTTGGTCAGGGGGTGGTGATGGGGTGGTGATGGGGTGGTGTGGTGGTGGTGAGGGGGTGATGAGGGGGTGGTGATGGGATGGTGATGGGGTGGTGTGATGGTGAGGGGTGGTGATGGGGTGGTGAGGGGGTGGTGAGGGGGTGGTGATGGGGTGGTGAGGGGTTGGTCAGGGGGTGGTGATGGGGTGAGGGCGTGGTGATGGGGTGGTGAGGGGGTGGTGATGGGGTGGTGAGGGGTTGGTCAGGGGGTGGTGATGGGGTGGTGATGGGGTGGTGTGGTGGTGGTGAGGGGTGGTGAGAGGGTGGTGAGGGGGTGGTGAGGGGGTGGTGAGGGGGTGGTGTGGTGATGGTGAGGTGGTGGTGTGGGAGTTTGTGGGGGTGGTGAGGAGGTGGTGTGGGGGTGGTGAGGGGGTGGTGATGGGGTGATGATGGGGTGGTGAGGGGGTGGTGAGGGTTGGTGTGGTGGTGGTGATGGGGTGGTGATGGGGTGGTGAGGGGGTGGTGAGTGGGTGGTGATGGGGTGGTGATGGGGTAGTGAGGTGGTGGTGTGGTGATGGTGATGGGGTGGTGAGGGGGTGGTGAGGGGGTGGTGAGGGGGTGGTGAGCGGTTGGTCGGGGGTGGTGATGGGGTGGTGATGGGGTGGTGAGGGGTTGGTCGGTGGTGGTGATGGGGTGGTGATGGGGTGGTGATGGGATGGTGATGGGGTGGTGTGGTGGTGGTGATGGGGTGGTGTGGTGGTGGTGAGGGGTGGTGTGGTGGTGGTGAGGGGGTGGTGATGGGGTGGTGAGGGGGTGGTGTGGTGATGGTGAGGGGGTGGTGATGGGGTGGTGAGGGGGTTGTGAGGGGGTGGTGTGGTGGTGGGGAGGTAGTGATGTGGGAGTTTGTGGGGGTGGTGAGGAAGTGGTGTGGGGATGGTGAGGGGGTGGTGATGGGGTGGTGATGGGGTGGTGAGGGGGTGGTGTGGTGGTGGTGATGGGGTGGTGAGGGGGTGGTGTGGTGGTGGTGATGGGGTGGTGATGGGGTGGTGTGGTGGTGGTGAGGTGGTGGTGTGGGAGTTTGTGGGGGTGGTGAGGAGGTGGTGTGGGGGTGCTGAGGGGGTGGTGATGGGGTGGTGCTGGGGTGGTGATGGGGTGATGTGGTGGTGGTGTGGGAGTGGTGTGGGGTGGTGTGGTGGTGGTGAGGGAGTGGTGAGGGGGTGGTGACGGGGTGGTGTGGTGGTGGTGTGGGCGTGGTGTGGGGGTGGTGTGGTGGTGGTGAGGGGGTGGTGAGGGGGTGGTGAGGGGGTGGTGATGGGGTGGTGTGGTGGTGGTGAGGGGTGGTGATGGGGTGGTGGGGTGGTGGTGAGGGGGTGATGAGGGGGTGGTGTGGTGGTGGTGAGGGGGTGGTGAGGGGGTGGTGATGGGGTGGTGTGCTGGTCGTGTGGGTGTGGTGTGGGTGTGGTGATGGAGTAGTGAGGCGATGTGAGGGGGTTGTGTGGGGGTGGTGTGAGGAGGTTAAAAGACAGTGGTTGTGGGGAGGTGTGGGTGGGTGGGTATCGTGCTATGTATGCCATGGGAAACTGCAATGGAGCGGGTTTTCACTTGGTTGCCTGATGCCAAACTCCGCCTGGCAACCACCCTCTCTGGACCCACTAACCAGGTCCAGTGCCCTCTACTCCACTACGGTAAGAGGCTGCAGGTCCAGAGGTCGCCCTCTGGTCTTGTTTCTCTCCGGTTATGCACGGCCTTCCAATAGGGGTGGTGCAGATAGAAAGTGCACAGTGTTAGACCATCGGACGCAGGCAGAACAGGCGGTGGGAATTGGACACCCGGCCATGGCACCGTTATAGGTGCTGGCATGTGGTGCAGGGTGGGGAGCATGTACACTCCAATGAATGGGTTTAGTTGCCCTCCAGGTGGGTTGTGTGTGTGTGACAGGTGTTGGTGCCGATGCATGGTGCTGCCTACTCACCCTGGTCGCCCTGAGGAGGTCATGCAGCTTCTTTTGGCACTGCTGTCCAGAACTGGCGGTGGGCCCCAAAGCGCTCATGGCCTCTGCCACCTGCGCCCAGGCCCGGTGAACGGCGGTAGATGGCAGCCCCTTCCCACGCCAAGTTCCTGGGTTCGATTCCTGGCTTCGGGCGCTGTCTGTGAAGAGTCTGCACGTCCTCCCCATGTCTGCGTGGGTTTCGTCCGGGTGCTCCGGTTTTTCCCCACAAATCCCCGAAAGACGTGGTTGTTAGGTGGGCATTCAGAATTCTCCCTCTGTGTGTCCGAACAGGCGCCGAAGTGTGGAGACTAGGAGATTTTCACATTTATTTCATTGCAGTCTTAATGTAAGCCTACTTGTGACACTAATATATATTATTATTATATTCCAAGGAATTATTAAATATGAACAGTAATGCCTCTGCTATCTCTTCACTGGATTATTTTAAAATAAGCAGATGTAATCCATTCAGATAAGGGGTGTTAGCCTCTTTGCATTTATTTAGTTTATCCAATATACCCTTTAATTTAAATGCATTTACCTCGTCACTTATCTGGTCCTTCAATGTCATTTTTATCTGTTCTATCTCTCTGACAAATAATGAAAAAAAAAATATTTAATATTTCTGCTATCCTCTATTGTTACCTGTGGTATTTTTTTGTCTACCTTGGGATTTTTTCCATTACCTTCACAACCTTCCTTTTCTTATTGATATACCTGTAAAATATTTCATTGTTTCGGTTTATGTTTCTTTATGATTACATTTTTCTTTGCCTTAATTACCTTTTTTCACTTCTCTCCCTATCTCTTTGTATTCCATTTGTCATGCATTGCTCTGCTGTCTATGTTGTTAATGTTTCCGTACCACCAATTGTTCCCTTATGTCTTTATTCAGCCATGGAGACCCATTTGTTTGTTCTTCGCTTATAACAAAATATATATTTTCCTGCACCATTGAACATTATCTGTTGTTCCATATAATTGTTTTGTGATAATCTGTATTATTGTCAAAAGTAGGTTTACATTAACAATGCAATGAAGTTACTGTGAAAATCCCCTCAGCGCCACAATCCGGCACCTGTTCAGGTTTACTGAGGGATGTCCAACTCACCTAACAGCACGTTTTGCCAAGGGCTGCCCATTTTATTTTCTCACAGCCCCTCAAAATCAGCAATTAACTTGGCCTTCATCATACTTATGTCCTTCTTGTTCTTCTTGATCATCAAATTAAAATGTATTATATTATGGTCACTATTGCCCAGATGTTCTCCTACCTTATTTCTCTTCCACCTCAGGTTCATTTCCCATTATTAGATCGAATGAAAAATCTTCCTTTGTTAAACTTTTCACACATCATGCGGGATCTTCCGCCTGCTCGCGTTGTGTTTTGCTGGAAGATCCCACTGGCGGGAACGGCCAGAAATTCCTGTCCCTTGGGTTAGAAAGGTGTTCGGTACACATTGCAGGAATTGCATTCTGTTATCCCCTTCATCTGCCTCTTCTGTCCAATTAATATCAAGACAGTTGAAATGCCCCATTATCATTCATAGAAATCATAGAACCCCTACATTGCAGAAGGAGGCTATTCAGCCTAATCGTGCCTGCACCGATCCTCCGAAAGGGCTGCCTAACCTTGGCCCACTCTCGCTTCCTATCCCCATTTAACCTTTGGACATTAAGGCCAATTTAGCATGACCAATCCACCTAATCTGCACATCTTTGGACTGTGGGAGGAAACCGGAGCACCAAGAGGAAACCCATGCAGACAAGGAAGAGAACGCGCAAACTCCACACAGACAGTGACCCAAGGCCGGAAGTGAACCCGGGTCCCTGGTGCGGGGAGGCAGCAGTGCTAACCACTGTGCCACCGTGCCAACCCCTATTTTCACCAGATTCTCGAACACGTCTGTATATTTCTCCCTTTCATTAATAGCTGGGCTGTCGATAACACCTATTAGTGTGATTGATCCTTTATTACTGTTTATTTCTACCAATATGGATTCTATTACTGTCTTGCTGATAGCTGCAGCCCTTTTCTTCACAGCCAATCTGTTATTCCAAATAAATCCGGCTGATCCACCTTCCTGAATCCCTCTCTATCATTTTTTAAAGGTATGTTATACACTGCAATGTTTACTTTCCAATCCTGATTTTGTTTTCCAGTAACCATGGGTGGAATTCTCCGATCGCCGCAGGGTCGGGAAATCGCCCGGGGCCAGCGTAAATCCCGCCCCCCGCGTGGCCGGAATTCTCCACCACCCGGGAATCGGCGGGAGTGGGAATCGCACCCCGCGGATCGGCGTGCCCGCCGCGCCGATCGGCGGGTCCCCCGTGCCGATTCTCCAGCCCGCGATGGGCCGGGTCCCGCCTCTCCTGCCGACGTGGTTTAAGCCACCTCTGTGCCGGCGGGATTGGCAGTGCGAGCAGGCCCCCGGGGTCCTCGGGTGGGGGCGCGGGGTGATCGGACCCCAGGGGGTTACCCCACAGTGGCCTGGCCCGCGATCAGAGCCCACCGATCAGCAGGCGGGCCAGTACCGTGGGGGCACACTTTTTCTTCTGCCGCCGCCACGGCCTCCACCACGGCGGAAGCGGAAGAGATGCTCCGGCGCATGTGCGGACTCACGCCGACCGGCAAAGGCCTTTCGGCCCCGGCTGGCGTGGCGCCAAAGGCAGTTGCCGCCAGTTGGCGGAGTGGGAGCCACTCCGGCGTGGGCCTATCCCCTAAAGGTGCGGAGAATTCTTCACCTTTGGGGAGGCCCGACATCGGAGTGGTTGGCGCCACTCCGGTACGCTGGGACCCCCGCCCCACCGGGTAGGGGAGAATTTTGCCCCATTTCTCAGTAATCACTATGAGTGGTTCCTCCCAACACATGGTTTACTCCAGTTTTCCTATTTTATCTCTTCTGGTCTGATCTGAAACTGAAATGCGCTATGATTTACAGTACATAACTGAGGGGCTTGCTTGACCTGCGGGTATGATCATAGAACAGCACAGAGGTGACCATTTGGCCCATTGTGCTAATGCCAGCCATTTTGTGGAACTATCCAATTAATCCCACTCCCTTACTCTTTACCTATAGCCCCATAGTGCTTTTTTAAAATTGCTCTACAAGTGTTTATTCCATTCTCTTCACAATATTACTGTTGAATATTCTCCTCCTACACGTTCAGCAGTCACGTTTTTATGAGCTAAATGTTTCCTCATGTTACTTTTGGTTTGTTTTCCAATAACGTTAAATTCGTGTCCTTTGGTGACTGTTATATTTTACTTCCTCAACATGAACATACCAATCATACACAAGGATTGGTGAAACAATAATCTGTGTTATTTATTTAAAATTAAGACAATATACAGATAATGTTCACCGGAAGCTCGTAATAATCTTTATTGTCACAAGTAGGCTTACATTAACACTGCAATGAAGTTACTGTGAAAAGCCCCTAGTTGCCACATTCCGACGCCTGTTCGGGTACATAAATGTGGACAAGTCGCAGCAGCACAGGGGCGGAGATGTCCCAGGCCATTGGAGAGCCCAGGTGCTCAGAGACAGGACAGTGGCTTTCTCTCTCTCTCTCACCTGGGAACCTGGGCACTGCCAGACTGGCATCCTGACCCCCTCTGGTGCTCGGGTGCCAGATTGGCACCACCAGAGATTGAGCCTGGGGGGGGGGGGCCTCACTAGGTAGAGGGAGGGAATGAGAGGGGGGGGGGTGGCGGCGGGGGCCTCCCCATCGTTGGTGGGAGGGGTGTCAAAACAGGGGAGGGCCTGTAAAGGGGCGGGAGGAGGGAGAGATTGGACCTTCCAAGATTACTTGCCAGCAGGAAATCACTCCAAGTGCGTTGTGAGCTGATAGAATTTCCCTGAGGCCAAAAGAAATGGCAAAGTGCCGTGGAATAGTGAGATGTTTCTCGGCACTGCACCCCACTAAACCCGCCTGAAAACAGACAGAGAAACCTTTTGGACGATTGCTCTTTCTTTCTATGTTCTTATGTGCTCTTGGGTGGTACGCACAAAGTATAGTTTCAGGTCCCTGGTTGGTGTTGTTTGACATCACATTGAGTTGAGTAAGAACAGTAAGAAAGCAAAGCATGATAAAAAAATGACAATGGGCCATTGCGCACTATCTACCTACAGTATTACCCCGATCTCTGTGATTAGATTGGGCCTCTTTGCCAAATGTACTGTCAAATTCTCAACATTAAGTTTGAACCTTTATTTATTGACGTCATTTCTTCTTCAAACACTTTGCCCATGCCACCTTGACTCATTTTCATTCCTAATTTAAGCTTTCTATATCATAGAGTGCATGTTGACTCTCTGTTGAACAATACAGTCTGTTCCATTCTCTGCCCAAGGCCCTGTAAACGTATTTCCCTCGTGATTATTTGATTTCTTTTTGATATTATTCATTGTCTCCACTTTCAACATCCTCGTAGGCAGCAATGTTCCAGGTCATTAAAATTCACGACATGAAAATTCCTCACATTCCCCTGAATCTCTTACCAAAGCCTTCAATCTGTGTTCCCTCGTCCTTGTGTCATCAACTAATGGGAACAGATTTTCTTTGTCTACCGTTGCTAAAACTGGCATAATCTTGTGCACCTTCAGAAGCTCTTCCCTTCATAGTCCAACGAGAACAAGTTCAGCTTCCCAGCCTAACCTTTGTGCTAAATTCCCTGAACCATTCTCTTAAATCACCTCTGCACTCTCAAGGAGATTCACATCCTTCCTAAAGTGTGGCAAAAATGGGTAGCGGGTATCTCTGCCAGTGGGATTCTCCATTGCACTGGCAGTGCATCACAAACATGGATTCCCGGCTCTGTGGGGTGGCCACAATGGGAAATCCCACTGGCAGGTGGGGGGAACTGAGAATCCTGCTGTCGGCAAGGATGCACTGCCCAGGAAAATACGGCTGGCGGACTGGAAAATCCCGCCCATGGGTCTGTGTTCAAGTTAGAAATTTTCAAATAAATACATTGGGCGGGATTTTCCCATTCCACCAGCCGCGAGACCAGAAGTTCCCACCCTCGGTCAATGGACCTTTAAGTGGTGCTTCACATTTTCCCTCCGACCAGCAATGATTCCTGCGCCTGGCGTGACCAGCAAATTTACCCCTGTAAATTGACAAGAGCAGATTTGCGAGGCAATTATTTGATTGGTTTCAAAAGACTACAATATTACTATTGACCAGCGATTCTTTTGTACTTTGTTCTGTTTTGTGGCAAACTAGATAATAATAATATTTATTGTCACAAGTAGGCTAACATGAACACTGCAATAAAGTTACTGTGAAAAGCCCCCATTTGCCACATTCGGGCGCCTGTTCGGGTACAAAGAGGCAGTATTTGGACGCAGAATGTCCAAATTACCTCACAGCACATCTTGCGGGACTTGTGGGAGGAAACCGGGTGTGCACCTGGAGGAAACCCACACAGACACGGGGAAAACAGACTCCGCTACAGACAGTGACCCAAACCTGGGACCCTGGAGCTGTGAAGCAACAGTGCTACCTGATGTGTTGGATATGCTGGGTCTGCGAGGACTGCGTTTACCATAGCAGTGAGAGAGACAGGCTTCCAATACTTGGAGAAATGCAACTCTATTTTACTGAACTGTTAACTATTAAACATACTTTAACTGTGGGTTGACACTATGTTGAGTTGACTGAAGACCTGAGGCTAACCTGACCAGATTATCTTACTACCACATGGTGGATGTTCGAGTTGTTGCTCACAGGCTCTGACTGTCTCAGAGGCTGCATCCCAAGAGAGGGGGAAAACTAGTGCCCGCTGGTTTTATAGTGGTCGTGTCCTGTCTGGTGATTGGCTGCTGTGTTCTGTGTGTTCATTGGTCATCCTGTGTGTCAATCAATGTATGTCTGTGCACCAGCATATACTTGTGTGTATATTATGACATCTCCCCCCTTTTAAAAAATGTGTATATGCCAATAAATAGTGAGTGTGTGTGAGCCTGAGTATGTACAAAGTATGTGAGTAGGAGCCTGACTATATACAAAATATGTGAATGCATTTACATGGGAAGATGTCTAATGCAGATAGAGTGCATACAACAAATTGGGAAGAAGCAATATGTACAGACATGAAAAACGAAACACAAGGCAATGAAACATTCAGTCTATAAATTCAGTCTCTGTGGCGGGTGACGAATTCAGGTTGACCGCCTCAAGGGAGGGTCAGGGGCCGCCTGAACTGGAATGGGCGGAGCTGCATCCGAGGGTGGTAAAAGAAACGGCAGATCGGTGGCCTCTTGGATGGATGGATGGATTTGTTTATTGTCACGTGTACCGAGGTACAGTGAAAAGTATTTTTCTGCAAGCAGCTCAACAGATCATTCAGTACATGGGAAGAAAAGGGAATTAAACAGAATTCAAGAAAATACATGAGAATACATAATAGGGCAACACAAGATATACAATGTAACTACATAAGCATTGGCATCGGTTGAAGCATACAGGGTGTAGTATTAATGAGGTCAGTCCATAAGAGGGTCATTTAGGAGTCTGGTGACAGTGGGGAAGAAGCTGTTTTTGAGTCTGTCCGTGCGTGTTCTCAGACTTCTGTATCTCCTGCCCGATGGAAGAAGTTGGAAAAGTGAGTAAGCCGGGTGGGAGGGATCCTTGATTATGCTGCCTGCTTTCCCCCGGCAGCGGGAGGTGTAGATGGAATCAATGGATGGGAGGCAGGTTCGTGTGATGGACTGGGCGGTATTTGCGACTCTCTGAAGTTCCTTGCGGTCCTGGGCCGAGCAGTTGCCATACCAGGCTGTGATGCAGCCCGAGAGGATGCTCTCTATAGTGCATCTGTAAAAGTTGGAATGGTGCGTCCTGAGGAATCAGCATGCGAGGCGGGACATCACATTCAGGTGGCGAGCGTGGAAGCAGCCGCAGTGCCCGCCTATTACGCCGAAGAAAAGAGCCATCATGCATGCGAACGAGAAATGATCTCGGGGCCAATTGCTTGACTACCACAGCTGTGGCAGACCAGCCACCGTCGGGTAGCTGAACACGAACTCGGTCAGCAGGGACCAGAGCAGGGAGATCTGTGGCGTAGGCGTCATACGCCGACTTGCGTTGGGCCCGACACAGTTGCATTCTTTGCAGGACCGGAAAATTGTCAAGGTCCGGGATGTGGATAGCCGGCACCATCGTCCATAGTGTGCGGTTCATTAGCAGCTGTGCTGGGGACAGGCCAGCGGACAAAGGAGTCGCCCTGCAGGCCAATAGCGCCAGGTTAAAATCTGAACCCGAATCAGCCGCTTTATAAAACAGTTGTTTGAAAATGTCTACCCCCTTTTCAGCTTTCCCATTTGACTGCGGGTAGTGGGGGCTCAAAGTGACGTGTGTGAAATTGTACCGTCGGGCAAAATCCGTCCACTCCTGACTGAAGAAGCACAGGCCATTATCAGTCATGTAAGTGGAATACCATGACGGGCAAAGGTCTCTTTGCACGCTCAGATGACTGTTGCTGATGTGATGTCATTCAGTCTGACCACCTCGGGGTAGTTAGAAAAATAATCCGCGATGAGGACGTAGTCCCGGCCTTTTGCGTGAAAGAGATCAATGGTCCATGGGGAGGACTTCCGGTTGCGGCTATGACCAGCTAAGTCGCACATTTGGCAGCTCCTGCGACAAAGGTGTTTAAGGGCCGATTGGAGGGCCCCGACGGTACTGTAAAGACGAATCCCGGTGGGGGAAGGCTCCCTGAGGAGAGTGAGACCAACTTTATGGTCGGTACTCGGAGTGGGGCGACAAAAAAAGCGGCAGCAGCTCCCCGGAAAAAGCGGGGGAAGAGGACCAAAATGGCGGCCGGTGGCGCACTAGAAGATTGGAGAAAATGGGCGGAGGAGCAGCAGGCCGCTCTCCTCCGGTGTTTTACGGAGCTGAAAGTGGAACTCTTAGAGTCTATGAACGCGACGACCACAAGGCTGATGGGGGCCCAGGCGACCCAAGAGGCGTCGATAAGAGAGCTGCAGCAGGAGATGACTGCAAGGGAGGAGGAGGCCACGGTCCTCGTGGGAAAGGTGGAGGTGCACGAGGCACTCCACCTGAAATGGCAGAGCCGCTTTGAGGAGCTGGACACTCGAATGAGGCGGAAGAACTTGAGGATCCTGGGCCTAGCAGAAGGCCTGGAGGGGCCTGATCTCCCGAAATATGTAGCGGAGATGCTGAGCTCCCTGATGGGAGAGGGGGCCGGTCCATCGCCCCTGGAGCTGGAAGAAGCATATCGGGTCATGGCTAGGCGGCCTAGGGCGAACGAGCCCCCGAGGGCGGTGCTGGTGCGATTCCAGCGTTTCTGTGATCGGGAGAAAGTGCTGAGGTGGGCCAAGAGGGAGAAAAGCAGCAAATGGGAGAATTCGACGGTGCGGATATATCAGGACTGGAGTGCGGAGGTGGCAAAGCGGCGGGCCCGGTTTAACCGGACGAAGGCGGTGCTGCACGCAAAGAGGATCAAGTTCGGAATGCTGCAGCCAGCGCGCTTGTGGGTCACCTACAAGGACCAGCACCATTACTTTGAGACCCCAGAGGAGGCATGGACTTTTGTTCGGGAGGAAAAGCTGGACCTGAACTAGAACTTGGGAACGCCGGCGGTCGAGGCCGCCCGAGTACCCTTGACTGATCAAGTGGCCCATGTCTTTCTTAGGCCAGGTCGGAACTTGGTTAAAGTTGATGGATCGTTTGGTTTCTTTGAAACTTGTGTTATGGGGGGTTTCTTTGTTCCTTTTTGTGTGTCTCTTCCCGTTGCCAACTTCCCTTGATTATTGTTGTTGTAGGGGGGGCTTTTTTACTGTTTTTTGATCTGTTCTTTAAGGGTTATGGTTTCTGTTCTGTTCGATGGAGGGTGATGGTTAAATACGTTATTATTGGGTAGTTATTTAGTTATGCAGGCATAGTTATGTATTTATGTATTTATTTGAGATTTGTTATTTATATTGTTATATTGTTAAGTTGGGGAGGCGGGACGGGGGGGGTGCAAGTTGGTTATGCGTGTTTTCTTTTTCTCTTTTTTCTTCCTCTCGTTTTAGGGGGGCTTTTTTATGGGCTTGGATGGGGACGGGGGTGGAATTGAAGATGGCGGGGTAGGGTGTGGCCGGGCGAAAGCGCGGGCTTTCCCCTGTTTCCCGCGCGCGGGACGGAGGAAGGGGGAGGAGAGAAGAGTGGGGTGTGGCCAGCAATGGCGGCTTTTCCCGCGCTGAAGCGGGGTCAGAGAGGGATGGCAAGGGGGGGGGAGGCCCCTCCCCCCCCCACATCGGGAGGAGTCGGAGTGTGGCAGGGGCAGCCGGGTCAGCGAAAACCAGCTGACTCTCGGGAGTACGATGGTGGATACACTGCGGCTAGGAGGGGTCCTAGCCAGGGGGGGGGGGGGGGGGGGGGGGGGGAGGGGAAGGGGGGTTAGGGGGGGATACCGGGTTGCTGCTGGAAAGGCCGAGGACGGGAAGGGAAGAACGGGAGGAGAGAGGGGGGGGGGGCCATCGCCATGGGGAACGGGTCAGAAGGGGAGGGTCGACCCGGGGCGAACAGGGGACAGGACATGGCTAATAGACAGGGGAAAGGGACGGGTCGCTCCGCGACCCGGTTGATTACTTGGAACGTGAGGGGGCTGAATGGGCCGGTCAAGAGAGCAAGGGTTTTTTCACACCTAAAGGGACTGCAGGCGGATGTGGCAATGTTGCAGGAGACTCACTTGAGAGTAGTAGACCAGGTACGCCTGAGAAGGGGGTGGGTGGGACAGGTGTTCCACTCAGGCTTGGACGCAAAGAACCGGGGGGTGGCGATTTTGGTGGGAAAGAGGGTGTCGTTCGTGGCGGCGCAGGTGGTAGCAGATAAGGAGGGTAGGTACGTGATGGTGAAGGGTAGGCTGCAGGGAGAGAATGTGGTGCTGGTGAATGTGTATGCCCCGAATTGGGATGACGCGGGTTTTATGAGGCGCCTGTTGGGCCTCATTCCGGGTCTGGAGGCAGGGGGGCCTGATCATGGGGGGGGACTTCAATACAGTGCTCGACCCTGGGCTGGACAGATTGAGTTCCAGGACGAATAGGAGGCCGGCAGCGGCAGAGGTGCTAAGGGGGTTCATGGAGCAGATGGGGGGGGTAGACCCTTGGAGATTTGGCAGGCCAAGGGCGAGGGAGTATTCTTTTTTCTCCCACGTCCACAGGGTGTACTCCAGAATAGACTTTTTTGTACTGAGCAGGGGGCTGATTTCGAGAGTGCAGGACACGGAGTACTCGGCCATTGTGATTTCGGACCATGCACCACACTGGGTAGAGGTAGAACTGGGGGAAGCACGGGACCAGCGCCCGTTGTGGCGCCTGGATGTGGGGCTGCTGGCGGACGATGAGGTGTGCGGAAGGGTCCGGAAGGGCATTGAGGGATATCTGGGCACGAACGACACGGGCGAGGTGAAGGTGGGGGTAGTCTGGGAGGCCCTGAAAGCAGTGATCAGAGGAGAGCTGATCTCCATAAGGGCACACAGAGAAAGGAAGGAGAGGCAGGAGAGAGAGAGACTGGTGGGGGAACTTATAGAAGTGGACAGGAGATATGCGGAGACACCAGAGGAGGGGCTGTTGAGGGAGCGGCGCAGTTTACAGGCCCAGTTTGACCTACTGACCACTAGGAAGGCGGAGACGCAATGGAGAAGGGCACAGGGCGCGGTCTATGAGTACGGGGAAAAGGCGAGCAGGATGCTAGCACACCAGCTGCGCAAGCGAGATGCAGCCAGAGAGATTGGGGGAGTGAGAGAGAAGGGAGGGAACGTAGTGCAGAAGGGGCAAGAGGTGAACGGGGTCTTCAGGGATTTCTACAGGGAATTGTACCGGTCTGAGCCGCCCAGGAGGAGGGGGAGAATGGAGAACGTCCTCGATAGATTGAGGTTCCCAAAGGTCCAGGAGGAACGGGTGGAGGGGCTGGGGGCGCCGATAGAGCTGCAGGAGCTAGTTAAAGGGATAGGCCAGATGCAGGCGGGGAAGGCGCCGGGGCCGGATGGGTTCCCGGTGGAATTTTATAAGAAGTATGTGGACTTGGTGGGTCCAGTGCTGGTGCGAGCCTTCAATGAGGCGCGAGAGGGGGGGGTTCTGCCCCGACAATGTCACAGGCCCTGATCTCCTTGATCCTGAAGCGGGACAAAGACCCTGTACAGTGCGGGTCCTACAGGCCTATCTCCCTCTTGAATGTAGATGCCAAACTGTTGGCAAAGGTCCTGGCAACCAGAATAGAGGATTGTGTGCCAGGGGTAATCCATGAGGACCAGACGGGGTTCGTAAAGGGACGACAACTTAACACAAATGTCCGGAGACTGTTGAATGTGATTATGATGCCAGCAGTGGAGGGGGAGGCTGAGATAGTGGTAGCACTGGATGCGGAGAAGGCATTCGATAGGGTGGAGTGGGAATACTTGTGGGAGACGCTGGAACGGTTTGGGTTTGGGGAGGGATTTATCAAGTGGGTGAAGCTGCTGTATTCGGCCCCGATGGCGAGTGTGGTTACAAACGGGAGGAGGTCGGAGTATTTTGGGCTCCATCGAGGTACCAGGCAGGGATGCCCCCTATCCCCCTTACTATTTGCATTAGCGATCGAACCGTTGGCGATGGCACTGAGGGGTTCAGGGGGGTGGAGAGGACTGACAAGGGGAGGGGAGGAACATCGGGTATCACTCTATGCGGATGATTTGTTGTTATATGTGGCGGACCCGGAAGGGGGAATGCCGGAGGTAATGGAAATACTAGCGGAGTTTGGGGACTTTTCGGGATATAAATTAAATGTGGGTAAAAGTGAGGTCTTTGTGATACACCCGGGAGATCAGGGGGAGGGAATTGGGCAGCTCCCCTTTAAGAGAGCAGTAAAGAGCTTCAGGTACTTGGGGGTGCAGGTGGCAAGGAACTGGGGGACCCTCCACAAGCTGAACTTTTCAAGGCTGGTGGAGCAGATGGAGGAGGAGTTCAAGAGGTGGGACATGGTACCGCTGTCGCTAGCAGGGAGGGTGCAGTCAGTCAAAATGACGGTCCTCCCGAGGTTCTTGTTTCTGTTCCAGTGCTTGCCCATCTTTCTCCCCAGGGCCTTCTTCAAGAAGGTAACTAGCAGCATTATGGGCTATGTGTGGGCACATGGCACCCCTAGAGTGAGAAGGATTTTCTTGGAACGGAGTAGGGACAGTGGAGGATTAGCGCTACCCAATCTTTCCGGATACTACTGGGCGGCGAACGCATCGATGGTACGCAAGTGGGTGATGGAGGGGGAGGGGGCAGCTTGGAAACGTATGGAGAGGGCGTCCTGCGGCAATACAAGCCTGGGGGCGCTAGTAACGGCACCATGGCCGCTCCCCCCCACAAGGTATACCACGAGTCCGGTAGTGGCGGCCACCCTTAAAATCTGGGGGCAGTGGAGGCGACACAGGGGGGAAGTGGGGGGTCTGATGGCGGCGCCACTGAGAGGGAACCACAGATTTGTCCCGGGGAACACTGGCGGGGGATTCCAGAGCTGGCACAGGGCGGGCATCAGGCAACTGAGGGACATGTTCATAGAGGGGAGGTTTGCGAGCCTGGGAGAGCTGGAGGAGAAATTTGAGCTCCCCCCGGGGAACACGTTTAGATACCTGCAGGTGAAGGCATTTGCCAGACGACAGGTGGAAGGATTTCCCTTGCTTCCCGATAGAGGGGCGAGTGATAGGGTGCTGTCAGGGGTCTGGGTCGGAGAAGGGAAGGTCTCGGACATCTACAAAATAATGCAGGAGGTGGAGGAGGTACCGATAGAGGAGCTGAAAGACAAGTGGGAGGCGGAGCTGGGAGAGCAGATAGAAGATGGGACATGGGCGGATGCCCTAGAGAGGGTCAATTCGTCGTCGTCGTGCGCAAGGTTGGGCCTCATCCAATTTAAGGTGCTGCACAGAGCCCATATGACGGGGACTAGGATGAGTCGGTTCTTCGGGGGTGAGGACAGGTGTGTTAGGTGTTCGGGAAGCCCTGCGAACCATGTACATATGTTCTGGATGTGTCCGGCACTGGAAGAGTTCTGGGAGGGGGTGGCGGGGACGGTATCGAGAGTGGTGGGAACCAGGGTCAAACCAGGGTGGGGGCTAGCGATTTTTGGGGTTGGGGTGGAGCCAGGAGTACAGGAGGCAAGGGAGGCCGGAATATTGGCCTTTGCGTCCTTGGTAGCTCGGAGAAGGATCTTGATTCAGTGGAGGGACACAAGGCCACCAAGTGTTAACACCTGGTTAAACGACATGGCAAGCTTCATCCAATTGGAAAGAATCAAATTCGCCCTGAGAGAGTCGGTACAGGGGTTCTTCCGGCGGTGGCAGCCCTTCCTTGACTTTCTGGATCAGAGATAGGAACTGGAGGCCGAAACAGCAGCAACCCGGGGAGAAAGGGGGGGGGGGGGGGGGAAGGGAGGTGGGTGGGGGGGATAGCAACGAAGGGAGCACGTCAGCGGGGGGTCGCGGGCAATGACTGCCCGAGGCCATCGGCAGAAAGGGAAAAACGGTTTGGTTGCTAGACTGGTAGCGCGGGGGGGGGGGGGGGGGGGGGGGGGGGGGAGGGGGGGGGGGGGGGTGCGCGCGGGGGAGGTCGTGGGGAGGATTTTCCAGGGGGGATTTGTTGTGTTATAATTTAAAATGTAGTAGGGGTAAATGTTTGTATCGAAAAATTTCAATAAAAATTATTTAAAAAAAAAAAAATGGTCCATGGGGAGGACACCAGTTCATGCGGCTGCAAAGTCTCTTTCGGCTGAGCCGGCTGGAACCATTGGCACGTTGGGCAATTGAGGATAGTGTTGGCGATGTCCTGACTGAAACCAGGCCAATATACTGCCTCTCGGGCTCGCTGGCGACACTTTTCCACCCCCAGGTGACCCTCGTGGAGTTGGCCGAGGACGTGTTCTCGCATACTCTGTGGTATTACTATCCTGTCCAGTTTCATCAGTATGCCATTGACCACTGCCAGATTATCTTTTATATTATAGAACTGTGGGCACTGGCCCTTTTGCCAACCATCTGTGAGATGGCGCATGACCCGTTGGAGTAGAGGATCTCTGGCCGTTTCATGACGAATCTGTACAACCCTTTCGCCAGTGGCCGGAAAGTTGGATGCGCAGAACCCAACATGGGCACGATTATTTTTATCATAGAATTTACAGTGTAGAAAGAGGCCATTCGGCCCATTGAGTCTGCACCGGGTCTTGGAAAGAGCACCCTACCCAAGGCCAACACCTCCACCCTATCCCCATAACCCAGTAACCCCACCCAACACTAAGGGCAATTTTGGACACTAAGGGCAATTTATCATGGCCAATCCACCTAACCTGCACATCTTTGGACTGTGGAAGGAAACCGGAGCACCCAGAGGAAACCCACGCACACACGGGCAGGATGTGCAGACTCCGCACAGACAGTGACCCAAGCCGGAATCGAACCTGTGACCCTGGAGCTGTGAAGCAATTGTACTCTGCACAATGCTACCGTGCTGCCTGAGCGATCTGGCAGACGATGTCCGACTGCTCGCACGGCGTGGTGATGGAGTGAGAGAGTGCATCGGCCACAATGAGCTCCTTTCCCGGGGTGTAGACCAGGTCAAAATCATAGCGTCGGAGTTTGAGGAGAATACGTTGAAGGCGTAATGTCACATCGTTGAGGTCCTTCTGTATGATGTGAACCAGTGGCCTGTGGTCCGATTCGACCGTAAACTTGGGGAGTCCATACACGTAATCATGGAATTTGTCAATCCCCGTGAAAAGGCCCGGCACTCTTTCTCGATTTGAGCATAGCGCTGCTCAGTAGGTGTCATGTCTCCAGATGCATATGCGACTGAGGCCCAGGAGGAGGATTCGTCACACTGGAGGAGTACTGCCCCAATGCCAGACTGGCTCGCGTCAGTGGAGATCTTCGTCTCCTTGGCAGGGTTGAAAAACGCCAGTACCGGGGCCTTGGTGCGTTTCGCACTGAGCTCATGCCATGCTCGCTCATGAGCGGGGAGCCACTGGAAGTCGGTGGTTTTTTTTACAAGGTTGTGGAGAGCTGTGGTGTGAGATGCAAGG
Organism: Scyliorhinus canicula; assembly: GCF_902713615.1. Lineage (NCBI taxonomy): Eukaryota > Metazoa > Chordata > Chondrichthyes > Carcharhiniformes > Scyliorhinidae > Scyliorhinus > Scyliorhinus canicula. Next base: position 25,188,150 of record NC_052166.1, on the reverse strand, counting down.
TTGGGGATAAACTTCCCAAGGAAGTTGACCATCCCCAGGAAGCGGACGACCACCTTCTTGTCCTCCGGTGTCTTCATAGCATTGATCGCCGACATCTTATCTGCATCTGGCTGCACACCGAACTGCAAAATATGGTCGTCGAGGAACTTTATTTCTGCTTGACCGAACGTGCATTTGGCTCTGTTGAGTCGGAGGCCATGCTCGTGGATCCTCTGGAACACACGCTTGAGTGATCGATGTGTTCCTGCGGAGTAGTGGACCAGACAATGATGTCATCGACGTACACTCGCACTCCCTCGATTCCCTCCATCATTTGCTCCATTATTCGGTGGAACACCTCCGAGGCGGAGATGATGCCAAAGGGCATCCGTTTGTAACAATACCGACCAAACGGGGTGTTAAATGTGCAGAGCTTTCGACTAGATGCGTCCAGTTGTATCTGCCAAAACCCCTTGGAGGCATCCAGCTTCGTGAAAAACTTGGCATGAGCCATTTCTCTGGTGAGCTCTTCGCACTCAGGATAGGGTAGTGTTCCCTCATGATGTCACAGTTCAAATCTTTGGGGTCAATACAAATGCGCAGTTCCCCTGACGAAAACCATGAAGCTAACCCAGTCCGTGGGTTCCGTGATCTTAGAAATGACGCACTGGTCCTGGAGATCTTGCAGCTGCTGCTTGAGACGGTCCTTAAGGGGCGCCGGCACCTGACGGGGTGCATGAACCACAGGTGTGGCATTCGGTTTCAGAAGAATCTTGTATGTGTAGGGGAGTGTGCCCATACCCTCAACAACGCTGTGGTATCGTGCTATAATGTCATTTAATTGGATTTGGAAGTTGGCATCTGGCGAGGCTGATGCCTCGAGATTTCGCGGGACATTGCTGCTTTAAGTGGGAGGAGCCACAGTTGTTGCACGTCATGGCGCCGACGTCAGGACACTCCGTGCGCCACTGCGCATGCGCGGTGCGGTCGAACAATGTGTGCACCTGCACAGTTCGGTCCTCGGCCTCTCCGTCCCCTTGGTCGTTGCGCGCATGTGCAGGAGCCTGGGAAAAGTGTGCGAAATGGCTGGCCTCATCCAGACTCAGGCCCTGTAGCTGTTTTATGGCCTGCACATGCTCCGCATCGTGGGGGCCTTTCCACGCCGTCTCTGCTGCCTTGATATGGGAGTACCGGTTAGTAGCGCGCTCATGTAGGACGCAGGTCTCGATGGCGATGGTGAGGGTGAGCTGCATTACTTTAAGGAGCTGCTGGCGAAGGGGATCGAAGTGGACCCCGAAAACGATCTGGTCGCGGATCATGGAGTCGGAAGTGGAGCCGTAGTTGCAGGATTGCGCGAGGATACAGAGATGGGTTAAGAAGGACTGAAAAGGTTCATCCTGACCCTGAAGCCTCTGCTGGAACACATAGCGTTCAAAGCTCTCGTTGACTTCGATGTCACAGTGGCTGTCGAACTTCAGCAGGACTGTTTTGAACTTGGACTTGTCCTCACCTTCAGCAAAGGTGAGGGAGTTAAAGATGTGGATAGCGTGGTTCCCGGCTGTAGAGAGGAAGAGAGCAATCTTCCTGGCATCCGATGTGGCTTCGGGGTTGGTGGCTTCAAGATACAGCTGGAACTTCTGCTTAAAAATCTTCCAGTTAGCACCGAGGTTGCCGGCGATGCGGAGCTGCGGGGGAGGGCGGACACTGTCCGTGTTACCGGATGGCTGATCGCTGGTCGAAGGTAGACTATCTCAAGGTAGGTATGTCAAACTCTAACATCACGCACTGGTACCATGATGTGTTGGGTATGCTGGGTCTACGAGGACTGCGTTTACCATAGCAGTGAGAGAGACAGGCTTCCAACACTTGGAGAAATGCAACTCTATTTTATTGAACTACCAACTGTTAAACATACTTTAACTGTGGGTTGACACTATGCTGAGTTGACTGGAGACCTGAGGCTAACCTGACCAGACTATCTTACTACCACATGGTGTATGTTCTAGTTGTTGCTCACAGACTCTGGCTGTCTCAGAGGCTGCATCCCCAGAGAGCGGGAAAACTAGTGCCCGCTGCCTTTATAGTGGCCATGTCCTGTCTGGTGATTGGCTGCTGTGTTCTGTGTGTTCATTGGTCATCCTGTGTGTCAATCAATGTCTGTCTGTGCACCATCATATATTTATGTGTATATTATGACACTACCCACTGTGCTATATGGTGGACAGAAGTTTCTCATGTTTTGGTAGGGTGACACTGCGTGCAGGAGAAATGGTACAAAAGCCATCGCACCAAGTCACGCTTCCTCTGCCGTATTTTTTAGGGCAATTTAATAAAAGTTAAGGGGCGGGTCCCATGACATCACTCTGGCAGGGCTGTTGTTTATTGAACCAGCAAATTAGTTCGTAAAAAATAAAAATAGAGACCACCCCCCCTCCCATGGAACACGCCACAGCACAGACTCTCCCTCTTCCCCCACGCCCTCCTTCTGAAGCCCCTACCAGCACAGTGGTTAGCACCGCTGCCTCATGCCGCTGATGACCTGCGTCACTGTCCGTGTGGAGTTTGCATATTCTCCTAGTGTCTGCATGGGTCTCACCCCCACAACCCAAAAATGATGTATAGGGTCGATGAATTGGCAACGCTAAATTGCCCCTCAAGTGAAAAAATTCAAAAATTTTAGAATGAAGCCCCCACCAAACACCCCACACAGAACATCCATGTCGCGTCAGTCATTCTAATGTGAAGAAACATTCTGATGGAGGGGGGGGGTGACTGTCAGACACAAAGGCCTGAAAATGTTATTCAAATTCATTCAAATGAACGCCAGGACCCCTGTTACGTCATTGACGGGTTGAGGGGGGACGTGGAGAACAGGGAGTCCCACTGACGTAAATCACATTTTGGGACTCCCACAGGATTTCCCAGTCACGTCTCTGATCCCGCCGAAAATGGGACTAAAAAATTCTCCCCCACTGTGTTCACCCTTCTTTTCAAGTTCATGGTGGAAAGCATATAAAGTGGCATCGATTTTCTTTGTCACCTTTATTTTCTTGAGAAAGCCGATCATTGCGAGATTGAGTTTGGTTACTGTTTTGAATCACATGACCAAGAGCTCACTGCGCCAATGGTGCATTTGCCACATTTCCACTGCAGTTAAAATTATCCCCGGAACATTATCAATGGATCACAAGACACTACCTCACATCAATATTGCCAATGTGCAGTCATAAGGTGGAGACACGCTGATGGGTCTGTAATCTGGGACAAGCCGGGGACATAGCGTGCGAGACAGAACTATCGGCGAAAACTAACAAAGGTCACAAAAAGTGAATGTCAGCACAGGGTCAGTGGGGAGAAGACGTTTGACCAACAGAAGAGAAAGTGTAGTCAATTCGTCACATGGAATTGAAAAATAGGTGAAGCATGAGTAAATTCACACTGAAAATCAATGATTTAAATTTTCACTGTGATTGTTGAAAAGTTTATCGGCAGGATCATTGTTCAAAGCAATGCTGTACGTCAATATTGCTTGCATTTGGGCAGTCTTTTATCAGATAATAGGTTAAAGAAAACCAATATTACAAAGCAAGAGTGTTTTTTTTAACTGCACATGTGCTATTGATATCACCAGCACAACTAGTGCTCCAGTAAAGAGCTGATCCATAGTTTTCAGCGCATAGCCTCCCAGTTCAGTGAGTGGGACAGTGCACCAAGAAGGTGAACACTGAGTTAACTCAGTCGGGAAAGGGTTTCACAAAGGGTCTGCAGTGATACTCATCCCAGGTACCGTAGAAGAAGGAAAATAAAAAGGAATATTGTCAAAAAAGGTTAGGTGGGTGTTACTGGGTTACAGGGATAGAGTTGGTGTGGGGTTAAATAGGGTGCTCTTTCCAAGGTGCAGACTCGATGGGCCGAATTGCCCCCTACTGCACTGTAATTTCTATGGAATCTATAACTGAATTGCCAGGGCGACGCGAGAATCGTGCCCTGTTGCCCCAACTTCCCCATTCTCCAGCGCCGATTCTCGGGCAGCCGCGGGATTCCCGCGCGGCGATTCTCCGGGCCCCGATGGACCGAGTAGCCGACGCGTTTGGCCGAGTCCCTCCGGCATGGGTTACTCATGTCCCACATGGCGGGACCTCGAAGGTGAGTCTGCGGGGGCCGTCCTGGACGGGGTGAGGGGGATCCGACCCTGGGAGGGGGGGGGGGGGCCACGGCGTCCTGGCCTGCAATTGGGGCCTACCGCCATATTGCCCGGAGGCTAGCGGAATTACGCCGGCAGCTCCGCACATGCGTGAACTCGTGCGGGCCATTCCTCGCCGGCTGGAGCTGCGGGGACCACTCCGGTGCCAAACTAGCCCCCGAGGAAGGGGAGCATCCCTCACTTTTGGGGACCGTTGATGCCGGAGTGGTTGCCGCCGCTTTTCATGCTGTCAATGGGGACATAGCCCCTTTATTAAAGAATCCCGCCCCCGGTTTCTTTATTCAGGTGTGTCTGAAGCCATAAAAGTTCTCCCAGCAATTGTGAATGAGGGTGTACACAGGTAGATCTTCTCAGGATTGACAACAGAAGAGCTATAAGATCTGCAAAAGTCCTATACTACATTGGAAGACCAGTTCAGAGTCAGGTTAAATCTTTGTATTCATCCACTAGAGTCCATATCATAGCTTACAGAATCCATGGGCGACTTTGTCAACAGATGAAAAAAAAAGAATACGGACTGTGATTTTTCTAAAGCTGAGGAAAAAGATTGTTGAGTTGGTGATGGCATTGGACGCCCCCCCCCCCCCCCCCCCCCCCCCCACCAACCAGAATATATCAATGACGAAGACAAAAAGTTTCACACTATCAATCTCATAGAAAACATAGGTAATGGGGTTGGTTTAGCACAGCGGGCTAAACAGCTGGCTTGTAATGCAGAATAAGGCCGGCACCACGGGTTCAATTCCCGTACCGACCTCCCCTAACAGGCGCCGGAATGTGGCGACTAGGGGCTTTTCACAATAACTTAATTGAAGCCTACTTGTGACAATAAGCGATTATTATTATCATTATTAATGTTGCACCATCTGAAGTGTTTGTCAAGATCAGGGGCGGGATTCTCCCGTAACTGGCTGGATGGCCCGACGTCGGCGCCAAGAGGCCCCGTAGCAAGTGAAGAGACAGCGAAGCAAGAGAGAGACTCTGCCCTGAATGCCTAATTTTTAACTGGAAAAACCTGACTGGCCCCTCCCACAGATGAGTTCCTGGACAAAGGCCTGCTAATTGCTGGCAGGATGAAATTGATTTGATCAGTTTCTCCACAAAAAGTTCCATAATGTCTCCGCAGACCGCTGATCTCTTGCAAATGGCTCAAGAGGACGTTGGGGACAACTTCAATTATTTTCCCATTAGTATAGTGCGATTTCGTCTGGCCAGGGCAAACCTCATTTACATCCCATTGTTTCTCCTGGAGTGAATTCGGGCCGTGCAGATCTTCCCGCATAATTTTTCCGTTGACCCTGTCATGACTCATGGCCCTCCTTTGTTCCTATCCGACATGAGTCTGAGGGATGTAGATTCTGTTGTCTGCCTTCAGACATGCTTTCTGTTTTCTGTACAGCATTTGTCTTTTTAAAATGGAATATATCCTGTCCAATTCTTGTCCAGTTTTGTTCAGAGTTTTTGTTCAGCTGAAGACTTGCACTAACTTACAATGGTACTGACTCCCGCATCATGGTCGAGCATTTTGCCAGTGACACTGTACATCAGGAACAACTGTCAAACGCATTCAGTTATTCCATGGTGCAAGATGCTTTTTATTTTTAACAGGAATGCAAGTAAGTTAATGCAGTTTTGAGCTAGAGATCCTGACCCAGTGGGAATTGTCTCGAAACCTTGTGATTAAAATCTACAATAATGCAGTAAAGACTACTTGTATTGCACAAGGGTTTTGCAGTCAACAGGAGTTAAACTTCTCCAGCCTGGGCAGAATTTGAGTTCAAAACTGCCAGGAACGTCTAAACTGCTGACAACCAAATTAACAAATGAAAGTATTCCAAATATGTGCTTTGTGCTTTCAACACACAGGAAGCATCTTATGCAGGATCTATGCAGCTGCCTTCACCAAAAGCATAGAACAGTAAGAACATCATTTACTTTCTATTGTGTTATCACGGAAGGTTTACACTTACAGTTTCCACAGATAAAACACATGCAGAAAGCAAGCGCCGTATATGTGCTAAGTATGTGGGCCGGGATTCTACCCTACCCGGCGGGGCGGGGGGTCCCGGCGTGTTGGAGTGGCGTGAACCACTCCGGCCTCGGGCCGCCCCAAAAGTGCGGACGTCTCCGCACCTTTAGGGGCCAAGCCCTCACGTTGAGGGGCTAGGCCCACACCGGAGTGGTTCCTGCTCCACCGGCTGGCATGAACGGCCTTTGGCGCCACGCCAGCCAGGGCCGAAAGGACTTTGCCGGATGGCGTAAGTCCGCGCATGCGCCAGAGCATCAGCGGCTGCTGACGTCATTCCGGCGCATGCGCAGGGGATGGAGTCTCTTCCGCCTCCGCCATGGTGAAGACCTGACTGGCGGGATTGGTGGTGCGGGTGGGCGCCGGGATCCTGGGGGGAGCGCGGGGCGATCTGACCCCGGGGGGGCCCCAATCGCGAGCCGTGCCAGCGTGGGGGCACCCCCCGGGGTCAGATCACCCCGCGCTCCCCACAGGACCCCGGCGCCCACCTGCACCGCAATCCCGCCGGTCAGGCAGGTGTTTTGATTCCCGCCGGCAGGAGAGGCTTGTCAGCGACGGGACTTCGAACCATCACGGGCCGGAGAATCGCCGCGGGGGCCCCGCCGACCAGCGCGGCGCGATTCCTGCCCCCACCGAATCTCGGGTGGCGGTGAATTCGGAACACGGCGGGGGCGGGATTGACGTCGGCCCCGGGCAATTCTCCGACCCTGCGGGGGGTCGGAGAATCCCGCCCGTGGTGTGCAGAAAGCACAAGGGCAACTGAAAACTAGTTTTCGATCGATCGGTTGTCTGTGGTCAACGTTTTGAGCACCTCTGCTTTCAGGGATAGTGGCATGTCATCACTAGAGGGGAAATGTGTCATGTGATCCAATTTCAGTTTCTATTTTGCCTAGGAGCAGAACACAGCATGCACAGCTCTACTGCTGATGTTTTCAAGATTTGTATCCATACCTGTATATCCTCATCTGCCGACTCCAAATAAATGAACTCACAATGTATTTACCTAGTTGCTTATGAGTGATTGGTCCAAAACCCGGAATGAAGTGCTGTTTGGTGAATTGAACATGCTGAATTCTCCCTCAATGTACCCGAACAGGCGCTGGAGTGTGGCGACTAGGGGTATTTTCACAGTAACTTCATTGCAGTGTAAGCCTACTTGTGACAATCATAAAGATTATCAGTATTATTATTTGACTGGGCTTCCCGTCTGCAGTCTTTAAACCTTTTAAGCTGTCTGTCTGCATGTCAAAATTAAAGATATCCGAGAAGGGTGAAAATGTTCTTATCTGCAGCCTTAAACCGTCAGCATGCCAAGTTCAGAGGGCTGTGAGATAAAGGTAAGAGTCTTCCTTTTAATGTGGTGGAAATCGTTCAAGTAGCTTTTTCTCTGTCAATTTAATTGCCCTTTACTAGTTTCTAGTCTGTGTCCAAACCTCGAAGCCCAAAAGCCTTGAACTGCATTGTTTACATTAGATTTCATGACTATTGCCCTATTAAAAGCCTTTTGATTGACAGGTCTAGGCAGTAACAAAGGAAGGTCACAGTTGTTTATTTAAAAAGCTCTCCAGGGGTCCATTATCTCTCCATTGCTTCCTTGTTTGAGCAGCTGGTTTTCTAACCGCAGTCTTTCAAAGAGGCTGTCTCTTTGGTCTGAAGACCTTCTTCAAAGGGCCAGATGATGGTGACAGCAACTGGGTGGGGTGGGGGAGGGGGGGGGGGGGTGCTGGGGTGTACTGTCGGGGGGGGGGGGGGGGAGGGAGAGATATGGGCGGGAAACTGAGAGGAGGGCCTGAAGGAGGCAAGGAGGGTGTGCCTTGTTAGTGATCTGGTGGAGATGGCCTGATCAGCGTTCTGTGGGGGGTGCGTGGGGGAGGAGGGGGGGGGGGGGGGGGGGGGGGTTGCAGCAGAATTCTGACATTGAATTGTCTCAAGCCAGTACAGTCAGTAGCACTCTGCAAACCTGGCAGTATGGTGGGGGTTACATGTAATGCGACACGAACCCGAGATCTCAGTTGTGGCCGTCCTCATGCATGTGGAATTGGCTACCAGTTTCTGCTCGCCGATTCTGCATTGTGGACCAGGACAGATTATTGGTGATTGTTGGTGACCAATGCAGAATCGCTGTGCAGAAACTAGCTGCCGGGATCTCGGGTTCGTGTCACATTATATGTAACCCCTACAGTACTGCCCAGGTTTGCAGAATCCTACTAACTGCCCTGGTTTGAGATAATTCACACCTCGATTACCTGTGATTATCCCTAACTCCACTCACTCTGTTTGTACCTGGAAAGACTTGTTTACCTGTAAAAACTCGCATTCCAACTATTCTTCGTATTTCAATCTGTAATTATCCAGTTATCTTGCAATTGTGTCTCTGCCTATATATGCAGTGTTTGTGAAGCTGCCTCCACTTCACCTGATAAAGGAGCAGCGCTCCAAAAGCATGTGATTTCAAATCAATCTGTGTGACTTTAACCTGGTGCTGTGAGACTTCTTACTGTGCCCACCCCAGTCCACCGCCGACATCGCCACATTATAGGGAGTACAGTAGAGGGTTAGGTGCTTAGCCTCATGGGGCCTCAGTATTGAGGACTATCGTGATGGGGATGCTGTTGTTTGTCCTCCAACCTGAATATATGTGGGAATACATAAATTTGATGTAAATGATAAAGGACTGATGTCAGAGGCTCTCCCACATGATTTTCCTCGGGTTAGGCCAACATCTCAACAACAACTTAGATTTATCATACAGAGTAAAACACCCTGAGGCACTTCACAGGACTGTGACAAGACACAAGTCTTCACTGAGCCAGAAGCAGACTGGTTGGGGGAGGAAATTGGTAGCAAATAATTTTGGTTTGACGGGCTATAGAAGAAAAGAGCTCCATAATCACAGTGGCTATGGTAGGTTTATGTCTATTGCAGTTGTCTACTGCTGATCAGCCTGAGGTTTTGTGTTTGAGTAGAAACATAACTAACAACTGGAAGGCCACACCACCACTGCACCTCTCCATTGGCCATTAGAGATGAAGGAGGTGATTTTCACTGGATGCGTGATTAGGTGGGTTGCTGGGTGATGAGGTAGAGGTGTGGGCTTAAGTAGGGTGCTCTTCCAAGGGCCGGTGCAGACCCAATGGGCCGAATGGCCTCCTTCTGCACCGTAAATTCTATGGTTCTATGATACAATCTCCACATGTCCCAGCAGCATTGCACAAACCCTGGTGATGTCGCTCAGAGATATTGGGAGGGATTCTGCGGCCTCCCAATCAGATGTTTCCCACGGGCGGGAGGCGGCACGCCATTCGCTGGCGGCGGAATCTCTGCTCCCACCGCTGTCAATGGGAATTTCCCACTGAAGCCACTCCACTCGGGCGGGAAACCCCGTGGGCGGGGAGTGCTGCCTTCAGGACCAGACCATCTCACTGCCAGCGAGCAGACAGATAATTCCAGCCATTTTATTCAACTGCATGACTTGGACCACAGTCCAGGGATTAACCCTGGGATCTTTTTTATTAAACATGCCACCTTGAGATAGTCCATTGGGGAATTTATATTTAATGTGCACTTTAACAAAAATATTTACAGTCATACAGAGCACAGTAATACAGGACAAATTTGCTGAGCAACAATTTACCATTTTGTTCCAAATGTTTAAATGAAAGATTTCCATCTCTCCCAATAAGAAATAGTATGAATTCAAACAACGTAAAATTAATTGCAATCCTGGATCAGATAGGAATGTAAAATAGCAAAGTGCATTGTAATCAACACAGAATGAAACTGCACATTTGGATGTTTGCATATTGAAATTACAAAAGCAATATCATTGAAAGGAGCATGTCATTAAGCTTCCCATGCAAGAAAGTTGTGCTCTTGTAGTTGACAGTCTTCACAAACCACAAGTAGCAACGAGTGGTGAAAGAGGATTTGTTTAACAATCAGGAGCATGCGTTCAATGTTTGAATAATTGCTTGATTGGTATCAGCGTTGCTCATCTACTTGTTTACAATTGACAACTTTACTGAAGATTAAATTACTTTTTTATTTGCTTTTCTTCTTTGGCAATATAATTTTATCAAGTACCAAATGGGCTCGATGCAGATTAATGCTCTCTTGATTCTCCCACAACCTTTTTTCAAACCAACCTCTGAAGACTGCTCTGAAATGCACATGTGTTTATGTCTTGTTTGACAAGGGAAATATTAATGTACTCGGTCACACTGCTGCTGATGTCTCTGATTCCCACAGCAGCTAGCTAATCAGACTAAGACTGCCACTTCAGTTAATTATATTCCAATAACCTCCACGAGGCCCAGGGGGAAACCGTAATTGATCGCGCCATGGAGCTCGTGGGATACGAGCTTCCCTGGTAGTGGGCAGAGGCCCACTCATCTGGGGCTCCGAAGATTGAGCCTAAAAGCCAGCCCATGCAGGGATTGGCATGTTGGTTGACTCAATGGGGACTGTGAAGTGTAAATAGTTCCCGGGTGGGCCGGCTTTATGCCAAGTTAAAATAAATCCTTTGTTTTTCCTACCGTTGGCTTTATGGTCATTAAACAGCCGATGATAAAAAAAGGAAAATCCGGACTCTACTTCAGGATGCCTCAGCCCCTCCGAAAAATTGACATGCAGCAGCGTGAGGAACTAACTTTTTGGTAAACTGGAGGCCTTTGACACAGGCCTGGAAGATTGGGCTCAACACACAGAGCCGATGAGGTACTTTTTCCAGGCCAATGGCATCCTGGGAGAAGACTAGAAAAAGGTAATTCTCCTAACAACTTGTGGGGCCCTGACCTTCGGTATTATAAAGAGCCTTACCTATCCGGCCGCTCCGGATTCCAAGTCATTTAATAATAATAATAACCTTTTGTTGTCACAAGTATGAAGTTACTGTGAAAAGCCCCTAGGCGCCACATTCTGGCACCTGTTCGGGTAAGCTAGTGCGGGAATTGAACCCGTGTTGCTGGCCTTGTTCTGCATCACAAGCCAGTTATCGAGCTCACTGAGCTAAACCAGCCCACTGGTGTCTCACCATTATGACCCAAAGCCATCAGTTATTATGCAACTGCATCAGTTCAACAGGGCAATGTGAACACCAAAGTCAGCGACTGATTTCTTGACCCGCCTGCGGCGACTGGCGGAGCACTGTGAGTTCCGCCATCCCTATCTGAAATGTTGAGGGATAGGGTTTTGTGTGGCCACGCAAAAGAGGTTGTTGGCAGAGCCCATATTGTATTTAAAGTGGGCAATTTAGCTAGTGCAGTCCCACGAAAATACAGAGAAAGGTGTACAGGTAGTTCAAGGTTCCTTGTATTATGGGGTCCATAATGTGACCCAAACTCCATACTGGTCTTCCACTACATCCCAGGGCAGTGTCCGAATGGCTAGATCACCTAAAAGTGACAACCAAAGTACAATACCGCAGTCGGGCTCAATATCCGGGAGCCACTACGGACTAGCAGGACACCTCGCTGAGGACGAGGGAGAAGTCCAACAGAATTGCCAGGCATATGGGCCTAGAACATGCGGTAGTCAGGGTCACCAGAATAGGCGGAGAGAGCATTGCCTTGAGCAGGCGACGAGGTCACCGCGGGACAGGTCCTTCCACATGGCCCCACTCGAGGAAGGCAACATGAAGACATACAGCTGACCTGCATCATGACTCCTAAGGTGGCATCGATTCAGGGTACACTACAGGTGAATGGAGACCCCTGGTGATGGAGATGGATACAGGAGCCGTCTGCTCCATTATTGATCAGCAGTCCCTCAGCCAATTCCGCGCACTGCGTGACACCAACGGCAGCTTGGCGACTGACAAGATTGAACGACTGAGCATTGTAGGAACCACCTTGACCCCGGTGACCAAGGGCCAGCAAACTCTCAGGTTATCTTCAGTCATGATGCAGGGACCGGGAACTAATCTACTGGGGTGTGATTGTCTTTGAATCCTTCGCTTCGATTGGAATCAGATTTTCTGTATGGACATTGAAAACCTGCATGATGTCCTTGGCAAGTAGCCAGAGTGAAGGGGGTGTCCAGAGATGAGACTATTTAAAACTGAATAGCTAGGATAATACTAGAATAGTTCTACATAAATTAGTTTATTAAGGATTGAGATTAATCATAGAACGTATACCCAGTAATCATTATTAACCATTAAACTTGTATTTTGGTACATCGCAATGATAATCATGTAAACTCTAGCTACAAGCAGTGGCCACAATGCATGATGGGATTTAAGATAGCTAACTTGCCCATATTTTTGACGGGATTGTATAGTGAGCAGGTTACATGGTCAATTTAGTAAAGAGGTTTTATCAGTGGCCCCAATATCCTGCTTCAAACAATCCTTGGAGTAAAGAGAAAGCCAGTTCTGGGATCCCGCCCCTGGATAAACAATGAGGTGGGCAGGGACTGACTGCGATACAAGATTGGCAATGTCTGAAAAACAATGTTAAAATGGACACAGGTTCCTGGTAACAACAGGTGACAGGATGGGGTTAACTCATGAGCTGACCACAAGTCATCATTTTGTTTGAAGTAATTTTATTGGATAATATAGAAATGACAGCTCCAAGGATGGATCAAGTCCAACAGAGGTGGGCTATTGATTTTTGGAAAATGGTATATTTGATGTGTTTTTAGCAGTGTAGCAGATCGATCTTGGCATGTATCAGATCCATCTCTCGTGTACACAAAACCACGTTTGGGATAATAAAGCTGTCTTAACCTGATTGTGTGTCTGCTCTGTTTATTAAGCTAAGCCATAACAATGGGGGAGAAACCCCACGTGAAAGCTGGCTCAATACACAGTCTTTGAAAACGTACCTACACAGAGGTATTCTAGAAGATACCTTACTTGCTAATGTAGATGCAGAGCTGCGAAGCCTGGAAGACCTGGGAATCATATGCGGATGGATGATGTTGTGTCCGTGGTTGAGATCCCAGAAATAACCCTCCGGAAATCATCTAGAAAAAGGCAGTCTACCAAACGTTACACGCCATCCGACCCCGCCGCAGGCGGAAGCACAACCTCGTGTGAAGAGGTGCAGAAGGCCAGCTCAGATGGTTGTAGAGGGGGAACCTTTGGACTTGTTCGGGGGGGACGTATGTAACAACCCTGAAGATTCCCATGGGGAAATTGTAATTGATTCCCCCGTGGGGCTCGTGGTATATGAGCTTCCCTGGTAGTGCGCAAAGGCCCAATCAGCAGGGGCTCGTAAGATCAAGCATAAAAGCTGGCCCAAGCAGGGACCGGCATGTCGGTTGTCCCAACGGGGACTGTGATTGTATATAGTTACTACTGTGAGCCAACTTTATGTTAAGTTAAAGTAAATTCTTTGTTATATAATAATAGGACACAAAGAAATGATAGAGGAACTGAATAGGTACTTTACATCAGTCTTCACAGTGGAAGACATCAGTGGGATGCCAGAGCTCCAGGAGATCCAGGGGGCAGAGGTGAGTGCAGTGACCATTACTCAGGAAAAGGTTCTGGGGAATAAATCACCTGGACCGGATGGACTACAACCCAGTATTCTGGAAGAGGTAGCTGATGATCTGGAAGAAGGAACTGAAGGCACTGTTGCTAAGTTTGCAGATGATACAAAGATCTGTAGAGGGACAGGTAGTATTAAGGAAGCATGCGGGCTGCAGAAGGACTTGGACAGGCTAGGAGAGTGGGCAAAGAAGTGGCAGATGAAATACAATGTGGAAAAGTGTGAGGTTATGCACTTTGGAAGGAGAAAATGACTATTTTTGAAATGGGAAGATGCTTAGGAATTCAGAAGCACAAAGGGACTTGGGAGTCCTTGTTCAAGATTCTCTTAAGGTTAATGTGCAGGTTCAGTCAGCAGTTAGGAAGACAAATGCAATGTTAGAATTCATGTCGAGAGGGCTAGAATACAAGACCAGGGTTGTACTTCTGAGGCTATACAAGGCTCTGGTCAGACCCCATTTGGAGTATGGTGAGCAGTTTTGGGCCTGTATCGAAGGAAGGATGTACTGGTCTTGGAAAGGGTCCAGAGGAGGTTCACAAGAATGATCCCTGGAATGAAGAGCTTGTCGTATGAGGAATGGTTGAGGATTCTGGGTCTGTACTCGTTGGTGTTTAGAAGGAGGAGGGGAGATCTTATTGAAACTTTCAGGATGCTGTGACGCCTGGATAGAGTGAACGTGGAAAGGATGTTTCCACTTGTATGAAAAACTAGAAGCAGAGGACACAATCTCAGACTAAAGGGACGATCCTTTAAAACAGAGATGAGGAGGAATTTCTTCGGGATCTGTGGAGCTCTTTGCCGCAGAAGCCTGCGGAGGCCAAATCACTGAGTATTTTTAAGACAGAGGTCGATAGGTTTTTGATCAATAAGGGGATCAGGGGCTATGGGGAGAAGGCAGTAGAATGGGGATGAGAAAATATATCTGCCATGATTGTATTGTAAACCAATGCATCTCTGTGTAGTGTGTCACATGATAATGTGGTGACATCATCAGAGGCATTTGGGAGATTTCTCCCTTGCACCTCAAGACTGTGAGCAAGCAACATCTGATAAAGTCTGACGATCTGGTTAAGTAATCTACGGTGTGGCATCCTTTTCATCCTTTGTTCCTAAAGAAAGAGCAGAACAACTAACACACAATAGAGACTCACAAAAGTTTTGATCCTATGGCCAGGGGAGAGGATTCTTCATTCCCTCAGTCTGAGCTGACTTTGAATACAAGTTTCAATGATGGAAAAACTGCGACACATTTTCTTGGGCGAAGTTCCAAGTTCAAAAGGAAGAAAGTGGGCATGGAGACTTGTGATTTTAGGCGTTTGCTCTATTCCAGTCTCGATTTCCTGGGCGCAAAAGAGATGTGGTGTCCCTTTCACATCTCTGACAAGTACAAGCTGAAAGCCGGCCTAGCAACGAGAAGGAGCAGGTGTTTGTGGTCCATCAGCACATTTTCATTTCATTTTTCATTTGTGGAGTTCCGGAAGAAGCTGGAGGTAGACCCTATTCTTTATCCTCCTGTAAGAGTCCTTCCTGTTTATTTCCTTTGTGCCCATTTTCTTTTCTTTTCTTTTATTATTTTTGGTCCATGGACCCATAATTGGATTGTGCATTTAAGGAGAAGACTGCTTGTCAGGACAATGTGTTCCGAGCTTCTTGCATTTTGGAGAGAATAAACCAGATTTGGCGGCGCTGGGCGAATCTTAGGAACTAGTTTTGGATTGGATTGGATTTGTTTATTGTCACGTGTACCGAGGTACAGTGAAAAGTAGTTTTCTGCGAGCAGCTCAACAGATCATTCAGTACATGGGAAGAAAAGGGAATTAAACAAAATTCAAGAAAATACATAATAGGGCAACACAAGATATACAATGTAACTACATAAGCATTAGCATCGGATGGAGCATACAGGGTGTAGTGTTAATGAGGTCAGTCAATAAGAGGGTCATTTAGGAGTCTGGTGACAGTGGGGAAGAATCTGTTTCTGAATCTGTTCGTGCGTGTTCTCAGACTTCTGTATCTCCTGCCCGATGGAAGAAGTTGGAAAAGTGAGTAAGCCGGGTGGGAGGGATCCTTGATTATGCTGCCCGCTTTCCCCAGGCAGCGGGAGGTATAGATGGAGTCCATGGATGGGAGGCAGGTTCGTGTGATGGACTGGGCGGTATTCACGACTCTCTGAAGTTCCTTGTGGTCCTGGGCAGGGCAGTTGCCATACCAGGCTGTGATGCAGCCGATAGGATGCTTTCTATGGTGCATCTGTAAAAGTTAGTAAGGGTTAATGTGGACATGCCGAATTTCCTTAGTTTCCTGAGGAAGTATAGGCGCTGTTGTGCTTTCTTGGTGATAGCGTTGACGTGAGTGGACCAGGACAGAGTTTTGGTGATTTACCCTAGGAATCTGAAACTGCTGGAAACTGTTGGAAGTCGGTTCAATAGGCTAACTGGCAACCGGTGGGTTGGTCACGGACACTGTTCTGCCTGACAGCAGTCAGTGATTGGCTCGTGTCAGGTGGGTGTTTTTCAGAGAGAACCTGCCAGAAACATCTAGACCCTCGCAGGAAGAGGAGCTGCATTTATCTTCTCTCTGTTGCCGGTTCATAGAATCATCGGATCCCGACAGTGCAGAAGGAGGCCATTGGGCCCATCAAGTCTACACCAACCCTCTGAAAGAGTACCTACCCAGGCCCAGTCCCCCACCCTATCCCTGTAACCCCATAACCCCACCTAACCTTTGGAGAATAAGGAACAATTTAGAATGGCCAATACACCTAACCTGCACATCTTTAGACTGTGGGAGGAAACCAGAGGCCATTTGGACCATTGAGTCTGCACCGGCCCTCCGAAAGAGCACTCTACCTAGACTCAGACCCCATTCTATCCCTGTAGTCCTGTAATCCCACCTAACCTTTTGACACTAAAGGGCACCTAGCCAGCACGCCTTTAGACTGTGGGGGGAAACCGGAGCACCTGGAGGAAACCCACGCAGACATGGGGAGAAACTGTAAACTCCACACATACAGTCACCACGGCAGGAATTGAACCCGGGTTCTTGGTGCTATGCAGCAGCAGAGCTTAACATTGTGCCACTCCGTATCCATCTGAATCAAAGATCCTTATTCCTTATTTTATTATATTTTCTTTCCCTCTCAACCACCTTTTTCCTCTGTGTTGTTTGTCTATATTTATGTGTATCGAGAGTGGGAGCAGTTAGAAAGGGTGAGGCTTGGGATAACCAGTTGCATTTTTTGGCTATTTAATTAGGATTACTGTTAATAATGAAAAATTACTTATGTTTAATTTTTACAAACCTGGTGACTGTGGTTTATTTAATTTAAGCAAAGCCACGGGTATTAATATAAAATCTAATTTCACCTGTGTTTTTAGTCCAGGTCAAATGGGGCTGGAATGGACTACGCACTGGCCCAGGGTCTCATAGCAATCCTCATAGCAGTGGATTGGAGAGGGGGGGGGGAAGCAAGAAGGCATGCAAAGCCAATAAGGTAACTTAAACAATCTTCAGCTTGCCAAAGTTGTTCAATTCTTGAGACCTGATCGTTGTTTGGTTTGGACAACTTCACTCTGAAAAGGTCGGTCTCTAATTTTTAGATGAGACCCTTTCGTCTGAGCATCTCCAACTGGTGGAAAGAGTCAGAAACAGAAAATGCTGGATAAACACAGCAGGCCTGTGGGGAGAGAAACCGAGTCAACCTTCAAGCCCATATGGCCCTTCTACAGAACTGAAGAAAGGTAGAAATACAATGAATTGTATTGTTGGAGAGGCGGATGGAGGAGGTGGGGAGGAGAGAGATGGCAGGGTGGCACAGTGGCTCGCACGGTTGCCTCACAGCGCCAGGGTCCTGTGTTCGATTCTGGCCTTGGATTGCTGTCTGTTTGGAGTTTAGGCATTCCCCCCGTCCCTGCGTGCGTATCCTTCGGGTGCTCCTGTGTCCTCCCACTGCCCAAAGATGTGCAGAATAAGTAGACTGGCCATGTTATCTTGCCCCTTAGTGTCCAAAGATGTGTATGTTAGGTGGGATTATGGGGTTAGGGTCGGGGAGTAGGGACAGCACGATGGCGCAGTGGTTAGCAATTGGGACTGTGGCGCTGAGGACCCAGGTTCGAATCCCGGTCCTGGGTCACTGTCCATGGAGTTTGCATGTTCTCCTAGTGCCTGCATGGGTTTCACCCCCACTACCCAAAGATGTGCAGGGTAGGTGAATTGGACAGGCAAAATTGCCCCATAATTGTAAAAATAATAATTGGGTAATCTAAATGTATTTTTAAAAATTGTAGGAAAAAAAATTGGAGGAGAGTGGACATCGGTGGAGTGCTCTTTCAGAGAGTCAGTGTAGACTCAATCACATTCCTTCTGTACTTTATGGATTATATGAATAGAAGGACAGGGATTGGTCGGAGCGAAGGAGAGATTGACAAATGCGTCATGGTCATAAATCAAATGGGGCTGTTAATGTTAATGGTACCATTGAGGATTGAAGAGTGCTAATAGTGGCAAAAGATAAGGTAATAGAACATGTTAATAGAAGAACAAAGCTCAGTGTTCAGTGGAAGCAAAACTGAACAACGAGGACAGGTGACCCCATAGTGGAGGGGGGAGGGCAGGGGGAGGGAAGGTGGGGGGAGGGGTTGCAATAGGGTGTGCCAAGGGAACTGAAAAACAAAAAACAAAAAGGGGGAAAGAGTTTTTTCACTTTCTACAATCTGTTCCTCTTAATACCATGAAAACTTCCAATAAAATCGCTTTAACATTTGAAATCCTAGGAACTCCAACAGTACTTTCCCCCAATCCCTCTCGCACATACATGAGTTTCTGCAGACTTCAATACCATTGGCAAACTATTATTTCCTTTAATGCCTCTATTCCATTGTTTTACAACTGTCAGGATTTTAGATCATAGATCATAGATCATAGACTTTACAGTGCAGAAGGAGGCCATTCGGCCCATCGAGTCTGCACCGGCTCCTGGAAAGAGCACTCTACCCAAGGTTAACACCTCCACCCTATCCCCATAACCCAGTAACCCCACCCAACACTAAGGGCAATTTTGGACACTAAGGGCAATTTATCATGTCCAATCCACCTAATGTGCACATCTTTGGACTGTGGGAGGAAACCGGAGCACCCGGAGGAAACCCACGCACACACGGGGAGGATGTTCTATGTTTGGATTAGAAATTTCCTTTACGGCAGGTGGGATGCCTTCCATGGGCCTTCCCACAATGCACTTAATCGGGCTGGAGACGGGAAGGTAGGATCCTCACCTGTCACCATCTACCTGATTAAATGCCCTGCCTGTCTTCCAACATCCAATGAGTGCGGGCAGAGGATTTCACCCAAAGGACGTCTGTTAGTCCTGTTATTCTATAGCTGAAGCCATCGTGGAGAGAGATTTACTCAAACATTGCCAATTTAGAAATAAACACTAACATGAGGATGCAGGGTACAGGAGAGTATTCCATTTCTCAGAGTTAGCATCCCTAACTTTCAAAGTGCAAAATTCACCCGCGAAAATATTGTCTCACATAAACCGAAGCAAGTTGATAGAATGCTATTCCAGCAGCTGAATCAACTGAATAAAGAATATACGTCAATACACAGCATGTCATAACTCACTGAGCTTCAAGGTCTTCTGTGGAGCTGAAATACGAGCTATTCCTAAAAGGTTCTTGGCATCTGCGGTGAAAAGATTAAATAGCACTATTGAAGCAGAGATGACTTTAGAATCCAAATCTATTTTAAATTCTGTTAATGTCTGTGATGGAAAATTACTATTCAGGGTATGAAACCCTTTGGAAATCAGTCATCTCATCATAATCTGATTTTCATCTAACTTAACTGCTGTGTGACTGTCACAGTGACCAAATCTAACCTCAGTTCCTTGCATAAATTAAAATCATATACTTAAATCTGCTTTGCATTGTGGGGTTTCACTTCATGACTCTCACCTCATTTCTTTTATGCAATTTATGTATTCACCACCGACCTGTTATATTTGAAACCTCACCTTGCTTTTTTTTTTAATGCCCTGCCTATTGGATGATTCCAGTTTTGAGAGAAGGGGGAAGGGAGGAATGTGAGCCAAATTCATTGAAGGAATCAGTTATTGTCCAAATGGATTAATTTCCAAAACATAAACAGCACAGTAGCTAGCACTGTGGCTTCACAGCGCCAGGGAGCGCGATTCACCAAAATGGAGACTAAGTGTTCGCGCCGTCGTGAACGCCGTCGCTGCTCCAGCCTCCCTTCCCGGCGCCAAATGGGCACCGTGCCAACCTGCACATGTGCAGTTGGGCCACGCCAACCCGCGCATGCGCGGGGGTCTTCTTCAACGCTCCGGCCCCGTGCAACATGGCGCGGGGGTTCTGGGGCCAGAAGCAGAACAAAGAAGGCCCTGGAGGGGAGAGGCCGGCCCGCCGATCGGTGAGCCCCGATCGCGGGACAGACCCCATCGGAGGCCCACTCCCGGGGACGGAGCCCCCCTCCCCCTCCCACAGGCAGCCCCCCCCGATCCTTCGCGCAGAGTTCCCGAGTTCCCGGCGGCAGCGACCAGGGGTGAACGGCGCCGGCGGGACTCTGCCGTTTCTGCACGGCTGCTCGGCCCATCTGGGCCGGAGAATCAGCGGCCCTGCGGCGGACAGCACCAAATGCGCCGGCGCAAATGACGCCGATTCTCTGCACCTAGGAGAATCGCGCGCCGGCGTCAGGGCGACATGGCGCGGTTGCAGTGACTCTCCGGCATGGCGCGGGGCGTGGAGAATCGCGCTCAGGGTCCCAGGTTCAATTCCTGGCTTGGGTCACTGTCTGTGCGGAATTTGCACGTTCTCCTCGTGTCTGCGTGGGTTTCCTCCATGTGCTCCGGTTTCCTCCTACAGCCCAGAGCTCTACAGGTTAGGTGCATTGAACATGCTAAATTGCCCTTAGTGTCCAAAAACGTTAGGAGGGGTTATTGGATTATGGGGATAAGGCGGAAGTGAGGGCTTAAGTGGGTCGGTGCAGAGTCGATGGGGCGAATGGCCTCCTTCTGCATTGTATGTTCTATGTTCTATAATTGTACCCCCTTCTGGTCCGTATGGCTGTTTCTTCAAATACAATATGGCCACAGATTTCTTTTCTATCTTTGTTCACCTGAACAACTCCATATGAAATGTTCTTAATGAGTGACATCCATATACGTCTGAATAAAACAATAATAAAACAATGAAGAAGACAATTTAAAAGTATAAAGCTATCTGTACTATTTGTACAAAGCTACTTGCAAAGGGGACATGAGGAAGAACAGTGGTTAGCACAGTTGCCTCACAGCTCCAGGATCCCAGGTTCGAATCCTGGCTTGGTTCACTGTCTGTGCACATTCTCCCCTGTGTCTGTGTGGGTTTCCTCCAGGTGTCCTCCCACAGTCCAAAGATGTCCAGGTTAGGTGGGTTGGCCATGCTAAATTGCCCTTAGTGTCCAAAAAGCTTAGGTGGGGTTACGGGGATAGGGTGGAGGTGTGGGTTTAGGTAGGGTGCTCTTTCCCAGGGCCGGTGCAGATTTGATGGGCCGAATGGCCTCCTTATACACTGTAAATTCTATGATTCTACGATTATATGACGGTTGTGGGAGTCTGGAATTCGCTGCCCGAGTTATTGGTAGAGGCAGAGACCCTAAACTAATTTATAAAGTACCTGGATCTGCACCTTAAGTGCTCTAAACGACAGGGCTTAGACCGTGTGCAGGAAGGTGGGATTAAAACTGCACCTGGGTGTCCTCAGGCTGGCATGGACAAGATGGGCTAAATGGCCTCATTCTGTGCTGTAACTTTCCTATGATTCTATTTAAATGATGAAGATATTATGAGAATACGAACTATAATGTGGAGAGTAAATAGAATATATTCACAAGATGAATATGGATAATGATAGTGATTCAAGATATCTAAATTGATTCAAACAGAAAAAATACAGGCAGAGAATTCAATTGTTTCTTAAACTACTTCAAGGTTCAAAACTTCATCACTACAACTGGTGTTTTTTTTATCAGTGAAGAAGGACGTTTTGCTAGTCGCCCTAAATTTGCCTTTTTACAAATTAGCATTCGGGATCGGTACTCTGTCTACTCTCCGCCTGAAGTGCAGTTGTATTGAGTTTCTAGATGGAAAGCATTCAAGAAAGTTGGAAATAGATGGCGCTTCCATGGAAATTGTGGCTTCACCCAACTTAAGGACTTCCCCCACTTCAAAAAACATCACCATGTACCCATACTTAAATTGCTTCACCTAATTTCTTTTTGAGTTTTAAAAATGTATTTATTGTCACTTGGTATTGTTCTGCTTCCAGACCTGGAAGATCGCTCCGTGCATGAATACATAGAATACTTTAATGATTAAACATTATAGAACATAATAATGCTTATGAAAGACGTTGTGGTGAATGTGATTCACACCGGATTATAATCTGTATATACATGTGTCTATATTGTAAGTGCAGTTGCACTACCTGTCCTCCAGGGGGAGTAGCTCTGGGAATGCTCGAGTTGTACGGGGCTTCTCCCTTGGCTCTGCCCAGGACTCCTCCCCCAGAAGCTGCTGTATAAAGATCAGTGCCACATGGTCAGCCGGCCAGTTCACCAAACGTTCAATGGCTAATAGGTTGGCTCTGTTGTGAGTATATTAAAACCGCTATTCTAATCCTACAAGCACGTGTCCGTAGAATTGTTGGTTCCAACAGACGTAAAAAGAGGATCTGTAGGGGAGAGCTCACAGAAAGTAGCCACTCTCTGGCGCCATCTTGGAAAAAATCATTTTAAAATCCAGCTTCAGCCTGTTGTTGTGTTTTGTGCCCGATGTCAGTCAGGAAGAGGAAAAATATGTCTCATTTCCTTGTAGATGGTCTTCTTGGCTCGGTACTGGTGTTTGGGGAAATGCTTATCAACTCTCTGATCTTTTCGCTCCTGCTGCCCAGCCCAGGCCTAGTCAGGCTGGCCTGCTGCCGCATTGCCTTGTAAAGGCTGATGAACATACTTTGCAGTCGAAGATTCAGTGGTAGAAAACACTTATAGATAGACCACCAAAGATGTCTAAATGTTTTTTCCTTTACTTGCCCAATTACCACCTAATTTGGTCTTGCCCAGTTCCTTATTTCATGATTTTCCGAAGATCAAAATTGAAAGCTGCAATCTTCCACTCAGTCAGCTTCCCCGCTCAGTTACGTGGCGAAGACTCGGGTCCCTCTGCAGTGCCATTTCTTCTCTGGTCCTAGGTCTTACATTTAACTTATCTCACTCTAAGCTTACCTCGTAGTTCTCTGCCCACTGAAATACTTTATGGAAGTCTAAATACATGTTGAAGCAAATTCTGATGGCTATCTGAAATGTAATTTCCAGAAAGTCAAGGCAGCAGCCAATTGAACTGAAATCTTGCTTATATTCAAACAATATCTGATCAATTCCTGAAATACCTTTTCCCTCCATTCCTCTCCATAGTGGCAAATGCCTTTCCACCCCAAAATGACAGAATTTTAAAATGCATGTGTCTTTTTCCCTTTTCACCCTCATCTTTAAACAATTTGACAATTCCCAGTAATCTTCCGCAATTCTATTCTTACAATTTTGTTTAGCTGTAGCCAATATCTATGCAGTTCTTGAGACATAAAACAGCCAGTAGCACCTAGAATCAAACCGACATGACCAACGATGGCCTCCTTTATTAATTCTGCTTCTGAAAACTCGAGCAGACTAGAACAGACTCCCTCTGCTGGTGCAAATTTGTCTTGTAGCTTCATGTGAACAAAATGAACATTGCACTTTTCAAAACATTAATACACGACAAGCTCTCTGTGTAAAAATCTTCCCAAATAATTACTTATACCTTTTACTGAGAAAACTTCCCTCTATTGTCAATCGCTGGAGGTACACTAGAGAAGTAGTACACTGGAAAAGGGTGGCACGGTGGCATAATGGATAGCACTGCTGCCTCACAGCACCAGAGACCGGGTTCAATTCTGACCTCAGGAGACTGTCTGTGTGGAATCTGCACATTCTTAATGTGTCTGCGTGGGTTTCCTCCGGGTGCTCCGATTTCCTCCCACAGTCCAAAGATGTGCAGGTTAGGCGGATTGGCTCTGCTAAATTGCCCTGAGGTGGGGTTACAGAGATAGCAGGTTGGTACAGAATCAATGGGCTGAATGGCCTCCTTCTACACTATAGGGATTTTAATAAGAAAAAACTTCTTTGCATCCCTCATTGAATATAATTCTTACTTGCCTGCTTTTTAGGGCCTCGATATTATTTTTCCTGATATTATTTTTTCCTACATCCTTTAATGTGATTGGGATAACAGCATGGGCTTCTTTTCTGTCCCCTTCTAGCCTTTCCTCGATATGCACTACTCTGGCTCCAAATAAACAACTTCCCATTCTTTAGATGTTGTTATCATTACATTCACATGAATGTCCATTCCCGAGTAAGCAGTTCCTGCAGCTGCAATTACCCTACCTTTCAAAATCTGCATCTCTCCCTCAGCTACCTTCTCTAATCTTCTAGCAAGCTCTTTTCCTATTGGGGGGAATTCCCTGCTGTGCTTTGGATCTGCTCATCACTGCAATTGCTTAAGTGATTTGACTTTTATTTTCACCTCTTTCTGCTACTTATCCTTACCTGAAACAACTTATTCTCTTTGTTTCCCTTTGAATTTCTTTCTTCATATTACCGGACCTTTATCAGGTTGTACCAATCTGTAACATCAATCTCCAAGGACGTTCTCTTGAAGTTGAATACAGTGACCTGTGATGACTTACTTATTGAATCTAGGACTAGTGACATGTCATTAAAAGCTACCTTATTTTTATTCACTCCAGTGAATTCTAAAACTCAGTGCTCCAAGGTCTCAATGGGTAAAAAATTCTATCTGTATGATTCTTCTTTAAGTCTGACTCCTGCTGTTTTAACTAGAGCGATACACGGTATAACATAAGGGTCGAAGAGTTGAAGCAATTTCTTACTCTTTATTTCTGGGATTAAGTTAGGTCAGCGAATGAAGCAAGATGATTTAAGGCATCTATTGATCCCCAGAGTTATCTGTTTTGATGCCTGATTGAGGAGTTCATCAATTCTACCCTCTCACACTATTGTGTGGTTTAGGTTTGAAGGAGTTTGAGAGTTACACTGATGCAGGGGTCTGTTTTGATCATCCTCAAGCCAGAAGGCAGATGCTAACTTTTCCCTTGAAATGAAACTATTTCAGTCAACTATTTCTTTCCTTGTCCGATGAGACCATCAATTCACGCGACACGTGGTTAGAAGTGAACAGTGATTTTAATCGTCTTACAACAGAGCCTGCCTGTGACGAGATGAACTCCAGATGAACTGGCAGGCAGGCTCTCAGCATCAACCTTTATACATCCGGTTAAGGGGAGGAGCCATGGGTGGAGCCATGGGCGGAGCCAAGGGTGGAGCCCAGTACAAGCTCCTCATTTCCCCCTATGGGTAGAGCCGCGCAACCACACGTGATCCAATACAATATACAGGCTCAACACATGTTGTCCAATACAGTGTGGATTATTAGTATTTATAATTCACCACATTGTCCCAGTTTCTTCCTTCTCCCCTGCATCAAGATTGAATATGGTATGGAATCCTACCAAATGGCAAAGTGTCAGATCCAGTGAGGAAAATGGTGATATTCCCACCAGTGGTATTGGCAGAAGACATCACGGAATATTGAGCCTTTTAAGCCACATTTTGTTTCTTCATGTGGACTTCCGCTTCACCCGGGATATTTGCAGAAGGCATAATCAAAGACGAACAAAGGTATAATTGGCTGGACTCTGAGAAGAAAGGGAGGCCAGTTAAATCTAACAGCTTCAGAAAGCTTACAAGCTAGTTTCCAGCCACCAAGCCTGAAGGCCAAGTTTTACATCAAACACCCTCCAAGTCTTGGATCCAAGGCAGGGAAGCGACCCTTGGTAAAGGCAATTTAAATATCTTCGCTGGACCAGGAAAAGACGTCTTCCAGACTTGGTTATCATTGCTGTATTGTGTGGTAATTATAAGCTGGTTATAACTGATACATTTACTTACTTTGGATGTTGTCTGAGGAAACAGTGAAGTCTTATGGAGTTCAGGTATAGTTGATATATTTTGGAATAAAGGGTACATTCCACATAAACTGTCGTGGAGTCTAGTAGCCCCGTTTGTATGTATGTGCCAGGGGGCTATGTTTGCAGATAGGTTCTGCAGTGGAATACTCTGATGAGGATATTGGTGGAGTGGAATCTAGAAAGGTGCATTATGTGTGCATTATTGGATTTGGTGTTTGATGATGTCGCGGTGGAATGGTTTTCTTGTGCTGTTTTTTCATATCTCAGGGTTGTGCCCCAGAAGTCTCTGTGATAATCCTTATCATTGTAGAGCCATGACGATACAGGCAGGTGAATTCAGAAGAACGAGACTCTCGCAGACAACCCATCCTTAGGGAAGAGGTGCCTCCTACCTCCCTCTTCCTCTTCTTCATCCTACTCCTTTCAAGGTGCGGCCAGAAGGTTTGCTTCTTTTTCCTGAGTCAGATTGATGAGGATCCAGCAGGCCACAACAAATTTAGAGATATGCTCTGGTGAAAACTGCAGGGCTCCGCCCAAGCGGTCAGGGCAGTGTGGCTGTTGGCGGGGCTGCTGATGGATTGCTCCTGACATTCCTAATTGCAGAATGGCTGTCATGGGAGGCACAAAGTTCACATTGTGTTGTTGGTTCTGGATGAGAGTCATGAGCCAGATGTAGAGTGGTGCTGAGCGGCTATAAAGTGAGTACCCCGATCACCAAGTAACCAGCCTCTGGTGGACCAATGATTCTGGTTACACCTGAATGCATTGTGTCCACTGCCAGGATAATGTGCATTCACCAACATAAGTGCACGGTCACCCACCAACTGCACACTGAGGGAGTGGTAGGCCTTATATGCGCAATACATCTTCCCACACCATGTGGGCTCGCAGAGCCACATGAGTGCAGCCATTCAGCAGTGAGGTTGATACCCACAAATGAGAACTGACCAATTCTTACTCCTGTCTCCAGTTTCACTAATAAATTAATCTAAACATGACTGTGTGTCAGTTCCTCTTTGTAAACCCTGTGGTGCAGATATATTGTCCGTCTTTCTTGCAGCCATAGATTCATACCGCACAGAAGGACATCATTTGGCCTTTCAAGTCCATGTCACCTCTCTTTAAGTCAGTGCAGTTGGTCTCAATCCCCTAGTCCTACCCTGCAAGCTTATTTCCCTCAACAGCTCATCCTATTGTGTTTCAAAATCATTGAACATCTCCATGAGTTCCAGGTCATTGCTGCTTATTGCACGAACAAAACATTAAACCTCTGTCCCCTATTACTGGTACCATCTTCTTATGAGAAAATATTTTCTTTGTCTACCTTATCTAAACCTGTCCTAATCTTGTACACCTCTAACTCCCCTCCTTTGTTACAAGGAGAACAACCCCAGCTTCTCCAACCTAAATTTGTATCTGAGGTCTCAACACCAGACCCATTGTGTTAAATCTCCCCTGCAGCCTCTGAAGTGTCGTATTATCACAAATGTTAGAACTGCAAGGGTTAATGAAATGTATAAATCAACCACTGGAGGGAGCTAGATGTACAAGTATATAAGACATTGATGCTAAGCCTTATGGGTGGGAGGTTGAGGAGGCTAGCAAGCAGACCGAAGGAAAGATAATGTGAATGAGAGCAGATCATAATTAATGTTATAGTGTCGAGATTAGTAGTAGATGAGTGTAGATTATATCTTTATTAGCAACTCTATATTATTTGTAAGTACGTGTCAAATCAAAATTAGTAATGTTATTAAATTTATAGCTTTGTTCATGTTAAACCTATTTTGTGGTCTTTGGGAACACTACACTAACCATCCTAAATTTAGCAACGCAAAGAACACCACATGAAGGACCTTCACAACCTTCATAAAGTGTGGTGACCAGTAACAGTTGTGGCCTAACCCAAGTTTTATAAAGGATAAACTTCCATATTTTGTGAACAATACCTCAATTTATGAAGTCATTCAATTTTATTAAATTTTAGTTTAGTACAGGAATAGACTAATAATGGAATGTAGATACTGAACTAGTCCATGTCCAAATGCAACAAGACCTGGGCAATATCAAGGCATGGGCTGGCAGGTGACAAGTAACATTAAAGCGACACAAGTGCCACGCAAAGGTAATCTCCAAGAAGAGAGGATATACCCATTGCACCTGGGCAACACGGTAGTACAAGAGAATAGCACAGTGGCTTCACAGCGCCAGGGTCCCAGCTTCGATTCCCCGTTGGGTCACTGTCTGTGCGGAGTCTTCATGTTCTCCCCGTGTCTGCGTGGGTTTCCTCCGGATGCTCCGGTTTCCTCCCACAGTCCAAAGACATGCAGGTTAGGTGGATTGACCATGCTAAATTGCCCTTAGTGTCCAAAAAAAAGGTTAAGAGGGATTATTGTGTTGCCGGGATATGGTGGACATGAGGGCTTGGGTGGGTCGGTGCAGACTCAATGGGCCGAATGCCCTACTTCTGCACTGCATGTTCTATGTTCACATTCAATGGCATTACCATCACTGAAATCCCCACTATAAACAAGCTAGGGGTTACCATTGACCAGAACATGAACTGAACTAGCCATGTAAATAGTATGACTATCAGAGCAGGTCAGGCGAGGGATCCTGTGGCATGTCCTCAGTCCCCAAAGCCTGCACACCACCTACAAGGCACATGTCAGAAGTGTAACGGAATACTCTCAAATTGCCTGGATGAGCACAGCTCCAACAACACACAAGAAGCTCGACACCATCCAGGATGAATCAGACTGCTTGATTGTTCCCCCGTCCACAAACATCCACTCCCTCCACTATACCCACGAACAATGGCAGCAGTGTATATCATCGACAAGATGCACAGCAGCGAACCTCACCAACATTCCTCAGGCAGCACCTTCCAAACCCACAACCACTACTATCTAGAAGGACAAGGGCAGTAGTCACATGGGAACACCACCACCTGCAGATTCCCCTCGAAGTCACTGGCAATCCGGACTTGAAAATATATCACCGTTCCTTCACTGTCGCAAGTAAAAATACTGGAACTCCCTCCCCAAACAGTACTGTGGGTCCACCTACATTTCAGGAACTGCAGCTCCTTCAAGAAGGCAGCTCAGCACCATCTACTGAATAGCAATGAGGGATAGGCAATAAATGCTGGCCTAGCCAGCTATGCCCACATCCCGTAAATTAATTTTTAAGAAGTAGAGAATATAAGTCATTTTTTAGTTTAAAATGGATTTCTTAAATTTAGTTCAATCTGAATCTCTGACAGCAACTTTATTGCCATCCTAGGCAGGATCAGTTTACTCAAGCATGCTAATCAAATACTTCATGGATCAGTTCTCGAGCTGATACTGCTTTTTACAACTGAACAGTGGCTAAAGACAGCCAATAACTGGAACAGATAACTGAGTAATAATTATAAGAAGGAAATAGTGTCAGGAGCACATGACAAATCGAATTTCAGTCATTTTGGAAATGATTGCAGAATAAAATGCATCACTTTCATTTTAATTGAACGTAATCCAGTAAATGTCTGTTTTATTACCATTTTTGTTTTAAATATCCCATTACTAATTTGAACAATCTTAACCACAATGCATGACTTTGCTCCTGAACTGCGTAATGATTTTCGGTATGTATTTCAATGAATGTAACTTCAATCGGATTAAATACTTAATATAGACAAATTGATCTTCTTGCCAGTCAGATTTCTTCTGTTCCATTGCCTGGTGCAAGAGGATAAGGAGTTGGAAGATGTACAAAAAAGCGAAGTAGCCTACAAACGTTGGCTGAAGAGTTTGTAGATATGTAGAAAAGTTAACCCAGGCATCATGTGTGGAGGCCCTTTTGTCAATTGCCCGTTGCCTGGTGGTAATTTTTAGGAACTGGAGGAGGAATAGGAGGCAACAACTTTAAATATTTATCTTTATTACTGAAAGAAAAAGTATTAAGTGTGATATTTGTAACGGGAATGCTTGCAGACCACGAAAGTACAAATAAACAAGAGCGGCATGTTTGCCCGCGCAAATGGCCGATGACGTTATCAATATATCATGTGATCAAACTCTTAAAGTGAGCTTGTTCCAAAGAGGAGCAAACATGTATATGCAACACCCCCCCCCCCCCCCCCTTTACATTAGAGGTTCCTGAAAATACAATTTACAATATGAACAATTAAGAAACATAACGGTCATAAGTTTGACATTTTGGAAGACATTGAATTCTGTGTGGTTGTCGGTGAACTTCAGGCGTATGCTTTTTCATGTTGACTGCAAACTGGTATTTCTGGTGTCATTTGGACGTCATCCGTAGTCGACTCAGAGTCACGTTCGCTGGTTGACTCAGTGTTGAAGTTTCTTCAATTGGGGTACTGTCTTCCATAGTTGTTTCTCGTGTTGCAGATTCTCAGGAATGTCTATGTCTTTCTGTGGCACAGTTTGCTGCAGGCTCTCAGTTGACTCTGTCTCTGTAAAACTAGCACTAGTTGCGAAAAGTCGATCAGCGTCTCTCTTCCACACGGCATCATCCCAAGTTTGAACAGTGGCCCTCTCTGTGCAAAGATAGTGACAGGTATCTACTGCTCACTGGTGGTATAGTTCCCTGCCAATACTTCCTGGTCTCTGTGAAAAAAATGGGGCTGGATTCTCCGATCTCTCCATGTCTATGTGGGCTTCCTCGGGGTGCTCCTGTTTCCTCACACAAGTCCTGAAAGACTTGCTTGTTCTGTGAATTGGAACTCTGAATTTCCCTCAGTGTACCCGAACAGGTGCCGGAGTGTGGCGACTAAAGGATTTTCACAGCAACTTCATTGCAGTGTTAATGTAAGCCTACCTGTGACACTAATAAAGATTATGATGGGAAATCCCATCGACAGCGGTGGGACCAGGAGATCCCGCTGCTGCCAAACAGTGCGCTGCCTCCCTGCTGTGGGAAACACGCTGCGGGGAAGCCTACTAATCCCGCCCCACAGGATTCTGGGATATGTGCCATCAAGTCTGCCATTGGGTCTTGATTATTATTTCATTCTTGCTTTCTGAACCATAGTTTTCTTTCTATCCACAGATACCCTCATGGTATCTATCTCCTCCTCTTGGACACTTACCCCACTGTCCCACTTTGAAAAACTGAGGAGAAGTACTTACTTAACTTATTTTATATTTTGTAACTTATTTAATATTATTATTATTTGTTCTACTTCATCTTCTGTCGGAATTTTAAAAAAAAATCTAATGGTCATCTTCTTATTTCCACTATTGTTTTACATGTTTCATAGAATTTACAGTGCAGAAGCAGGCCACCCGGCTCATCGAGTCTGCACCGGCTCCCGGAAAAAGCACCCCACCCAAGGTCAACACCTCCACCCTATCCCTATAACCCAGTAACCCCACCCAATACTAAGGGCAATTTTGGATACTAAGGGCAATTTGTCATGGCCAATCCACCTAGCCTGCACATCTTTGGACTGTGGGAGAAAACCGGAGCACCCGGAGGAAACCCACGCACACACAGAGAGGATGTGCAGACTCCACACAGACAGTGATCCAAGCCGGAATCGAACCTGGGACCCTGGAGCTGTGAAGCAATTGTGCTATCCACAATGCTACCGTGCTGCCCTTATGTATATGACGATATGCCCATATGTTATGCATTTCTATAATCCTTTACGGTTTCCCTTTGTGCAATCTGCTGATCTTCCTTCATGCCTCCTCTTAGCCTGGCCATGAATGATGCTGCCACTGGGTACTTGAAAATTGAAAGGCTTTTCAGTGCAATCATCCTTCATGTTGTCGAGTGCAATGCATGTTTATTTAAATTGGATTAAAGCCTTTGTTATGCCTTTGGTACAAATGCTACAAACACAAATATATTACATGGCATTTACAACACAGAAACACGGCACTTAGGCCAATGTTAATGCTCCACACAATCTTACTCCCACTACTCTCAACTTGACACCATCAACATAGAATTATATTCCTTTTTCTCCCATAAATTCATCCAGTTCCCCCTTAAATGCATCACCAGTAGTTACCCCAACAATCCCTTGTGGTCATGAGTTTCACTTTCTAACCATTCTCTGGATGAAGAAGATTCTCCTGAATTTCCTGTTGGATTCATTCATGACTATCCAATACCTCCAGTTTCTAGTTATGGGCCGGACGTCTCCGGCTATTGGGATTCTCCGGCAGCGCATCCCCGCCCACAGGTTTCCCAGCAGCGTTGGTGGGGGGGGGGGGGCCTTCAATGGGAAGTCCTATGGATAAGCGGCCAGGAGTAGAGAACCCTTCCGCCAGTGAATGGTGCGCTGCGAGAAACACTTGCTGGGGGGGGGGGGGGGGGATCGGAGAATCCAGACCATGATCTCTCCACAATATCTTCACCGCACTCACCCGATCAAATGCTTTTGTGAGGTTAAAGACTTCACTCAGGTTACATGTACATGTATATAAAGAGCCTGTTCACTCCTTCCTGGTTAGCATAGCCTCTCGATTCTGGCATATTTGGACCTTACTTTTACACTTTCGCTGTATAATAAGACGCAGTGTGATTTCAACTGTTATAGGGAACTGCCTTTCAGCTGCATTAAAAGCCAAAATCTTGCAGGCAGTTTCCTCTTGGATACGAGGCAAAAACAATAGTTCAAATTCAACATCTGTATTCTCAACAATGTACATCAAGATGTGCAGCTCAACATTCTGATTGTCCCGTGCTGGTAGCAAGCCTCATGTTCCAGCCTCTGCTTATTTTCAGTTTGTGAAGTTTTAATGGACATATCACTGGTCTCCCAGTAGATCCAGCCAGCAGGTAAAGCTTCACACCATCACTGCAAACCCAGGAATTAGACTCTGCATTTCCTTTCCTGGGATTTCTGAAGCATTGATTTACTTCCGAAAGGATGACAACTATTCTTCTTGCCACAAACATTTCTCAATGGACTTCACCTCACCATTACTTCTCCAGCATTGGCATGCTTTCTTTTGCGTGATTGAAATTGTGAAATTTCCCAAGAAGTCATTCGGAGAAAGTTGATTATTCCCAGTGGTATATTTGAAGGTTGTTTTACCAGAAATCACGGCATTAGTCCTGCCCCCGTTTTCAAGTGAAACAATTAAAAAAGCCACTTATTTCAATTTTCCAATACATTAATTTTTGCTCAAGAGGTTTGTTAGCTTTGTTAGCAGAAGCGTGACCAATCGGCTATCTCTGCAATAATACTGCTGTGTCTCAAGTTATTTAAGAGTCACACCATTAATTACATCTGATAACAATGTTTATTCAGCTCTGCAGAGCAGGAAACTGAAGGAAGTTAGCTAACAGATATATGTAACTGCTACGGACAGGAGAGGGATGAATTTAAACAGCCCGGTTCCTCCTCTCACTACCCATCTCTGAACAGAAAGGTGCTTTTGATTTATGATTTCCCCCTTTGTAAGAAGTGGCATATTTTTCCCCACCTTTCTGTTTGGTGTGTCAAAACCTCGTTTAATAATCCCATGGCAAACTCATGCGGTTTGGTTTATTTCACACACACACAAAACGCAGGAAGGGTATTTTGCAATGTCTGCCCTGATTTGTGGTCATACAATGAAAGAAGGATAAAGGAATGAATCGGGTAGAGGGCAAGGCCATGATGGAAATAAGAGTTATGGATTTAAATGACTGCAGAGCCTACAATCAAAAGTCCAACGGTGCATTCGTTCAGTGAAAGATTGCAGGGTGATCTATCTTTCCAAAAGTGCGGGTTTCCACAATGGGAGAAGGCAATTAGATAAATTAGACTTGAATGCACAGTGGTTCATGGTGTGGATGAAGGCCAGGCAATTTAAAACCTGAGCATGGGCTCTTTCAGCTGCTAGGTGCTTGATGGTAAAATGGCAGACAGAGACAGGCTGCTTGCTTGGAAATCCTGCCTCTCTTCTGAGGTCAAACAGTGACTGAAGGTAAAGTTCAGAAGCTGTATAATTGAAGAGTTCTGCCAGCTCAAGCCCCGGTCATGGACAAGGTGGCATCAGGTTGAGCTGTTCGGCTAACAAGGCCCCTGTTTGAAATCCATTAAGTTTTGGGAGCAGGCAATGGTTGGCCCCAATTGAACGATTCGGAACTGCAAACAGCTGCCTTTGTCGATTGCTAGCTGGGGCTAATCCATTGTGTTGGCTTGGTTGGAATGTTTATGCGATACAAGGAGTGTTATGTTCCAGGGTGTGTGATGCGACCATCAATTCACTCGAGACATGAGTAGAAGTAAACCATGGCTTTAATCAACTTAGAACAGTGCTTGCCTGCAACTGAACCAATACTGAGAACTGCCTACAGGTCGACTGCACTTTATACCTCCCTTCAAGGGGTGGAGCCATGTGCAGATCCCCAACATGTTCCCCTATGGATAATGCCATACAATGGCCCATAGGAGAAGCCCACAAGGGCAACAGCATAGCACAGATACAAATACAAGGGCAACAGCACAGATACAAATACACTGGTGGATTATTGGTATAATACATAGAACATAGAACAGTACAGCACAGAACAGGCCCTTCGACCCTCGATGTTGTGCCGAGCCATGATCACCCTACTCAAACCCACGTATCTACCCTATACCCGTAACCTAACAACCCCCCCCCCTTAACCTTACTTTTTAGGACACTACGGGCAATTTAGCATGGCCAATCCACCTAACCCGCACATCTTTGGACTGTGGGAGGAAACCGGAGCACCCGGAGGAAACCCACGCACACACGGGGAGGACGTGCAGACACCGCACAGACAGTGACCCAGCCGGGAATCGAACCTGGGACCCTGGAGCTGTGAATCATTTATGCTAACCACCATGCTACCGTGCTGCCCACATGTGAGACGTTAGCCTTTGTTCACTTACAAACTGCTCAGAAACGTCCAGAAGCCAGCATACGATCAGCTGGAACCATTCTACCAGCCCAGCAACCATCCATTTTGAAAAATAGAAGAAAGAATAATTTCATAAACTAACCTGGGTGACAGAGATATACATGTTTTTCTGTCCTCTGGTTTGGACAGCAGTCCAATTAAATGGAATGGTCATTCCTGACAAAAAGCATGGATTCTAGACCTATGCATTATGAACCAAGTGTTACAACTCGATGTGTAATCAACATGCCCACAGGAAGCTGTCACATACAATAATAAAGAGGACAGACATAATGTTCCAGAAAGGTTGGGGAACACAGGGTTTAGTAGAGGGAGGAACTGAAGGAAATTAGTATTAGCAGGGAAATTATCTTGGGGAAATTGATGGGGTTGAAGGCTGATAACTCTCCATGGCCTGATAGTCCACATCCCAGAGTACTTAGTGAACTGGCCCTCGAGATAAAGGATACATTTGTGGTCATCTTCCAAGATTCTACAGACTCTGAAACAGTTCCTATGGATTGGAGGTCGCTAATGTAACCCCATTATTTAAAAAGGGAGGTAGAGAGAAAACAAGGAATTATAGGCCAGTTAGCCTGATGTCAATAGTGGAGTCCATGATGAAGGATTTAATAGCAGAGCACTTGGAAAACAGTGGCAGGATTGGAAAGAGTCAGCATGGATTTAGGAAAGGAAAATTAGGCTTGACAAATCTACTGGAATTCTTCGAGGATGTAAGGACTGATGAGGGGGAGGCATTGAATGTGGTTTATTTGGATTTTGATAAGGCTTTCGACAAGGTCGAAAATAGGAGCAGGAGGAGGCCATTCGGCCCATCGAGCCTGCAGAAGAGAGTCGTGTGTTAATGTAAAGCGCATGAGATTGAGGTGGATAGAACACTTGTTGGCAGACAGGAGAAGAAGAGTCGGAATAAACAGATCTTTTTCCAAGTGACAGACAGCGACACATCGCTAACAGCAGGGATCAGTGCGAGGACCCCAGCTATTCACAATATATATAAAAAATTAATGATTTAGATGAAGAAACTAAATGTAAGGGGTGTGATTGTCCGGAAATATTTCCAAGTGCTGTAGCGAGCGGGAATACCGGTGGGTTTACCGGCATTCGGCCCATCACTATTCAACATGAATTGATCCACTGAATGAGGTTTCATGGGCCTCCCGCCCTGAATGCCGGCTCAGCAGCTGATTTGACGGTACTGCACTCGCCAGCCCCCGCTAACAACACGGAGCAGAACTTAAGCTGCACTTTCTCAGCCAACCGCAGCCAGCTCGCAACAATGGTGCGGAGGAGACCGGACCCAAGATTCGGGGATGCTGACCTGGGTGATGTGACCATCAATTCACTCAAGACATGAGAGGAAGTAAACTGTGGCTTTAATAGACTTAAAACTGAGCCTGCCTGCGACCAGAAGAAATGAGGGCAGACTCACAAGACCGCAGCACTTTATACTTCCGGTAGTGGGAGGGGCCATAGGAGGTGCCATGGGTGGAGCCAAGGGTGGAGCCCTGTGCAAGCTCCTTATCTCCCCCTGTGGGCAGAGCCGCGCAACGGCTCACAGACGGAGCCCACAGGGACACAGTGATACACAGTGTGAATTATGCATTATACATTCACCACACTGGGGAGGCTCCTGGATGCATTGAAGGCCAGGAGGGATGTCCTGTTCCCCCAAGGGTCCAGAAGGGTGAGCCACAAAGCAGCCAGTTGCCTGGGATGAGGTGGCGGCAGCAGTCAGCTCAGGCAGTGTGACCAGGAGGACTGGCCTCCAGTGGCGGACGAAGGTCAATGACCTACACCGGGCAGCACGTGTGAGTAGACACTAATGTCCTGCCCCCCCCACACCCCAAGGGAGCATCCCCCCAGGTGACCCCCAACCCTACCTCCATCCTCCTCCCCTTTCAGCACTCCCTCCACCCATCCCTTCAACTGCCTTTCCATCTCACCACTCTCCCACAACTGTGAATTACGCATGTGGCTAACGATGCCCTCTCTGTGTCCCCTCAGGAAAAGCTCTCCCATAATTGGCAGGAGAGGGCCCAGACTGGTGGTGAGTTGCCGGACTTAAGAATCCTCACCTCCTTCGAGGAACAGGCCCTGGAGATGACTGGTGTGGCTGAGGACAGGGCGGTCACCAACGTGGAGACTGGCGGATGCCGCAGAGGTGAGGAACCACCAGGCTCCACCCAGAGGACCTGTCAAACATGAGTGGTGATTACCTTACTGACTGACCCATCCCTCCCATTGACCACATGTCCATTCTCCCGCAGGTCCAGCAGCCGACGGCACCAGCCCATCCCTAACTCCGGGGAGAACACCTTGGAGGAGAGCTCTGAGGATGCAATTGTTATAGTTGCAGCACAGCTGTCATCCCCACTCTCCACCAGGGTGGGAAATCTTATGCGGTCAGGCTTCTGGGCCACACTCTGGTGAGCACCACACTGCTGCTGATGTATACCTGGTGGAGGCTGAAACCCCCAGGTGGGACAGCTGTCGGAAGTCTGCTGGATCCCTGGACCCAGCTGGTTTCCAGCCTGATGCTGAGCCTCTGGAACAGAGTTACCCGGGGCTGATGGGAACGATAGAGACCAACCCGGATGTTTAGGGGGAGATATCAGTGTTACTCCAGCAGATCCATAGCAGCTTGGAGGAGCCCTAGAGGCTACAGGCGTGGGAGATGGCACCAGGAATGAGTGGCACCGAGGCCAACACTGCTCGAGTGGCAATTGCAGTGGATAGCCTGGTGCACGACATCAGCACCATGAGTGAAGGTGTCCAAGGCGTTGCGCATTCAGTGACGGTCATGGCTGAGAGTCCCGGCAGTATGTCTACCTCATTGGGGGATATCACCCAGTACCAGACCGACCTTGATGGGGTTCTGCGGGACATGTCCCGCTGTCAGATGGGAATGGCTGCCGAGCTTTTCCCAGTCGCAGGTGGGCATGGCTGAGGCACTGCAGAACATGGCCCAGGTCACTGGGTGACGTGTCCCAGCCGCTGAGAAGCATTGCCGAGGAATTGGGGGGAGGGGTTAGATAAGGGGTGGGGTTGGGGATCTGGGGGGCGGAAATATCGGAAATGGGGTATTGTACAGCACATTAAACAACTCTTTGCACAAACATTATGATGTCTCTGTCACTTTCTTCTGAAATGCGGGCTGACCACCGGACCCTTTGCCTATCTCTCCAGACAACGGCCCTCCATGTGACACCCACCCAAATCTCTGCCTTGGTCTCAGACCTCCACACTGGCGTCATCAGGCATTTGGTAGCAAAACGAAAAGGCAGACTATTATCTGAATGATCATAAATTAGGAGGAGAATGTGCAAAGAGACTTGGGTGTCCTTGTACACGAGTCACTGAAAGTAAGCATGCTGGTGCATCAGGTGGCGAAGAAGGAAAATGGTCTGTTGGCCTTCACACCGAGAGGATTTGAGTACAGGAGCAGGGATGTCTTACACAGGATCTTGGTGATACTATACCTGGAGTATTGTGTGCAGTTTTAGTCTCTTTATCTGAGGAAGGATGTTCTTGCTATGGTGGAAGTGCAGCCAAGGTTTAGCAGACTGATTCCTGGGATGGCAGGATTGATGCATGAGGAGAGATTGAACCAGTTATGATTATATTGGCTGGAATTTAGAAGAATGAGGGGGGGGCTCTCATAGAAACCTAGAAAATTCTAACAGGACGAGACAGGGTAGATGCAGGTTTGATGTATCACACTCTGAGGATATGGGGTACACCATTTAAGATTGAGATGAGGAGAAATTTCTGCACCCGGAGAGTCGTGAGCATGTGGAATTTGCTACCATAGAAAGCAGTTGAGGTCAAAACATTATTTGTTTTCAAGAAGGAATTATACAGAGATCATGGGGCTAAAGAGATCAAAGGATATGGGATGGGAAGCAGAAATGGGTTACTGAGTTGGATAATTGATGACTTGATGAATGATGAATAGCAGAGAAGGGCCGAATGGCCTCCTCCTGCTCCTATTTTCCATGTTTCCATGTGTCTGGATAATGATCAAAAAGTCTGATTTTTTTTGTAACATTGATTGATGGACATGAAACAGTTGTCCTAATCATCTTCAGCCTTGTTCCTTGGGATTTTTTACTGGAGAAAGAGCCTCAGTTAAATGTCTCATTTTTAAATAATTAATTTACGGGGGATGTGGACATCGCTGGTTAGGCCAGCATTTATTGTCCATCCCGAGTTGCCCTTCAGACAGAGCTCAATCCTAGATTTGTATGCCTAAATCTCTGAAATAGAACGTCTCTGACGCGAGGCGATAGTGTTATCAACTGAGCTGTTTCTGTCACTACATACAGTATTTATATATGGGAATAAAACATAGGCTAAGATCTTCTGATCAGCTTCCATGCTGGTTCTTCATGCTCAGATTTCTGTGGCCCGATCATTTTCTGCTTTTTCAGCCAAGACTTCTGATCCTGACTACAGCAATGATAGGTCAATACAACTGTCCCTGCAGAAAACCAAGACAGGCAAAGGCGGGCAAAGAGAGTACACACCTTTTTAACTGCATTAGCTGTTGTACTCAAGTAAGTCTTTCAGTGAGTTAGTGAGCAAGGAGTGAGCGGTGAGTGGGTGAGTAGGTGGGTGAGTGTGTGGACGAGTGACTGAGTGGGTGGATGAATGGGCGAATGAGTGAGTGTGTTGGTGGGTGGTTGAGTGGCTGGGTGGGTGAATGAACAAGTGAGTGCATGGGTAGGTTGGTGGTTGAGTGGGTAGTTGAGTGGATGAGTGACTGATTGGGCCGGGCAAGTGGGGTAGTTAGTGGTGGTGGTGGTGGGGAAAGTCTGGTCAGGTTGGTTCGAATGGTGGTTGGTGGGAGAGAGTTAGGTTGGGTCAGGCTATGTTATTGAAGTGGATGTTTGGCGGGGGAGGTGGCGTCATTTATGGTGCTCAGTTCAGTTACGCTAGCTCATGTCTGAATTAAAGTATTATCCAGGGTACCACTTCCTGAGTAACTATGCGGGTAAGTCCCACGTATCTGGCCCAAATCTTTGACACTGAGCTCAGTGTCGGAGATTTTCAACCAGCAATTGGAAATTCTACCTTCCCAGACAATTTCAGTACCAGTGTGTGTCAGGCTGTTCCAGGGGTCCTGACACACATCTCCCAAATTAAATACCGATTGAGACAAGATGGTGAGTGGAAGATTTTGGCTAATGCAGTTGAACATACATTGAGTGTTTCAACAGTTACCTTGTCAAAGTGCCCCTGGACCAAACAAGACTAAGCTGACTAAAGTATCAGTGTGTTCAGAGCTGCATGGAATGCTGTCTTTTGAGCCCATAGGTAGTTGGTGAGGTGGTTGCAGAATAATGGTGAAGTCTGTACTTCCTGACAGCCTTCCCTCACTATAAAGAAGAATGAGGCTTCTTACTGTAACAATTTCAATGAGTTGAAGGGAAAGAGTACCTTAAAGATGAGTATTATATTGAGTCTAGTCCAGTGAATGACCTTGTCCTTGTCATTTAACTAACTCAACAATAAAACAGCTTTATGTTCTTCAAAGGTTCATTTAGGTCTTAAGGAAGAGTTGTCAGGAATTTTACTCCGCACTTCGATGGGATTGCAGATTTAGTCTCCCAGTCTATTTTTTCCTCTGTAATCTTTGCTTGTAGTTTCACGCCAGTCAAGATTCCAAATTCACTGGGGACAATTTTAACCATCGATGATCGTCTGAAATCAGCAGCAGCTGATCAGATCAGGCAATGTGTACAACAGGCGACGAATCTGTTATCATCCATTTGAAAACAGTTACCAAAGTGAAAATTACCTCTGGGTGGTGTAATTCTCCCTCTGGTCAGCATGTCATTAGAAGGAAGACAACTCACACAGCAAAAGGAAGGATCCTGCTCGGAAAGTCTGCCACAGGAACAGAACTGGGGTTAGTTTGTTTTACTGAGAAGATATATAAAGCCCATAACTTGCGCAAAGTGGCAATCTCTGGTGGGTCGTCACTCTCGACAGATGTACCCTCGCTGAAATTCCAAAGCCCCCGTCCCCGTCTTGCTCAATCTTTCTCACTCAGGCTGGGTGGGACAGGAGAAGAGAAGCTCGTGCCCCAGGCGCGTCAGCTTGACGTATCTGGGGCACAGGGAAGAAATGAAAGCCCTATTATTATGGCGCCAGCTGCCGTAAGGAGATGTTCAAAGGGGCAATTTAAAGGGAGAAGGTAAGTTTAATATGCAAGTAGTTTAGACAACAAGCGGGGCAGAGGGAGGGCGCCGGGGGGGGGTTTGTGTGCAGTGGTTAGGTCGGAGGTGGGGTTTGTGTTGTGGTTCCACTGGGGGTGGGTCGTGTGTGCGAGGAATATCCCATGCAAGACTGGGTCTGGGTATTTCAAATAGTTAATCTGCTGTTTTAAGTGATTTTTTTCCTTCTAACCTTTTCAGAGTGACTATAAGGATAAAATTGGCAGAACCAACCGAAGTTCGCGATTTAAATCACCTTTGTCAGAAGATTCCTAGCTCAGCGCCATTGTCCAGAGGAAGTTAATGCTCTAGGCAAATGCCAGTAAACCCTCATGTCTTGGCGGGATTCCCCATCACATCATTGGGGTACCCCCAAAATGCGATTCAGAGGAACCAGGATGTTATGGGCCGATAGAACAGTACAGGCCCTTCGGCCCTCAATGTTGTGCCGAGCAACGATCACCCTACTCAACCCCACGTATCCACCCTATACCCGTAACCCAACAACCCCCCCTTAACCTTACATTTTAGGACACTACGGGCAATTTAGCATGGCCAATCCACCTAACCCGCACATCTTTGGACTGTGGGAGGAAACCGGAGCACCCGGAGGAAACCCACGCACACACGGGGAGGACGTGCAGACTCCGCACAGACAGTGACCCAGCCGGGAATCGAACCTGGGACCCTGGAGCTGTGAAGCATTTATGCTAACCACCATGCTACCGTGCTGCCCCTGATATTTCTCACTCTTTGGGCTTGACCAACTTTGACTGGAAAAGGTATAAACTTGCCGTTATTTAGTGTGGAACCATTACGAATTCCTCACTAGAAAACTGCAACCTTTAATTTTCATCAGAGAATTCTCAGGCCTGCAATGCTTCCAGTGACTGTCTTGAAGGACTGAAGTAAAAGTGGTTTCTCAGTGCGTGCAGTTCCTTTTTTTTTGTAATCATCATTTCTTATATGTGTGCGTGTGTAGTCCTGTTTGATGAGGAGTGGGTGTTTGTGGTAATTACATTCTGTTGTTGTGCTTGTCACTGTTGATTCTTTCTTTGGTTTAAACATTCAAGAAAGCCTAGTTTGTGTCCGTTTTTAAAAGTCACAGCACTCAGGCAATTAAAGTAGCCTTTCTGAAAAATATTACTTGTTGTGGTCAGTCAGGAGGTGGAAAAAAATGGGCATTTATTCACATCTCTCCCCCTTATCTTCAATTCAACTTGTAACAGCACTATAGCGAGCTAAAGCCTCAGTTCAACACCTCAGTATTTTCTTTCAGAAATAAAGCCCTTAAAATGTTGCAACCATTTTAATGCAAAAGTACAAAGAACAAAGAAAATTACAGCACAGGAACAGGCCCTTCGGCCCTCCCAGCCTGCTCCGATCCAGATCCTTTATCTAAACCTGTTGCCTATTTTCCAAGGATCTACTTCCCTCTGTTCCCCACCCGTTCATATATCTGTCCACATGCATCTTAAATGATGCTATCGTGCCCGCCTCTACCACCTCCGCTGGCAAAGCGTTCCAGGCACCCACCATCTCTTCTGTGTAAAAATCTTTCCCGCACATCTCCCTTAAACTTCCCCCCTCTCACCTTGAAATCGTGACCCCTTGTAATTGACACCCCCACGCTTGGAAAAAGCTTGTTGCTATCCACCCTGTCCATACCTCTCATAATTTTGTAGACCTCAGGTCCCCCCTCAACCTCCGTACCTAATGCACGAAGGTTCCAGTTCTGTGACTTTACCACTGGTACCAAATATTTTAAGTTTAAAAAAAAGTTACTTTAGGGATGGGGGAGAAAGGTCAAACCTGTTGAGAGCTCAAAAGATCGAACTGCAGATGCTGGAATCTGCAACTAAAACGGAAAATATGGACCATCTCAGTAAGTCTGACAACATTTATGGAGAGAGAAGGGAGCTAATGTTTTGAGTCTGGATGACT
Organism: Scyliorhinus canicula; assembly: GCF_902713615.1. NCBI lineage: Eukaryota > Metazoa > Chordata > Chondrichthyes > Carcharhiniformes > Scyliorhinidae > Scyliorhinus > Scyliorhinus canicula. Next base: position 25,145,290 of record NC_052166.1, on the reverse strand, counting down.
CTTTGAGCTCACCAGCGCACCGCCATAAGAGCTGGCCCTCCATCTGCTTCCCACCCCCAGCATTGGCTCCGCCTCCTGTGAGCTCACCGAAGCAGCTTTCCAATCCCGGTGGAATCCTTGTGTGCAGAAAAGTGGACTCACCCCGTGCTCCACTGCCACCACCCCCAGCCAAGGGGGTTGCTCCAGGCCAGACCGGGAGCAACCATGGCAACAGCAGGGTCCCAAGCCCAGGCCCACACAGAGAATGCTACGCAGAGAATGCCCTGCAGAATTCAGGGAGACAGTTCAACTCCCAGAATTGCAGATTCCTGAGAATCAGTTTGCCCTGAGAGACTGAGTTCCCTTCTTCCAACTACATAAACCCCAACACTATCACTAGGATTTCAGGCTTTGAATTAGTAAGGAGCAGAAGTTTGATCATTATAGTTGGTCCCAGCGTCCCTGGGTCTGCGAGGAGGAATTGCATCTGGGGTTCGCACTGCTGATAATTGATACGCATTTCTGAAGAGGTGTAAGCATGTTGCGTTTGGATGGTAAACGCTGAGTTCAACCGTGATGCACTTCACTGATATTTTGGTATTTACATATGATTGCGGTCCAAAAGAAGTTCTGGCACCTCTAGGCCTCAATGTGAGTTTGCATAGAATTTACAGTGCAGACGGAAGCCATTCGGCCCATCGAGTATACTCCAGCCCCTGAAAGAGCACCCTATCTCAGCACACACCTTTCCCCTATCCCCGTAACCCAGTAGCCCCACCTAACTTTTGGACACGAGGGGGGGGGCAGTTTTAGCGTGACCAATCCACCTAATCCACACATCTTTCGGCTGTTGGAGGAAACTGGAGCAACCGGAGGAAACCCACGCAGACACGGGGAGAGCATGCAGACTCCACACAGACAGTGACCAAAGGCAGGAATCGAACCCGGATCCCTGGCGCTGTGAAGCGACAGTGCTCACCACTTGGTTACCGTGTCGCCCATGAGTTGTCACCCATAGCTGAGGAAACAGAAAGTTAACTGTGGGTAATGGCAGGATAAGGAGGCAGTAATGGGAGCAGGGCTATGGGTTGAGTACAATTGGGCAATTCACTCAAAATGTTGACAAAGGCATAAATATTCAACCGGCACTGTGGGAGATTAGTGATGCACATGTTTGTATGTCTGCTTTATTTGAATAAGGGAATCACCATTCATCTTACACAAATGCATCATCTGATTTGATGCCAATATCACACAGGCCAAATCCAATCCTATTCTCTGTATTCTCTGCATTCTCCGGCAACATACACGTTTCAACTGTGCTGTTCCTCTGAAGGTTGTCTTTCACCAATCACTCACTCTGCTGTTCAGCAAATGCTTTAAATTGAAGTTGCAAGCTCTGAAACATTACATGAGCATCAAAGTACTAAATCAACTTTGGTTTCTTAAAACAAATGGCGTACACTTGTGAAAAACTGATGGTGCTTTCAGCAATTGTAATATCTAAGAAATAATGCAGCCTCCCTTGGGGAAGCAATTTTGCGATTCCCAATTTATCTCCTTCAATGAAGTATCTGGTCATATTCCCAAGGCTCTGATCTACGCTCTTTAATTTGTGTCTTCTAAAGCATAATTACTTATTCATTGACTAAAATTATTGAATAATATATCACCAAAAAGTTATCGCAGTCAGCTCCACTTAACAAACTGCCTGAGAAATACACACATGATGATCGTTCAGTGCGGCGTTTTAAAAGTCAGGCTTCTCTTTCTCCTTCTGAACATCTACATTCCTTTCTTGCACTCAGGGAAGCAGTGAGTTGTCTGTGCCTGGGAGAGGTTTTGGGTTGGGGTTAAAGTCCCTCTGGTCACGATGGGGCAATCCATTTGGTTCATGCATTATTCGGTGCCGAGGCTTGAGGCCTTCAGTGGAAGGCAAGATGATTTGCTCCCTTCAGTGCAGTCGACAGGCCACAAAGGACATGCACGCTCTTAGGCTGTGTATTAGCTTCTCGAAGTTACAGAAAAAAATTCAAGTAGGGGCCAAGTCTTCAAGATATTGACAGGAAAAGACAGGGTAGATAATGCCAAACTATTTCCACAGGAGATTCTAAGGGGACATAGTCTAAAAATTAGGACCAGGAATGATATTAGGGAGTGGTTCTTCACTCAAAGGGTAGTAGATGTTTGGAACTCTCTCCATCAAACAGCAGCTGAAGTTAGTTCAGTTGTTAATCTTAAATCTGTGATAGATAGATTTTTGTTAACAACAATAATTTTATTAGCGTCACAAGTAGGCTTACATTAACACTGCAATGAAGTTGCTATGAAAATCACCTAGTCGCCACACTCCAGCACCTGTTCGGGTAGACTAAGAGAGAATTTAAAATGTCCAATTCACCCAACAAGCACGTCTTTCGGGACTTGTGGGAGGAAACCGGAGCACATGGAGGAAACCCAAGCAGACAAGGGGAGAACATGCAGACTCCGCACAGACAGTGCCCCAAGCCGGGAATCGAACCTGGGTCCCTGGTGCTGTGAATCAACAGTGCTAACCACTATGCTACTGTTAAGCAAAGGCATTAAGGGATGTGGGTCAAATGGCAGGTGTATGGAGCGGCATTTCTGATGGTATTTCTCTAGCACTCTTATGTGTCCCTGATACACAATCCAGGCCTTACTGCAATACAGGAGTGTCACCAACTCTTCTTTTTAAAAATTAATTCATGGAATGTGAGTTTCACTGGCCACACCAATGTTTATTGACCATCCCTAATTGCCCTTTGGAAGGTGGTGGTGAGCTGCCCCCTTGAACCGCTGCAGTCAAAGCTGTTGCTCGTTCTGGGTGAGTGTGCTGTACACTCAATTTGGCTCTGTTTCGTTCCTTAGCTCTAGAGTCGCCAGGTATCGTTAAGATACCGCCACAAGTTTCAAGTTCAAGTTCAGACCAATAACTCAATACACCAGTTAGTAAGTTCAAACAAGGCACGTTTATTATAATACAGTTATCTACTAATTATGCATATAAAACTACAAGCCTAGGCTAATCCTACCACTAACAGGCCAATACTTATCTGGAATAAGGGAACTGCCGGATCAGGGAACAATGGCCTCTTGCTTTGTCCTGGATCCGCAGGCTTCCAGTGTGGACTAAAGGGGTCAGGAGTGTCTACTCTCGTAGCGTGCGTTGTATGACACTTACTTGATGGCGGCTGCTGACATGGCCTCTCCTTCTCAAGGTTCTTCGAGAGCTGCTAAGATGTTCTGCTGGGAGGGCCGGCTAAGAGAGGGAATCAGTTCTGGGACCTGACTTTTATAGGTCCCAGGGGCTTTGTTTCCTTTTGGGCAGACCCTCTATAAACCTGCAATCGATTGGGTCTCTTCCCAATCGATTGATTTGAATTTCCCCAATAACGGGGCTGTCCCTCGACCTTTGTCTTAGACTCTACTGGCGCCGGAATGTCTGACCTTCCATAGAATGTTTAACTGTTGTGTCCATTGTGCCTGGGAATCACCGTAAATCGCTTCATTAATATGCGCAGCTTGTTAGTTTCAATTCTGTCGGGTTTCTGTGGCAGCTAGAATACAGGGGATTCTGCAGACTGCTGGTTTCTTTGCCAATGTCCATTTTACCCTGCAATCTTTGCGTTCTTCCATTTTGTGTGAGGAAGTGGCCAGCCCAGGTGGCTACAAAGCGAAGTAGGTGCACCCATAGTGCTGTTAGGGAGGGAATTCCAGGATTTTGACCCAATGACAGTGAAGGAACGACGATATATTTCCAAGTCAGGGTGGTGAGTGACTTGGAGGTGAACTTGCAAGTAGCAATCTTCCCATGTGTCTACTGCCCTTGTCCTTCTAGATGGTAGAGTTTGTGTGTTTGGAAGGTTCTGCCTAAGGAAGGTTTGTGAGTTTCTGTCGTGCATCTTGAACATGTTACACACGGCTTCTCTGTGCATTAGTGCTGGAGGGGGAGAATGTTTGTGGATCGGGTCTCAATCAAGTGGGCTGTTTTGTCCTGGATGGTGTCGAGCTCCTTGAGTGTTGTTGGAGCTGCATTCATCCAGGCATTTGTCGAGTATTCCATCTCACCACTGATTTGGAGCTTGTAGATGGCGGACAGGCTTTGGAAAGTCAGGAGGTGAGTTACTCACTGCTAAGATTTCTACCATCTGACCTGGAATTCCCTCCCTAACAGCACTATGGGTGCACCTGCATCGCATGGACTGCAGCGGTTCAAGGGGGCAGCTCACCACCACCTTCTCAACCCTCTGACCCGCAACAGTTAAATGGTGGGTCAAGTTCAGTTTCTGGTCAATGGTAACCTTACCAGGATATTGATAATAATTCTGTATACAAGGTGTATGTCGTTAAACACTTAAGACTATAGTTTTTAGATTAGGCTGGCTCAGCTGATCCAGAGTAGAAACTCCTCATCAATGGTGGCCTTTTGAGGCACTTCTACCTTCCATTGTATGGAAATGGCCAACATCTTCCAGAAGTACTTGGGAAGTATAGGTACAATGTGACAGGACAAAATGGTCCCTATGATTGTCCAGCAACCATTTCTTTATTAGCGGCACGGTAGCATAGTGGTTAGCGCTGTTACTTCACAGCGCCAGAGTCCCAGGTTCGATTCCCGGCTTGGGTCACTGTGCGGAGTCTGCACGTTCGCCCAGTGTCTGCGTGGGTTTCCTCCGGGTGCTCCGGTTTCCTCCCTTCTTCCTACAAGTCCCAAAAGACGTGCTTGTTAGGTAATTTGGACATTCTGAATTCTCACTCCGTACCTTAACAGGTGTCAGAATGTGGCGACTAGTGGCTTTTCATCGTAACTTCATGGCACTGTTAATGTAAGCCTTCTTGTGACAGTAAAGATTATTATAATAATAATACAGAGCTCATAAAGCACCCAGTAGAGTTGCACTCAGAAAGAGTTATAAAACTATGACAGGTGCCTCATTTAATAGCACTTACACGAGATGCAAGGTGGCTGAAATGTATCCTACATTGCACCAGTGACTACATCTCAAATGTACGCCATTGGCTACAGTGTTCTGGGATGTCTTGTGATTGAAACAAATAAATTCAAGTTTTTCATTCTTTCAAAACATTTTGAAACTTTGTTTACCTTCAAGATAAATGAGCAGGAAGAGGCTTTATCTAACAATACTCATCATTCCTACGGTTCTTTATACATAAGTATTAGACATGGGGCTTCTTGAAGGGCATGTGTAGTATTCAAAATATTAATAGTTGAAGAGGATTGTCTCCAGATTTTCAAATCTATAATTGAAAAAGGTTAAGCAAAGAAAGGAATTATCCAACAATGGGTTTGAGCGCTGTGTCATCAGCATAAACATTCAACCTGACATTATCTTTTTGTGCGATGTTACCAAGAGGCAGTATTTAGATGAGAGATCGGAGGGAGGGGTGGTGAAATGGATCCTTTACGAACTCCGATGGATCAGTGTGGGAGTGGGGAAAACAAGACATTTCAACAGATTTTCTGCCTACGACTTAATAGACACGTGTGAAACTAGACAAGAGCAGTCCCACTCAGCTGAACAATATAGGTGGAGGTGTTGGAGGAGGTTGATGCCTGCAGTTTTGACAGAGCAAGCAGAGAGGTTGAGAGTAATGAGAGGGATGGAACAATGCAGTCACGGGGGGATGTCATTTGTGACTTTTAAAGGGTCATTTAGGTGCTGATCAGGGGCAGTAACTAATTGGAAAAGTTTAAACAAAAACAGAAAATGCTGGTAAAACTCAGCAGTGCTGTCAGCATCTGTCAGAAAAAAATAGAGTTCAAGCCCGCATGACTCTTCTTGAGAGATGGAAATGTTTAAAGGTTGACTTGATGGAAAGATTGGCACTGACGTGGGCGGTGACAACACATTCAAAGCCACTAGCGAGGAAGGGGAGCAGATAGAGATTAAAATTGAAATTACGGGGGGGGTAAAGGATATTCTTTTTGAGGAAAGTGTTGACAGGAAGCATCCAAATGTTTGGTCTTTGCAGAAGTTTGGAGAAAAATTATATTTACAATGTTTTTGAGATACAGCGACCAGGGGAACATGTGAGATAGCAGTATCATTCGGTTGGAGCTGCCTCTATTCCAGGCAATACACAGAAAGCTGTCTCTTACACTAAAGCATGAACTTTTCTACTTTACCTGTCAGCTACCTTTGGAACCTCTGATTGAGAACGACAATTTTGCGTCTTATTTACGAAGATCTGTTCCCTTTCTAATTCCAGGGGTCCCTGCACCCCGGAATTTCAAGAAGAAAATGCAGGAAGTGAACAGTTTTAGATTCGCTCATTTATTGAACCCACGAACCCACAGTACAAACCCCTTTATTATTTAACTGAAACTTACAATCACCCACGTGGCTGGTCTTTACCGGCTTTGATGAGGCCTCAATCTGGAGATGACCGGGACCCGTCCTTCTTCTGACTGCAGTAGCCCTGTTTTACTGTGTTCAAGTCAGCTATCGCACACCTGGGCCTCCAGCATAGAGTACGTTCACATTCTGTTAGATTGTACGGCTGTGGTGATTCTGCCTTTAAGGGCAACACGGCAGAGTAAGGTCACATGCCCTGTGTGACCAATCGGAACTCAGGAGTACGGAATCACCCCAATGGTGAGAGGCTCCTAAGCAGAGACATTTTGTGAGTTAACTCCAGCCATGTGGCTTCTGTAAATTCTTATTAATAAATACCTTTTCTGTTCAATAATGAAGTCTGTGAAAATGCATCTTTACACCAACTTTTCGCACCCCTTCACCCTGCTCCTTTTGCTGTGCCGAGCTATGCTGAACTGCAAGGGCAAGACAATTCTCCTGCTACTCACACGGCAGAAAGGTAATATGGGCCGGGATTCTCCCCTATCCGGCGGGGCAGGGGGCCCCGGTGGGACGGAGTGGCGTGAACCATTCCGGCGTCAGGCCTCCCCAAAAGTGCGGAATTGTCCACACCTTTAGGGGCTAGGCCCACGTCGGAGTGGCTCCTGCTCCGCCGGCCGGCGTGAATGGCCTTTGGCACCCCGCCAGCCGGGGCCACAAGGCCTTCGCTGGCCGGCTGATGTCCACGCATGTGCCGGTGCGTCAGCGGCTGCTGATGTCATACCGGTGCATACACAGGGGAGGGGGTCTCTTCCGCCCCCCAAAAGAGTGCCCCCACGGCACAGGCCCACCCGCCGATCGGTGGGCCCCAATCGCGGGCCAGGCCACCGTGGGGGCACACCCCGGGGTCAGATCGCCCTGCGCCACCCTCCCAGGACCCCGGAGCCCGCCCGCGCCGCCAATCCCGCCCGTCACAGAGGTGGTTTAAACCACGCCGGCGGGAAAGGCCTGTCAGCGGCGGGACTGCGGCCCATCGCGGGCCGGAGAATCACCGCGGGCGACCCGCCGACCGGCGCAGCGCAATTCCCGCCCCCGCCGAATCTCGGGGGGGTTGAGAATTTGGGACACGGCGGGGGTGGGATTGACGCCAGCCCTGGGTGATTCTCCGACTCCCCGGGGGGTCGAAGAATTCCGCCCATTATTTCCCTCCCATGGTGAGGGGCATTTAGCTCATAGCTTAATCAGGTGTAAATGCTCCTTTCGTTCTCAGCAGCAACCTCCCACAATTCATAATTACAGTTAACTTGTGTGATTGTAAAGCTGCTATTGCTCTCTAAATCAATCATGTGTTACTTAGCTCATTCCCTCTGTGTGTCGACGTGAACTGCTTCATACCTTTCAGTTTGGGAGGGTTAACGGTTTTGTTCTTCACTCATATGGAGAGATTGGGCGGGGTTCTCCATCCCTTCACACCGACGGGATTCTCAAGTGAATGAAATTTTGACTGAGATCCAAATTCTCCGCACTCGCTGGCAGCGTGAGCCGGGTGAATTTGGACCGGAGAATCCTGGCCATTGTCACGATGGAACTTTTCCCACGTGGAACGTTGCTGCATTCACCTTGAAATAATTTCAGATAAGATCCTTTTGAGGCCAGCCAGCAAAGAGCTATGATGATTTTCCCTTGATTTCAGTCTAGATCTGGATGAGGAAAAGGGATTGGTCACCTGTCACTTGAGCCTCAACTGAAAGAAGAGAGTTTCGATGATCATTTCCTTGAAATAATTAGAAACCTCTTAATTGAATTATTCATATAGAATGGCAAACAATTGAAAGTTATGTGTTCTGAAAATTGTGTCGCAAGTAAGTTCTGTCGCTCAGATCAAGAATGTTTACTGTGTTTGGAATATTTTATGAATAATTCATAAGGGCAGCACGGTAGCATTGTGAATAGCACAATTGCTTCACAGCTCCAGGGTCCCAGGTTCAATTCCGGCTTGGGTCACATTCCGTGCGGAGTGTGCACATCCTCCCCGTGTGAGCGTGGGTTTCCTCCGGGTGCTCCGGTTTCCTCCCACAGTCCAAAGATGTGCAGGTTAGATGGATTGGCCAAGATAAATTGCCCTTAGTGTCCAAAATTGCCCTTAGTGTTGGGTGGGGTTACTGGGTTATGAGGATAGGGTGGAGGTGTTGACCTTACGTAGGGTGCTCTTTCCAAGAGCCGGGGCAGACTCGATGGGCCGAATAGGGAGGATGTGCAGACTCCGCACAGACAGTGAACCAAGCCGGAATCGAACCTGGGACCCTGGAGCTGTGAAGCAATTGTGCTATCCACAATGCTACTGAGCTGTCCCGGCCATTGAGGTCATGGTACTTTTTGTGGAGATCTTGGGTGGGTTTCTCCGTCCAGAAATCTGGTGCGGCGCACTGTCAGAATTCTCCATTTCGCCGGCTGGTCAATGGGGTTTCCCATTGTGGGGCCGCCCCACGCCATCGGGAAACCCCCAGGCTACTGTCAAAATGGAGAATCCAGTTGGAAAACATTAGTCTTCAACGTTATTGTAGTTTTCAGCCCATCAGCGATTATGCCAATGCTACCCCAGTCATTATATATGTCTTTGCCCGATAGTTGAACAGGAAACTTGCAAATTTTGTCTCCATGGACCCTGTGGCTTATTTTGCTATGCCCCTCTTAAAAGTCTGTACCACCCTCTCAGCCAGGCTATTTCAAGAAGGGTGGTATCATAGAATTTACAGTGCAGAAGGAGGCCATTCGGCCCATCGAGTCTGCACTGGCTCTTGGAAAGAGCACCCTACCCAAGGTTAACACCTCCACCCTATCCCCATAACCCAGTAACCCCACCCAACACTAAGGGCAATTTTGGACACTAAGGGCAATTTATCATGGCCAATCCACCTAACGTGCACATCCTTGGACTGTGGGAGGAAACCGGAGCACCCGGAGGAAACCCACGCACACACGGGGAGGATGTGCAGACTCCGCACAGGCAGTGACCCAAGCTGGAATCGAACCTGGGATCCTGGAGCTGTGAAGCAATTATGCTATCCACAATGCTACCGTGCTGCCCATATGGGGCAGTCCAAACGTGTTTCACTCCGTTCACCTGCATCAACTTTGAGAATTCCTTGCTGATGAAAGGAGTGCTGGTAACGGTGACGAGCACTTCCGGGATACCATGGAAACTACACAATGGCGTCACTTCTGAATAGTGATCCGTGAGGTGGTGGACGTCATCTGTTAAACATCCATCAATTTTGAGTGGGTGTCGACGAATAGTAAAAACATTAACCCTCAGAGAGGCCCGGTGATGTTGGTGTGTAACCGCACCAAGGGCCAGCCTGGCCACTCCCAAGGGTGAAGTGAGGCTGATGGTGGGCGTTTTCGATGCTCTGGATATGCCGTACACTGCTTCGCCAACCTCTTGATGCCACCATCGCGTCTCAGACACCACACGTAACATCTGGTAAGCATCTTCATTTTGGACACACCCCGTACTTGTCCCTTTTTAGGTGAACGCTTGCGGCAGAGAAATGGCTGAGGACGTCCCCTAAATTATCTGCATGCTCCTTCTCAGTGGCTCCAGTAATCAATGTGCCATCCAGGCAGACTGCCACCCCTGGCGCCCTTGAAGTGCGTCTTCCAGACGAAGCTAGTCACATACCTGTGGTAGCAGTAGACAAGGACGGTTTGCACTCGGCGCAGGAGAGGTTTTGGGCTATTAAGCAGGCCACCACACCGGAGAAATCGACAGAGCTATGGTCATTCCTGGGGATCATAAACTATAATGGAAAATTCATTCTGAATCTGGCACCCAATTTGGCACCACTACCTTCACTCCAGAGCCCGCTGGAAGATCACGCAGGTGGATGATGCTCAAAATGGCAGCCTGACGTATTCATTAAAAAAAAAATTTTTTAAATAAATTTAGAATATCCAATTCATTTTTCCAATTAAGGGGCAATTTAACGTGGCCAATCCACCTAACCTGCACATCTTTGGGTTGTGGGGGTGAAACCCACGCAGACACGGGGAGAACGTGCAAACTCCTCACAGTGACCCAGGGCCGGGATTCAAACCCGGGTCCTCAGCGCTGTAGGCAGCAATGCTAACCACTTTGCCACTGTGCCGCACCTAGCCTGATGTATTCATACAGTCCCCTGTGGGTATTGATGGTCACCTATTTCTTGGACACCGCATCCAATTCCAACTGGACGCATACGTGGCCCATGTCCAATTTAGAGAAAAAATGAATCCCAACCAACTTTGCATAAAGTCCTCCATGCATTTTTTTTTTAAATTTAGATTACCCAATAATTTTTTCCAATTAAGGGGCAATTTAGAGTGGCCAATCCACCTACTCTGCACATTTTTGGGTTGTGGGGGCGAAACCCACGCAGACACGGGGAGAATGTGCAAACTCCACACAGACAGTGACCCAGAGCCGGGATCGAACCTGGGACCTCAGCGCCGTGAGGCGGTTGTGCTAACCACTAGGCCACCGTGCTGCCCTAAATCCTCCATGCATAACATTGGGTTCCAGTCCGGGAGGCCTTGTTCAACGTCATTTTATAATCGCCACAAAGGCGGGTGGTCTATTTTGGCTCCAGCACCGAGACGACTGGGACTGCTCTCTCCGCAAACTGAATTTGGCGAATAATCCCCAAGTTCTCCAGCCTGCTTAGCTCGTCGTTCACTTTTGACAGTCGGGCATATGGAAATGAAAAATGAAAATTGCTTATTGTCACGAGTAGGCTTCAATTAAGTTACTGTAAGGAGACTTTCTGGTTTCTTGTCCAATGTCTGAGACAGTAGTTCCGGGGTCTATTTCTAACTCCAGTGGGTGGGCATTGACCTGAATGGTGATCTTGATGGGGGCTACCTTTGGTGCCGAATTGCAATTTAGTCGCATGCAATCGTCCTCCTTGGATTGTGCTAAGTATAAAGCCCTGGCTCTGGGTAGACATGTCCACCAATCAGAGCGATGCAATTTCTGACAGTTCTGGTTTCCCGCTACCCATGGTTCCTGCGACTACACGTGCAGCACCATTGTGAGTCGTCCTCCTGGAGCTCAGGAGAGATGTCATGCCATCTGCAATGGCACTTGGCCAATGGGTCCGACTATGACATTACTCAGGTGGCAACTGGGTCCGGTAGTCTCTGCTCTTGAGGGGCATTACTCCCCAGAATGTGGGGGCAGCCAATGTTATTTACCTCCATATCCTTGGAGCCTTGGTGTTCCTGGACTCTCCCTTTTCACACAGGAGGGATAATTCCATGGCCTTTTTTTGAGTCCAAAGAAGGTTCTACCACCATGTTGTTTATGTCACCATGTCGCCATGTTGTTTATGCCACACACAAGGCGGACTATGGCACATAGTCACAATACTCTGACAGCTTGCATAGGAAGATCAGGAATTCTGTGACCTACTCTCCCGGAGTTTGCCCGGCCGTGTTGAACCTGTATCTCTGTGCTAACACTGATGGTTTGGGGTAGTAATGATTTGCCACAAGTGCTACCAACTCATCAAAGGTCTTTGAATCTGCCACCGCAAACAACAGCACGGTGGCGCATTGGTTAGCACTGCTGCCTCACTGCACCGAGGACACAGGTTTGATCCCAGCCCCGGGTCATTGTCCATGTGGAGTTTTCACATTCACCCGCTGTCTGCATGGGTCTCACCCCCACAACCCAAAGATGTGCTGGGTAGGTGGATTGGTCACGCTAAATTGCCCCTCAATTGGAAACAAATAATTGGGTACTCTGCATTTTAAAAAAAATTTGCGACTGCCAGGTAGGTAAGGTTTTTGATCACACTAAAGGTTGGGGCTTCGCAGATGATCAGGGTTATTACCTTTTGTTGGTCCTCTCCTGTAATTGCATTTGCCTCAAAGAAATACCACATCTGTTCAGCATACTGGGCCCAATATTCTACGCCTGCATCAAAAGCCTGTTTCCCAATAAAGCAGCACTTTTAAACTTGCTCTGATCTAGCTCTTGTGCTGAGGAATTCAAACACGGGCCAGAATCACAGGTGTAGTCTTTCCTCGTCACCAGTATAATATCTTCAGGAGCCTGAGAAGGTTTAATAAGGAAGGTTAATTTAGGCAAAAGAAAGTAAAGGCCGCAACACAGAGTTCAACACATAACTACCAGCCAGGACTACCGATCATGTTAGTCTCAATCCTGGGCAGCATGGTGGCACAGTGGTTAGCAGTGTTGCCTACGGTGCTGAGGACCTGGGTTCGAATCCTGACTCTGGGTCACTGTCCATGTGGAGTTTGCACATTCTCCCCGTGTTTGTGTGGGTTTCGCCGCCACAACCCAAAAAAGATGTGCAGGATAGGTGGATTGGCCACTCTAAAATTGCCCCTTAATTGGAAAAAATAATTGGGTACCCTAAATTTATTTTAAAAAAATGTTTGTCTCAATCCTGGACGGCTTGAAAATAACTGGTTCACGAGCCCCAGCAGCAAGGCTTCCACCCCTCAGCCAGGAAGCTCTGTTTCATGAGGCCCTCAGGGAGATCAATTCGGCCATCCTCCTAGGTCTCGTGAAGGTTATTACACTTCCAAACAATCTTTCTGAACTAAAGTTAATTGATATCACTGCCTATGTTTATTACAATAGCTGTTAAAGTTTTCCTTTAATTCGTCTTGGCCATTGACATCCCAGTCACTTGTTTCTTTGCTGTCTCGCTGAGAAAACCTTTTGCTTTCTTCCCAGTTATAGGTGTACGATTATTGTCACTTAACTCTCTAAAATGTTGTACCATGTACCACAGGATACTTCCAGAGCTATGTTGACATCTGAAAGTAATCTTTACCCTTCTAATATGAAAAAAAAAGAAAATCGCTTATTGTCACGAGTAGGATTCAATGAAGTTACTGTAAAAAGCTCCTTGTAGCCACATTCCGGCGCCTGTCTGGGGAGGCTGGTACGTGAATCGAACCGTGCTGCTGGCCTGCTTGGTCTGCTTTAAAAGCCAGCGATTTAAGCCGAGTGAGCTAAACCAGCCTGCTCTAGTGAACTCCCAGTGGTGAAATTGCACTAGTTGTAGCATTCCTGTTTATACCTCATTGGCTGGGTTCCTCAGAGATCTCATCACCCAAGTTGAAAGGTGGTATTCCTTATTTCCTTCCGAAAGGTCGACCTTTAAACTTACTTCCTGGAAAAAAATAGTCAAGAATTTGAACGGCCTCAGTAGGAACTTACCGGATGAGTACTAGGAACACATCTACATGAACTATTTCTTTTAACTGCAATGATGGATGAATATTGCATGCGGTTGATGAAAACTCTTGGTTGCCATGGTGATGTGCTGTGCCTGTGGATACAGTCAAAGAGGTGAATCTGAGTACCTGCTCATTCTGGTTATTGCCAGCACAGAGGAAGTGTACATAAGTCCCAGTATTGGCAAACAATTAAGCCAATATCGATCGTATGTATTTACGTACAGCTAACAGCAGAACAAATAATTTGTCTCTGGTATCATCTTGGTAAGAAGCAGAGGAAAAGTTAATTTTGGTGCATTGGTGTCTTTCATTAGCTGGGTTTAGTGGGTAGCAGAATTGTTTCTCAGAGGCTACAGGTCTCTATTGCCACCCAACATTGAAGACCTCAGCCTGCGGTAGCAGTGCTGATCCAAGAAGAAAAGAAAACTCAGCTTCTCCCTGAACATCCTGTTGTGTGGAGGGTGAATCCTCTGGCCTCCTTCCCCACTGTTAGCCTCATCCCTCCTGTGCACCTCTCTCTCCTGCTCAATCACATAACAGCACAATGCCCTGGCATGGATGAATGTGGTTTTCCTCTTCTGATGTGCTGCCAAACACATCCAAAGTGTCTCCAATCTTACGTTGTCCATTCGGAACCATCCAACATTTAGAAAAAGCTGTATGAACACAAGACGCTTCTGCCAAAGCTCACTCATCTGCTGCATGCAGATTGTGGGCTTTAATTGTGACAGAGCAAATGCAGCTTGAACTATCAACCTGGAATTGTGGCTCAGTCTCACCTCTGTTGCACTGATCGGTTTCCAAAAGTCGGGGAAACTCCTTGTTGGAGATGTTTTGTGATTGTCCCTTTATGGGCAACACTGTAGAACAAGGTCACCTGACCTGGGGAATCAATTGGGACTCAGAGTGGGGAATCACCTCAGGAGGTGGAGCTCTCTCAGACAGGAGACATGTCGGGAGAAGGTTGAAGCTATGCGCCTGCTCAACAATTTTTATTAATCATAGAATCCCTACAGTGCAGAAGGAGGCCATTCAGCCCATTGAGTCTGCACTGCGTCTTAAAGAACATAATAATAATCTTTATTAATGTTATAAGTAGGCTTACATTGACACTGCAATTAAGTTACTGTGAAAATCCCCTCCTCGCCACACTATGGCGCCTGTTTGGGTGCACTGAGGGAGAATTCAGAATGTCAAATTCATCTAACAAGCATGACTTCCAGGATTTGTGGGAGCAAACTGGAGCACCTAGAAGAAACCCACGCAAACACGGGGAGAACGTGTGCCCTCCATATGGACAGTGTCCCAAGCCAAGAATCGAACCCAGGACCCTGGTGCTCTGAAGCTACCATGCTAACCACTGTGCTGCCGTGCCACCCCACCCTGCCTGGGTCCAGTTTCCCACCCCATTCCCGTAACCCCACCTAGCCTGCACACCTGTGGATTTCCTGTGTACATTAATGAAGTCTGTTCAAGTGCAGCTTTGTAAAATGCCAAATTTCAAAGACTGGTTGAATTCAATAAAAAATGTTCCCATTGCCATTTCCTAAGAATGCAAAATGCTGCAAACAATATCTGCCCACCAGCATGAATAAAGATCTCAACCTCTGTACATCGTTTACTTACAGTCATCCAAATGTGCCTCCATCAAAGCTGGAAGTGGCCATCATTTGCAGTCGTGATCTAATAATAACTTACTGTAACTGCCCACCTGTCCCCAATCCACCTGTTCCTGGGAGTTCAAATTCCCCTCTCTGTCTTTTTAATGATCTGGCTGTCTTCCTATTAATCTGCTTGCATTATGGAGCCTGCAATTGACTTCTAGTTTTGAGCCCCTTAGAGAATATTCCACAATAAAACATCTGGACCATTTTATTTGTTCCCTCCTCTGTTATTGGGAGTCCTGGGATAGATCTGTATTGCTTCATTCACAGACATGCATGGGAGATGTAAACGACCAGTTCAAGAACGGGCTTGTTTCCTGCCATTTATCCTCTACCGTTTTCTGTTTAATTCACATCTTTATTTTCCTTTCTACTTGAAATGACTCGTCAAAATGTGTTGCCGTGAATAGTCAAATGTGATTAATTGCCAATTCACCTGTAAAGGTAGAGGTGACATTATTGGCAGTTATCATTATGGTATGTAATTTATCTCATACAGTATGCTAATGGAAGTTTTGAACCCTGGTCAAGATTGCATTCAATGTTTGCAACACATCATTGACTAAAATGTCAATTATCATCTGGAATAACATTTGGATGTGACGTTTTTCAACTTTCCTTTAATCATTTTGTGCAAGATGGCGTTCCTCGCTTTGGAGAGCAGAGCTGTGCTCTTGTGACAGGACACTCCTGATGCCTCTTTCTGAATTGTCATGACCATGGTTCAAATTATTCTGTGCCTCGATTATAACTGCTTCCTGCCAACAGGGAGTGGATGGGAATTCCTTTTTATAGAATCCAGTCCAATGGTGGAAATCTTCACCAGTAAGGGCATCACTCCAAGAGTGTACATGCATTAACCCCTTCATTTCATTGTGGTTGGAGCTGAGTAGCACCGGGAAATTGTAGCCTTAACGAATTACATCCTTTTTGGAGGGACACAAGTCTGGAATTTCCTCATATGGTTACCATGACTTCAATTAATCCTCCGACTGTACGGGTTTCTGATGAAGTTATGCCAAAGTTATTGCAGCGGAGCGGGAGAAGCCTGGAGAAAATTCCCGACGAGATTGTTTAATTATTCCACTCATATCGTTCACTACCAACAAGAGAAAGAAAGCAGTTACCAATCCCATAAATTGCTGTGAGGTTCTTGCGGTGTTATCGTCTGTAAGGAAAATTGTGGCACAGCAACTTGGGACCAGACGATGCCAAGGGCATTCCATATGCTGAGGGCAGCACAGTAGCATACTGGTTAGCACAGTTGCTCCACAGCTCCAGGGTCCCAGCTTCGATTCCCGGCTTGGGTCACTGTCTGTGTGGAGTCTGCACGTTCTCCCCATGCGTGCGTGGGTTTCCTCCGGGTGCTCTGGTTTCCTCCCTCAGTCCAAAGATGTGCGGGTTAGGTGGATTTGCTATGCTAAATTGATCTTAGTGTCCAAAAGGGTTGATTGGGATTACTGCGATAAGGGGGTGGGGTGGAGGTGGTGTGTGCTTGAGTGGGGTGCTCTTTCCAAGGGCCGGTGCAGACACGATGGGCCAAATGGCCTCCTTCTGCACTGTGGGTTCTATGGTTCTATATCCAGCCCTGATATATCCAATTTTCTTAAGTCAGTAAACTGTGCAACCTAGACATGCTTTTCAGCAGAGACTTTGCAAAAGAAAATGCTAAATGGAATAAACGAATAGGACTTCTCTGGGCACAGTTTTAAGTTAAACCTTAGCTGCAGGACAAGGTGAGAATATGATGAATGTTAAATTCAAGCCTATTTATTAAGAAATGCCTCTTTGCACAAAGACTCAACGTGAGCCGGTTGGGAAAGTAGAGCTAACTACTGCAAATAATCTTTCTCGTTTCTGAACAAAGATTAGGCAACACATGAAACTGGGTGCAGTCAAAAACACTATTCTCTTCCAAAATCGTTCATAGGTTCATAAGATACAGGAGCAGAATGAGGCCATTTGGCCCATTGAGCCTGCTCCACCATTCGATCATGACTGATCTCATCCTGCTCTTAACGCCACCGTCCTGCCCGTTCGCCATAACCCTTCAACCCATTACCAATTAAAAATCTAACTCCTCCTTAAATTTACTTATTGATTTTCTCCATTGTTTGGCTAGATAGGGTTGCTTGGTTTCACTTTTTTCCTACTTGATCGTCGTCAGAACAACTACAGCAATGGCTTGTTTTTCGACTTCAATGCTGTTAACTCTGGAGTTGAATAAGAGTCTATCCTTAGTCCCTTCCCTTTCTACCTGCTGCCCTTTGGTGACATCATCGGCAGATGTGCGGCAATTGCCACTCAAATACTGAAAACTCTCATCTTCACCAACAGCTTTCTGCACAGTCTCTGTGTTGTCAGACCATTTGCCCAGACTCCAGTCGGAGATGAGACAACATTTTCTACAGTCAAGCATTAGAAACACTCAAGCTGACATCTTGCTGTTGCTTCCGTGACCCTCCCTAGCCATTGTTGCAGACTGAATTAAGCCACTTCCGATTTCAACAGTCGATGCTAACCTTCTGACCCCATATTGTCTTCAGCGCAAATACTGCTACTCCCACCACCTCTATAACATCAACTATCTCTGCCACTTGTACCTGCCACTGGAACCCTTACTTATGCCTAAGCCCTCTTCAGTTTTGATTTTCCACTGTCCTCTCCGGCCTTTTATTCGCCACAATTATAAACTGTATCTCACCCAAGACCGTGAGACCAATACCACATGGAAGGTCGACACACTTATCACCTCTCCCCACTTATGTATATTGTGCCTCGCCTCCAAAACCACCAAATTTAGAATTCTTCACCTTCTACATAAATTCCCTCCTGGACACGCCCTTCCGCTCTCTGCCGTCTCAGTCAGCACTATCATTGAGCTGCCTCCATCTCTGTATTCCTCTGACTGATGCCTCTTGTCCTTCCTTCTGTACCCAGCCCCACCAGTCGTGGGCAAACGTTCAATTGCCTGGATCTCACGCCCTGGAACTCCTGCCCTAAAACCCTCCACCTCTCCACTCCCTCTTCCATCAACAAGGACGTTCTTAAAACCTGCCTCTGTGACCAATATTTTGTTCATTCTTCCCCACATCTTTTCTCTTTGGCTCTTTGTTTTTCATTTTGGTCTGATTAGGCCTCCTGTGAGATTCCTTGGGATGGTTTTCTACTTTAACGCTGTTTTATATTTGCTGCTTCTTGCTCTTCACACAGAAATATAAAATACTTCTGCTGTCGGAAATGTGAAAACGAAACTCAAAATGCTGCTACCACTCAGTAGCTCAAACAGTGTGCAGGTTTGTGCCCTTTGTCAAGAGCACTGGTAATTAACAATGAACTGCGTTTAAACACAATGGGAAAAAGAGTAAGAAAACGCACACATCCGCAAAGTTAAATAAATATGCTGTGCTGTGAAGTGCTTGAGTAGAGAACATTGGGGGTTTGACAGGGTAGATGCTCAGAGGCTATGATACTGCAGACATACTGCAAAGGCCATGGGCCCCGACAATATTCCAGCAATAGCACTGAAGAATTTTACTCCAGAACTTGCCACACCCCTAGCCAAACTGTTCCAGTACAGCTACAACACTGACATCTACCAGGCAATGTGCAAAATTGCCCAGGTGTGCCCTGCATAGATGAAACAGGGCAAATCCAACCCTGACAATTATCACCCTATCAGTTTACTCTCCATCATCAACAAAGTGATGGAAGGAGTCATTAACAGTGCTATCAAGTGCATTTACTCGGCAATAACCTGCTCAGTGATGCTCAGTTTGGGTTCCGCCAGGGTCATTCAACTCCTGACCTCATTACGGCCTTGATTCAAAGATGGACAAAGAGTGAATGCCAGAGGTGAGGTGAGAGTGACTACCCTTGACACCAAGGCTGCATTTGACCGAGTATGGCGTCAAGGAGCCCAAGCTAAACTGGAGTCAAAGGGAATCGGGGGAAAATTCTCCATTGGTTGGAATCATACCTGGCACAAAAGAAGATGGTTGTGGTGGTTGGAGATCAATCATTTCAGCTCAAGCACATCACTGCAGGAGTCCCTCAGAGTAGTGTCCAAGGCCCAACCAGCTTCAGCTGCTTCATCAATGACCTCCCTTCTACCATCTGGTCAGAAGTGGGGATGTTTGCGGATGATTGCACAATGTTCAGCACCATTCATGACTCCTCAGGAAATTAAATAGTCTGTGTCCAAATGCAGCAAGACCTGGACAACATCCGGGCTGACAAGTGGTAAGTTACATTCACGCCACACAAGTGCAATGTCCTGCAAGAGAGGATCTATCCATTGTCCCTTGACATTCAATGGTATTACCATTGCTGAATCCCCAAATATCAACATCCTGGTCTTACCATTGATCAGAAACTGAACTGAACTAGCCACATTAATACTATGGCTACCAGGGCAGGTCAAAAGCTAGGCGATAATCTTCCAAGAATCATACTCGCCTCCTGAACCCCAAAGCCTGTCCACCATCTACAAGGCACAAGTTGATGAGACCATCAATTCACTAGACACGTGCTTTGAGATATGAACAGTGGTTTTAATCTACTTACTACAGAGCCAGCCTGCTACACGTTGAACTCTTGATGAACTGGTCGGCTGGCTCTGGGCATCAATATTTATACAGCAGTCCAGGGGGAGGAGCTGTGGGCAGAGCCAAGGGTGGAGCCCTGTACAAACTCCTAAGCATTCCCAGAGCTACTCCCCCTAGTGGTCGGGCAACGCAACTGCGCTTACAATCGTACGGTCTCATATATATAATCACAGTGTGAATTACAGAGTTACATTCACCACACAAGTCAAGAGTGCAATGGAATACTTTCTATTTGCCTGGACGAGTGCAGCTCCAACAACACTCAAGAAGCTCAACAACATCCAGGACTGCTTGATAGCTCCCCCTTTCACAAACATTCAAACTCTTCATCGCCGATAATAGTGCAGCCATGTGTACCATCTACAAGAGTGTTCTTCAAAGTTGGGGGCGTGACCCGTGGGTGTCGGGAGGGTCGCGGAGCCGTTGTCCGCGGCGCTTACGATCGCGCAAATCCCCACGCAGCACCCGGCTTTTCATAACGCCAGCTGCAAGCAGCCGCGAACATGTTGAAAAGAAAATCTGGCCGCATTGCACATGTGCGCATGATGATCGGGCACGCATACGCAGTGCAGCCGCTTATTTTTTAAACGGTTGCAGCTTTTTTACAAGTTCTGTTGTGGTTTTTATTAATTTATTCATTGATTTTATTCACTTAATTTTTATTTTTTTCATTTATTTTATTCATTTTGTTTTTACAAATTCAGGGGTGTTTTATTCATTTTTTTCATTTATTTCTCATTTTTTATTTTTTTTTATTTTACAAGTTCGGGGGGGGGGTTTATTTGATAAGATGTTACAGGAAAAAAATTCAGAACGTTGGACAGATGGAGACTCCATACTGTCTGACACCAGAAGGCTTCACCTTCATCCAATAGGTTCCATTGGAGGAGTGTGTACGAGGGCCAAAGGGACCCAAAACCATTTCCTCCATTTTTGTCAGCAGCAAACAAGAGAAAATGGTGGGTCGCGCAGGTCAGCCGGCGTGGGTCGCGAAGGTTGTCCGCCATGGGTCACGAAGGTCGGCCGGGTTGGGTCCCGAAGGTTGACCGGTTAGTAAAAATGGGTCCCCGGAAAAAAGTTTGAACAACACTGATCTACAAGATGCATTGCGTAACTCACCAAGGTTCCTTGGATACACGACTGCTACCATCTATAAGTACAAGAACAGCAGATACCTGGGAACCCCACCACCTGGAGGCTCCCTTCCAAGTCACTCACCACCCTGACTTGGAAATATATCGCCATTCCTTCACTGTCGCTGAGGAAAATCCAGAAATTCCCTTCCCAACAGCACAGTGGGTGTACCTACACCTCAGGGACTGCAGCTATTCAAGAAGGCAACTCACCGCTACCTTCAGAAGGGAAACTAGGGATGGGCAATAAATGCTAGTCTTATAACAAAAGATAGTAAAGCCAGAGGACCAATACTATCCCAAGACAAGGGGAAGCATAAAATGCAAAACCAGAACCATTTCTGTTTCAGAGAAAGACTAGAAAGAGAAATGAATTGACACTGGCACATTGCAGAATAATATATAAGCCCAAATTTTATCATTGACACAGAGGACAAACTAGGTATGACATTCCAAATCAAAAATAAGATGCTTCAAACAATCATGTTTGCCTCTAACAGAAATATAGAGAAATAGAAATAAATATTCTCCATGGGCCATGTCTTCCTGGCTCTTTCCACTTATTACAACTGAAGCTGTGATTTCACAGCCTGTGAAACGTTCTCACATTTCACCCCACCAGCCTCTAGATGCAAAGCATAATCCTCCACCATTTTTTGCCAACTCCAGCGTGATGCCACCACCAAACACATCTTCCCTTCACTCCCTCTGTCAGCATTCCGCAGGGATTGTTCCCTCTGAGAAAATTTAGTCCACTTCTCCACCATACCCAACAACTCTCCCATCACCCATGGCACCTTCCCCTTTACCTCTTCCAAGCTTAACATGCCAGGCCCAAAACACTCATTCCAGGTTAAGCAGCACCACTGTCAATTTGGTCTATTGCATTCACTGCTGCCAATGTGGTCTCCTCTATATGTGGGGGACCAAACTCAGACTGGGTGATCGCTTTGCTGAGCACCTTCGGTCTGTGCGCATTCAGGACCCAGACTTTCCCATTGCTTGTCATTTTAACACAAGGACCTGCTCCCATGCCCACATTTCTGTTCATGGCCTGCTGCAATGTTCCAGTGAAGCTCAACTCAAACTGGAGGACCAACATCTCATCTTTCGGTTAGGCACGTTACAGCCTTCCGGTCTCAACATCGAATTCAACAACTTCAGATGATTAGCTCTACCTCACCTCGACCCCTTTGTTTTAATCCCATTTCATTTTAACTGTCTTTTATCATTTCTTGCTTTCTAGTCTTTCTTTATATAATGTCCCCCCCCGCTACCATGCTCTCTTTCCTTAACTTTTCTCCCCTTTGCTTCCCCTTCCCCTCCCCCACAGTTTACCCTCTGATGTTAGTTTCTCTGCTGTTTGGTCTTTCACAACTTTTTTTCTCTCTGGGGACTGCCATTAGTACTCTTTCCTCTTGCTTTCTGTGGCTATCAGCACTCTGCACCCTTGGTTTCTGCGGCTATGACTCATCTTTCATTCTCTCACCCCACAGTAGAAATATCTCCCACTTTCTTTTAGCTTTGTCAAAGGGTCATCTGGACTCGAAACATTAGCTCTTTTCCCTCCCCCCCAGATGCTGCCAGACCTGCTGAGATTTTCCAGCATTATTTCTCTTTGGACTGTGATTTCATATTGTGCAACCGTCAGGAACTGAGATGAAATGTGAGCTTTTAAGACCATGATATAAGAGAAAGAAGTAGGCCATTTGGCCCATTGAGTCTGCTCTGCCATTCAATGAGATCATAACTGATCTGATGTGCTAATCCTCAACTCCAGTTACCCGCCTGACCGCCATCATCCTTGATTCTCTCACTGATTAAAAACCTATCTGTATGGCAGATAAAAGGAGATTGTCAGTCTAAGCTGAATTGCAACACAGTAGTGAAAGAACAGAACAATCTTCCAATACATTCGACCCTTTGGCATCACACAAAATGCACCTTATCAAATGATACTTCACTGAATGGTGACAGCTGTTTTGCAAACCTTTCTACTTCACTTGCAACTAACGTGTTCATGCCAGAAAAACAACACCACAATCAAACCCATAAGTGTTTACAGAGGGAGGAGGCCTTTTGGGCCACATTGTCTGTACTGACTCTTTTGTTAAAATAATTCAACATATTCACAGCATTGCTATCACTTATCCTTATGTTGTTTCAAATTATCAGCAAATCAATGAATTCATCGGGGTGTGATCCAGAGATCCCCAATAAAATATCCAACATTTTGCCAATCCTCTCTCCTTTTCTTTCTGAGAGATCTGTAAGCTGATGACACCCCAAATCCGAGGAAACAGTATTTTCTATTCACTCTATAAAAATCCTTCACAATTTGAAAAAAACTTCCATTTAATTTCCGCAAAACCTTCTCCACTTCAATGGACCATCTTCGCAAAAGGGAACAAAGTCCCCGAGCGAGCATGTTGAGCCGCTGTTTTCTGGCACTCGCTGTGCCGAGAAACACATGGCTATTCAACGCGGCTTGCTTTGGATAAGAGGCCTGAACAGGGAAAACACAGCCAAGGCCACACACCGCCACCGGTTTTTACAATGAGGAGCTCTGCTCGCCGGAACTCCCCTTTGCAACGAGAAATCGGGACGGCATTAAAAAATGGCATCCCAATCTCTGAGGTCCCGAAAAGAATCCCCGACCTCCCGACCACCCCCAACGCATCTCCTGTCCACCAGGGGCGATAACGGTCTCGACAACTGCCACACAAAAATCAGGGGCACTGCCCATGCCACCTGGGCACTTTTTTAGTGTCAACTGGCACCCAGGTGGCACTACCAGGGTGGCAGGCTGGTAGTGCCAGGGCACCACCCTGCCCAAAGGGCATGCAGCTGGGGTCCTCCAATCCCCTTGGCGACCTCCATGAGTGCCATTCCACCTGGTCCCCATTTGTTTTTTTTTACAAAAATATCCTTTATTCACAAAATCTATAATAAATACTGCAGAACATTCCGAATTGTCTTGACTGTACATTTCCATCAAAGTTACACATTCACTTGACTTTCTTCCATTCAATTGGGATGACATTACACACATATCAATCTTTACGTTACAATTATTTCTTAAATATTTACATCGTCATGATTCTTTTATACATTGAATGAAAAATGAAATGAAAATCGCTTATTGTATTGAGTAGGCTTCAATGAAGTTACTATGAAAAGCCCCTAGTCGCCACATTCCGGCGCCTGTTCGGGGAGGCTGCTGGGTGTCTTGGTCTGCTTTAAAAGCCAGCGATTTAGCCCAGTGAGCTAAACCAGCCCCATGACCCAGACCGAGGGGTTTTACACTGTTACCCACCCCTTGGTGTACATTTGTTGGAAAACCTTACACAGTGGCCTTTCCCCATTGCACCTTGGCGGCAGCTGCTCCAAGCCTGAGTGCGTCCCTCAGCATGTAGAACATAGAACATAGAACAGTACAGCACAGAACAGGCCCTTCGGCCCTCGATGTTGTGCCGAGCAATGATCACCCTACTCAAGTCAACGTTTCCACCCTATACCAGTAACCCAACAACAACCCCCCCAATTAACCTTATTTTTTAGGACACTAAGGGCAATTTAGCATAGCCAATCCACCTAACCCGCACATCTTTGGACTGTGGGAGGAAACCGGAGCACCCGGAGGAAACCCACGCACACACGGGGAGGACGTGCAGACTCCGCACAGACGGTGACCCAAGCCGGAATCGAACCTGGGACCCTGGAGCTGTGAAGCATTTATGCTAACCACCATGCTACCGTGCTGTCCTGGACCTTGGAATGTGCCAGTCTGCAACACTCAGTCGAGGACAATTCTTTGCACTGGAAGGACAGCAAGTTTCGGGCAGGCCAAAGAGCGTCTTTCACCGAGTTGATGACCTTCCAGCAGCAGTTGATGTCTGATTTGGTGTGTGTTCCTGGCAACAATCCATAAAGCACAGAGTGCTGTGTCACAGAGCAACTCGGGATGAACTTTGACAAATACCACTGCATCTCTCTCCAGACCTTCTTTGCAAAGGCACATGTCACAAGGAGGTGGGTGACCGTCTCATTTCCCCCACAGCCACTCCAAGGGCAATGTGCAACAGCGCTGAGCCTTCGGGTGTACATGAAGAATCTGACGGGGAGGGCCCTTCTCACCACCAGCCAAGCTAGGTCTTAGTGCCTGTTTGAAAGTTCTGGTGATGACGCAATCTGCCAGATGACTGACAGTCTGCTCAGGGAACCATCTGGTCCCCATTTGTGGGGACCAGTACCATACGGCGTTCACCCGAGGTCTCCGAGGATTGAATCCCAAAGCTTCAGATACCCCTCGGAAATCTGCACATTATAGTGAGGCTTACTGCCTCATTCTATTATGCAGATTTACTAAAAAGTGAAACTGCCCATTGTGGGTGAGATTCCCGTTGCAATGCCTCGCGAGGTTGCGTTGAATCTCACGAGGCGTTGCGTGCCGGGTAGATCTCGGAGTGTGGTCTCCTGGCTTTCACGAGCCATGCTGTGCCGCGGCAAGCTGCTTTTGCGGCACAGAGTGGCCAGAGGATCGTGCCCATTGTCCCAGCCCCTTGCACCTCTCTATAACTGTTGTTTCTCTCTTCCCTGACATCCATCCCCTCTCAAACCTGAACATAATTTAGTTGTCACGACTGATTGTGAGGTCAACTGGCCTTTGTGGTGTGACATGGCTGATACCATAGCAACACACTTAACTTGATTGCGAGACCCACTCAGCCCTCATTGGAAACCAGCATTAAAGGATTTAAGTAGAATGAAAGCACTGGAAAGTGGTATTGTTACAAAGAGAATATACTGTTCATTGTTGGTTTGTTAAGCACTGAATTTTGTTTTAGACACCTTTATCATTAATCATTTGATGTACACTGTAATAGTCCGGACGAGGCCTACGAGTTGGAAATGATTATCTTCCCCATGGCCCTCACAGAGTATGAGCTCCAACGCAAAGGGGCGGGGGATCTCTAGTAACTTCTGTATTAAAGGTTGGCCAGAAAAGAACCTGATAGGAATCTACAGGGCTGTGTCTACATTGTGCTGTAAATAAAAACTGTGCTTATTTATTTTTACTTGGTGTGGACTCACCGTGTCATTATTAAATGCACAATGTACACATCTATGTACATATAGATGTACACATATCCGCATCCTAATGTTAGAAACATGGAAGACAATTTAACTCCCCCAAGTTAATGCCATTGAAAAAGTGTAAACATTCAGTCGCCACCTTCCTGATTCAACACATTAAAAACTTCTCGATTGGCACGTCCATTTTCAAGGAGAAAAACCTGAGCTTGCAGTTGGGTGAGAGCAGCCTCTGGGCCAGGGGTGGGCAAACTTTTCCGTGCAAGGGCCACATTCAGAAATTCACAATTTTAAAGGGCCGCATAGTATATTAAGTAAAATAATTAATATTTAAAATAGCCAAAGTTAGCGTGCTTGGTTTGAAAGTGCCGTTTCAAATTGTATTCCTTGAATACAGCAACTGTTTCATGACAAATCAAACATACAGCTTTAACTCCAACGTCAGTAAAGAAATACATTTCAGTCCACTCTTTGTTAAAAACACGGCATTCATCTTCAATTTTTCGCTTTTTAGATAACCTCGAACAACTCATTTGGGGTAAAGTTTGTAAGATAATAAAAGCTAGTCTGAAGTAAAATGTCCCACTCTTTTTTTCTTTACTAAAGGCTTGTATATGAACAGCTTATAACGGGCACGTCTTATCTCTTTGGCATCTGCCAGGACACTAGTTTTATTGCAGATAACACTACCTTGTAATATACAAGTCTAACAGATTCAAACAGGAAATTGCCAGTATTTTCAGTGCAAATAGGGTTGAAAGTCCTTACAAAAAAACGTTTTTTTCAAGCTCTACGGACTGAGCCAGAGTGTGGTCACGCGGGAAGCCAACAGAAGCACATCCGAGTCATGAGCCTAGCAGAGTCAACGGTGCGGGCGAGCGTAGTGGGGTAGATGAGCGGGGCTGTCTTATTGGAGGGTATAGTTGGGTGCGACCAATAGGACGGTCGTAGTAGTCCCGGTTGTAACCAATTAGCGTGCGGCATATACCTCAGCGCTTCCCCCGGCGGCATCCTGCCTAGCCCTCTTTTTCTCTACTTTTCAAAAATGGCGCTTCACCCGGTTATGATTCTGGGCGCCTCATATGACTTGATCTTGGTGGGCCGCATAAAGACCTTTGGTGGGCCGCATGCGGCCCGCGGTCCGTAGTTTGCCCACCCCTGCTCTAGGCTGTCAATCAATTGAAACTTGGTTGTCCGAATGTTCCTCATTAAAACAAAATTAAACTTCACGGGCAAAAAGGAAAACAGGACCGATTAGATGGCGGAAAGAGTGAAATGGGAGATTTTGAAAATATTCATTAAAAAAATCAATAAACAACGAAGCATAACATCACAGAGACACAAGTAAAAAATAACTGAATCAAATGTTTTATTGGGCCAATGGGTGAGCGAAATGTGAACTGAGTAACCAAGGCAATACAACCATGAGAAAATGATGACGAGTTCTGTTTTAGGCTGTAAGAGGTAGTCAGAATATTTTGTCTCCCGGTCAAGGTATGTTTGCAAGAGTTAGCCTACCGCAAAACTGCTTGTTAGGCACCTGGTAAAATGCAATTTACAGAGAAGTCTAGCAGAATTGTTCCAGGATTGATACTAAAATTGAGTTAATCACTCACTTCAGACCTGCCTGCTGGTTATGCAGAGGCAAGAGTGGATTTTCAAGTTGCAACATGACTGCCAATTATTATTTCAGAATGATGTGAACCTGATACTTTACAAAACATACAGAAACAAAGTGAAAGCATGCCATTAAATCAAGATGATTGGCGAGCGGATCAAACATTTTGTGCTTCAAATTGGTATCGAAACACCGAGGGCGATTTTGCGGACCAAAGTTAAAGTCCGGTTTTGGACACGTTTGGCGGGGAGATTCGTGACAGCTGCGTTGGCGAAATCGCAGCACGTATTCAACGGCACTTTTGTGAGGGTCATGAAGAATCCAGCACGAATTGGTGGAGTCAAACAGAAAGTGACTTTATTTATAACAATATGTACAAAGTACCAGTAGTTCACGACTGGTTCCCTCTCTAGCTGGTACCGCACTGGCCAGCTCTATTTATACAGCGACAGCGGTAATGATTACCACCCCCCCTCCCGGTCCGTCATTGGGGGAGCTTGAATTCCTTCCTCCAGGAACATGGGATAACCAGCTTTCTGTGCTCAGTGGGCAACACAGGGGTTGGACTGTTCCACGCTTTGATTTAATGTTTTTAAGTTTCCGTTCCTCTTTGTTCTTTGTGCGATGCTGTTTGTCTTTTAGGAGCAGACCCTTTTAATTTATCCCTCAGTTACTTTCTGTTCTTCTATTTAGTTGATTGTTCCCTAAAATACAACACGGGGTAACCAATTCCCCCTGCTCCTCGCTTTGGGGATGGTGATCTCACAATGCTGCTTGACACTGTGGACGAGAGGCGGGGCACCCTGTTCCTCCGAAGGGGTCGGGTGCCCATTAGCAGGGTGAGCAATGCTATGTGGGAGGGTGGCTGCGGCTGTCAGTGTGGGCAGCATGACCAGGGGGACTTCCATCAAACGTAGGAAGAAATTGAATGATCTCCAACGAGCTGCAAGCCACCTCTCTCCTGGCATCAGTTCCGCCTGCCACCCCTCAAATTCCCATCCCACCCTCCCCTCACAAATCACTGGCTGACATCTCGCAAACACCCCACATCCGATCTTCAAGCTTGTTTGTCAGAGTTACCCTGGCACCCACCAGCGCAACCCCTTCACATCCAGGTGCAGTGCCCACACATGCCACCTACTATACACCTCCCCCCTGACCCATCAAGCATGTGGCTCACAATGCCCTCTCTGTGTCCCCGCAGGAAAAGTTGGCTTTTTCCCGTTTATTATGAGCTAAGACGGGGGACGGAATCCCAAAGATTCAAGTCCTCACCCACTCCGAGGAATGGGCCAAGGAAATCATGGGGTTGCCACCAGGAGAGAGCAGTCACTGACTGCGAGGTTGGTGAGGATCCACTGCCCCTTCATCCAAATGACCTGTCTCAAGTGAGTTGTTAATGTCAGACAAAATGTTCCTTCCCTCTCACTGACCCCATGTCCACTGTCATGTAGGATCTCCATCAAATGAAGCCAGGTCATCCGGCGTTGTACCCCTTTGCCATTCAAGAGAACACCGCGGAGGAGGGCTCCAAGAAGTGCACTGGCGCGGCGACACAGCTATCACTTGCACCTTCCACCAGTGCAGGGACACACACCTCGGTGGGTGGCAATAGTGGAGAAACTTCTGGGACACTATCTGATGGGAACCGCACAGTTGCCGACGCACATCATGCGGAGGCCAAAGAACATCGAAAGGGTGACGGCAGTTGGAGGTCTGCTGGATTTAACTGGGTCCCAGCCAGATGCCTAGCCTCTGGACAAGGTTTTCCCAGAGCTGATGCAAATGATCGGACACAACCTCGACATTCCAGAGATTGCAAGGCCAATTGGAGGAGTCCCAACAGCTTCAGGTGCAGGAGGTGGTGCCAATAATGTGTGGCACTGAGGCCAACACTGCTAGGTTGACGAGCGAGTGCAAAGCCCGGAGCACAGGTTTAGCGTCTTGAATGCTCAGTGTGTGACGATCATGGTTGACGGGGTCAACGGCATGTCCCAGCCGCTGAGCGATGTGTCCCAGATGCAGATGGATGTTGCTGAGGCACTGCAAGCATGTCCCAATCACTGAGGAGCATCGCTGAGGGCATCAACAGCATGGTGCAGGCATGAGATGCCTCCAGGTCTGGCAGCGCCAGATGACTCAGAGGCCTCTAGAGCTCACTGCAACTGCACCTCCATCCCATGGAGTCCTACGGGCACCATCAGGGAAGAGGAAGCGCTGGATGCCAGTGGGGCCCACCACCAAGTAGATTCAAACCCCCCAGAGGATGTCTGCCAAGGGCATCAAAGACCCACAGGGTACGGAAAGCAGAAAGCTGCCTCCACCTCTGACTTGCATCCTGGGACAGACATTGATATAGCACTAGACCACAAGAGTTCAAGAAGAGTGCGGAGCACTGAGTGAACACTGGTGGGGTCACTATCCTCACTATCATTAGTTAGAGGGAAGGAAATCTGTGACAGTAAAATGTTCACTGTTAAAACATGCCATATCTCATAAAGATGAAGCCTCTGCACGTTAATCTTCACTGCGGGTCTGCCCGCACCCCCAACCCGTGCCCACCCTCCCCGCTCCCTCCTCGGGGCACTCTGGTCCAAGATCAAAAGCCCCCATGGGTATGAGCACGCTATTAGCAGAGAGACAGGAGTCAGACTTTGGCAGAAACTGAAGAGCACAAGAGCGAGTGATCATCACGCTACAGCCTTGTATCGTTGGGCAGCACGGTAGCATTGTGGTTAGCACTGTTGCTTCACAGCTCTGGGATGCTAGGTTTGATTCCTGTTTGGGTCACGGTCTGTGTGAAGTCTGCACGTTCTCCCCGTGCCTGCATGGGTTTCCTCCAGGTAGTCCGGTTTCCTCCCACAATCCAAAGGTGTGCAGGTTAGATGGATTGACCATGCTAAATTGCCCTTAGTGCCCAAAAAGGTTAGGTGGGTATATGGGGATAGGGTGGAGGTGTGGGCTTAAGTAGGGTGTTCATTCCAGGGGACGGTGCAGACTTGCTGGGCCGAATGGCCTCCTCCTGCACTGTAAATTCTGTGATTCTATGATTCTGGTGATCCGCTGACAGCGCCGACACAGGCCCATCACCCCGGAGTGGTGTTACACAGACCCTGGGAATAGGATGATCAGGGATAGGATGGTGTTGGGTGGTTTGAGAGGCGAATCCTGGAGGGAAGAGGAATGGGGGGGGGGGGGGGGGGGGGGGGAGTGTTGAGCTGACAGTCACAACCTCGTCCTCGGGGAATCTGGAGACGATGAAGGCCTCCCTGGCCCTCCTCGCATGTCGAACCCTCGCTGCAGCCTGTCCTCCACCCTGAGAAAAGACTGAAAAGCATCTTGTGAGCGCCGATGAAAGATCTCGTGCCAGAAACCTCCTCCGATACAGAGCAACCAACGAGCGTGGCCACACGGTGTGGGCTAGTTTGCAAGGTACCTTGAGGCCACATCCGTCACCAAATAATTTTGACTTAGGGAAGTGTCACTCTTAGCTGGCAGATTGGTGCAGGGCCTATCGTGGCGGAGCATGTAGCACATGGTGCTAGTTGAGAAGAAGTTCCTCAGGACTTTTACCACCACAGTAGAAGTCATCTCGAAGCTTAACAACAATGCACTGCTCTAGAAGATCACTAGGATACAACATGTTACCTCCTCAGGGCAGTTTCAGATCTAGGCATGCCCGTGGCAGATTGCGTGGATACACAAACAATTTTAGGCTCTAACAACTCCATAGGGCTGGATTGAAGATCACATTAATGGAATCTGGTCTACAGCATTGATCAGATCTGTTGCAATATATGTTTCCACTGAACTGTACATGGCATTGGTGAGACCTCACCTGAAGTACTGAGTACAGTTTTGGTCCCCTTATTTGAGGAGGGATGGAGTTACATTAGAGGCAGTGCAGAGGAGTTTCACTAGATTGATTTCAGAGATGAGGGGTTTGTCTTATGAACAGAGATTGAGCAGTTTCGGCCTATACTCTCCAGAGTTTTGACTCTCAGGAATGTTTCAAGGGCGGAAGAAGCTGAAGACCAAAACTGATATTTCTCTGCTCCCAGACGCCCTGCCAATTTGTCTCTTCACTCCTGGGGGAGGTGCCAGAAACCTTATCACTGAAAGTTAAGGAGCAGTTTTATTGCATATTTCACCATGGAGTTATTTCCCCAGGTCACGCAGCCAATTGGTTTATTTATTTTCTGGTCTTGTCTCCATTCCCGTAATGGATGGCTCCACTTTTGTGCGGTTCTTACACAGCTTGATGAAGCCGTGCATTGGGAGGGCCACCCAATGGCATTTGTAGATAACAGTTTGGTTAAGCTCGCCTATGTACTGAAACAAAATTTGAATCTTGGCTTTTGACATGTACCCCTCGACAAGGAATCTCGGTGTCTGACGGCCGTTAGCACACTCTCAGACATGGCTCCACAAGAATAGAACATGACCACTGGGTATCTGATCCTCAAGGCACTTCAGAAAGCAGGGGCGAAATTCTCCGACCCCCCCCGCAGGGTAGGAGAATCGCCTGGGACCGGCAAAAATCCCGACCCCGCCATGGCCGGAATTCTCTGCCACCCGGGAATTGGCGGCGGCGGGAATCGCGCCGCGCCAATCGGCGAGCCCCCTGCGGCGATTCTCCGACGCGCCATGGGCCGAAGTCCTGCCGCTGAGAGGCCTCTCCCGCTGCCGTGGTTTCAACCACCTCTGGTGGCGGCAGGAATGGCGGCGTGAGTGGGCCCCCGGGGTCCTGGGGGGGGCGCGGGGCGATCGGACCCCGGGGGGTGCCCCCACGGTGGCCAGGCCCGCGATCGGGGCCCACCCATCGGCGGGCGGGCCTGTGCCGTGGGGGCACTCTTTTTCTTCAGCCGCTGCCACGGCCTCCACCATGGCGGAGGTGGAAGATAACACCCCCTACCGTGCGTTTGATGGCGAAGGCCTTTCAGCCAGCCCCGAACCCGGCCGGCGTCAAAGGCCGTTGGCGCTGGTTTTGGCGGCAGTCAGCGTGGTGCCAACCACTCTGGCGCGGGCCTAGCCTCCAAAGGTGCGGAGAGCCCCGATGCCGGAGTGGTTGGCGCCACTCCACTACGCCGGGACCCCCCGCCCCGCCGGGTAGTGGAGAATCCCTGCCCAGATCTCATTCTGAATGACAAGTGTGACTTTGCCAGAAGCAAAATAAAATTCCACGGGCCCATCATCTAAGAACACGGTATCGCAAATGATCCTCAGAAATCAAAGGTCCTTCCTGAGTTCCCCCAAACAATGCACATCGGCAGTTTTCAACATTTCCTGTGGATGGTGCAGTCGATTCCTAACTTGGCCACACTGACAGAACCCTTGGGAGATCTCCCATTTTCTGTTGCGCAGAAAAAATTAAGGGTCTTTCAGATATCAAATTTCACCTCGTCTCCTCGGGTATCCTGGTGCATTAGAACCCCACGTTCCTTACAGTTATCTCTGCAAACACTTCCTCTATGGGCAATAGCGGTGTTCTTAACAACTGCAAAAGAACAGAAAGACTGTCGATTTAACTTTTGAGACATGGTCATGGAAACTGAGCAAGGGTATGCCACGATTGAGAAAGAGGCACTGGCAGCACGGAGGCACAGCGGTTAGCACTGTTGCCTCTCAGCGCCAGGGACCCGGGTTCAATTGCGGCCTTGGATGACTGTCTGTGTGGATTTTGCACTTTCTCCCCGTAATTGCGTGGGTTTCCTTCGGGTGCTCCGGTTTCTTTCCACAAGTCCCGAAAGACGTGCTGTTCGGTGAATTGGACATTCAGAATTCTCTCTCTGTCTACCCGAGCAGGCGCTGGAATGTGGCAATTAGGGGCTTTTCACAGTAACATCATTGCAGTGTTAATGTAAGCCTATTTGTGACACTAATAAAGATTATTATTACATCTTTGAGTTGTGTGGGTGAGACCCACGCAGACACGGGGAGAATGCGCAAACTTCACATCGACAGTGACCGGGGGCCGGGATCGAACCTGAGTCCTCAGTGCTGTGAGGCAGCAGTGCTAACCACGCTGCCACCTTTCCACCCTTTGCGGACACTTTCTGAGGCAAATTGCATGCTACATTTCTTACATTACAACAATAACGACACTTCATTGGCTATAAAACACTTCTGAGGTGTCCAATAGTTGTGAACAATGCTATATTGTGGTAGTCACCACTGTTGAATATATCACATATGAGGTGTATTACGGTAAGGCTCCTGTACTACAGGTACGGGGGTAGATCCCTGCCTGCTGGCTCCACCCAGTAGGCAGAGTATAAATGTGTGGGCTCACCGAGCTGCAGCTATTTAGGCAGCAGCTGCAGGAGGCTACACATCTCTGCTTAATAAAGCCTTGATTACACTCTACTCTCGCCTCGTCGTAATTGATAGTGCATCAATTTATTACGCAGAGATTTTTCAATGATGGACCTCCACATTAAGCCAGATCACCAGCAGCTGGACCCTCAAGCAGACAACGCCAAGTCGGCCTTCACACATTGGCTAGCTTGCTTCGAAGCCTACATCAGATCTGCGACAGGACCACCCACAGAGGCACAGAAACTCCAGATTCTGTATACATGGCTGAGTTCCGATATCTTTCCCCTCATCCAGGACACGACTACTTATGCTGAGGCCATGGCGCTTCTGAAAGAGAACTACACTCAGCAGACCAACAAACTCTACGCCAGGCCCCTCCTGTCCACATGGCATCAACTCCCCGTGAGTCTGTGGAAGATCTCTGGCATGCCCTGCACGCCCTGGCGAGGGACTGCGATTGCCAGGCCGTTTCGGCCGTTGAACATTCCAAACTCCTAATCAGAGATGCTTTCGTTACGGGCATAGGGTCGGCGTACATCCGCCAGCGCCTCTTAGAAGAGGCTACCCCCGACCTCGCGGCGACCAAGAAACTCGCGATGTCACTAACGGTCGCCTCCCGTAATGTACAAGCGTACGCCCCCGACCGCACAGCGCCACCCTCCTGGACATCGTGGACCCCACCAGCGAACACCCCATCGTGGACCCCACCAGCGACCGCCCCCAGCCAACCCCAAGCCTGCGCCGCGCAGCAGCCAACCAACCCCGGGGGACCCAATTGCTACTTCTGCGGACAGACAAAGCACCCCCGGCAGTGTTGCCCGGTGCGGAGTGCACTCTGCAAGGCCTGCGGGAAGAAAGAATATTTCGCTGCTGTGTGCCAGGCCCGCTCAATCACCACGGTGTCCAGGGCCATTGTTCCTGTACCCCCCACGCGCGACCCATGGGCACCGCCATCTTCCTCGCCTCAGAACATGCGCGGCCCGTGGGCGCCGCCATCTTACTTGCCTCAGAACACGTGCAGCACATGGGCGCCGCCATCTTCCCCGCCTCAGGACATGCGCGGCCCGTGGGCGCCGCCATCTTACTTGCCTCAGAACACGTGCAGCACATGGGCGCCGCCATCTTCCCCGCCTCAGGACACGTGCGGCCCGTGGGCGCCGCCATCTTACTTGCCTCAGAACACGTGCAGCACATGGGCGCCGCCATCTTCCCCGCCTCAGGACACGTGCGGCCCGTGGGCGCTGCCATCTTGCTTGCCTCAGGACACATGCAGCCGTGGGGGCCATATCTTCCCCGCCTCAGGACCCCTGCTCGTTGGGCACCTCATTGGGCCGCTCATCACCTGCAACTGCCTTCCAACACCAGCTACAGCATGCCTCTCACGATCGACCAGTCCCGGCCACACAACCTCGCAACTGCGACGACGACGGTAAAGGTCGACGGGCACAAGACATCATGCCTTCTTGACTCCGGGAGCACTAAGAGCTTCATCCACGCCGATATGGTAAGGCGCTGCTCCCTCCCGATACACCTCATTAACCAGAGAACCTCCCTGGCCTCCGGATCCCACCATGGAGATCCGGGGGTTCTGCACTGCCACCCTCACCATCCGGGGCATAGAGTTCAGCGACTTCCGGCTCTACGTCCTCCCCAACCTCTGCGCTGCCTTGCTACTCGGCCTGGACTTCCAGTGCAATCTCCAAAGACTCACCCTGAAATTCGGAAGGCCCCTGCCACCCCTTGCTGTATGGGATCTCACGACACTTGAGGTCGACCCGCCTTCTCTGTTTTCAAACCTCACCCCGGATTGCAAACCCATCACCACCAGGAGCAGACGGCACAATGCCCAGGACTGGACCTTCATCAGGTCTGAGGTCCAACGGCTGCTGTGGGAAGGCATCATTTAGGCCAGCAACAGCCCCTGGAGAGCCCAAGAGGTAGTTGTGAAAACTGGGGAGAAAAACAAGATGGTCGTTGACTATAGTCAGACCATCAATCGGTACACGCAGCTTGACGCGTACCCCCTCCCACGCATATCTGATGTGGTCAATCAGATTGCACAGTACCGGGTCTTCTCGACAGTGGAGCTGAAATCTGCCTTCCACCAGCTCCCCATCTGCAAGGCAGACCACCTATACACTGCATTTGAAGCGGACAGCCGTCTTTACCACTTCCTTAGGGTTCCCTTCGGCGTCACTAACGGAGTCTCGGTCTTCCAAAGGGAGATGGATCGAATGGTTGACCGATACGGACTGCGGGCCACCTTCCCGTACCTGGATAACGTCACCATCTGTGGCCATGATCAGCAGGATCACGATGCTAACTTTTCCACATTCCTCCACACCGCCAAACTCCTCAACCTAACTTACAACAAGGAGAAGTGTGTGTTCAGCACCAACCGCTTAACCATCCTCGGTTATGTGGTGCAAAATGGAGTTCTAGGGCCCGACCCCTAGAACTCATGGAACTCCCCCTCCCCCACTGCCCCAAGACCCTTAAACGATACCTGGGGTTTTTCTCATACTACGCCCAGTGGGCCCCTAACTATGCGGACAAGGCCCGCCCACTCATTCATTCCACCGTTTTCCCCCTGACGGCTGAGGCTCACCAGTCGTTCAACCGTATCAAGACCGACATTGGGTTGTTCCTTGTGTCTTAATGAAGCTCATAGTCTTAAAGTTGAAGTAGATGCTTTATTGTAAGTTTGTTCTCTCTTCAGTGCTTAACTTAAAGTTACATCGATGCTGCTTGTCTATGCTACCAGCTCCCGTTCTGTGAAGTGTGTCTTCACTTCCTGTTCCTCTGTATTTATATCTCTCCCGTGCTCCCTCTAGTGCTTGCTCAGTTGTATTGCATCTACACTGATATACAATCACCACATCCCCCTTTTGTTCTTTACATATTTTCTGTACAAACTTGATGAATTTGTTCATTGAGTTTTTTCATTTTCATTGTTGACATGGTAATATTGCTATTGCAACTCCGTTGTGAATGTTGTCGGTGTTCTTGTTATTTTAAGTAACCAATATGTCATCCCGAGGTGTTTGAATGGTCGAACCACTGATATTGACTGACATGGACTTTTTTCTGTGCTTGTGGTATCGATTTAGTGTGTCACCTGCCTTGAAAGTTGGTGTGCTTGCTTGTTCTGGAGCAGATGCGAGTTTGTGAGATTGGTTGTCATCCCATGTTTGTAGTCTTGTCATTGTTTTGCAGTGTGCTGTGGCATTGTCCTTCATGTGCAGAGTTGTGCCATTTTGTACAAGTCGTAGTTTCATTGTTGTTGTTTCTGTCTTTGTTGTTTTCGCTGTCGTTCTTGTTGCTGTTTTTATCGTTTCTGTCTTTGTTGTTTTCATTGTCGTTCTTGCTGTTGTCTTTGTTATGCTTCTTGTTGTTTTTGTTGTTCTTCTTGTAGTTTTTGTTTTTGTGTTTCTAGTTTTTGTTGTTGCTGTTGTTCTTGTTTCTGCAGTGCTTCTTGCGATTTTTGTTGTTCTTATTGCGCTTCATGTTGCTTTTGTTCTTGCTGTTGTTGTTCTCGTTTCTGCTGTGCTTCTTGTGGTTTTTGTTTTTCTTGTTGTGCTCAATGAGTGTCCCGTGTGGATAATTTGAGTCATTGTCACAGTTATTGGTGCGAGTGTCCTTTGTGGTATCTGTTACATTGAACGTTTCGTCTAGAGAATTGTGAGAACGATCTGATGTTGCATTGATGTTGGTGACATCAGTCATTTGTGGTGGATTTGATTTCTCTTCTTTGCTTCCTTTGTACTCCTCTTCCGGAGTCATTTGTGGTGGATTTAATTCCTCTTCTTTGCTTTTTTGGTGCTCCTCTTCTAGAGTCAAATTCTTCACGATTTCATTTTCTTGTTGGTCTTGGTGCTCCTCTTCTGGAGTCAAAATCTTCACGATTTCTATTGACGTGGTCTCTCTGGACTCTTGGGTAGCCCTACTCTGTGCTTCTGTACAGACGAGCTGAGATCTGTCAGTCTCGCTGTGACCCTGCATCTCCTGTATGTCGAGTGTGATCACATTGTCACTGTTTTTGCATGCAGTGGGTAGATTTACATTGTCTTCTTCTTGATTATGTGAGCTTGGTAGACTTCCATAGTCTGCTTGCGGTTGCTCAGATACGATGGGTTGACCTTCATGGTCTTGTTCATGCATGGTGTTCGCTAAGGAGTGTTTGCTTGCTTCCATTTTGGAGTCTTTCAACGAGCTGTCTGTGGAGGCTCGCATCACTCTCTCTGTGGAGTCTTTTATCACTCTCTCTGTGGAGCCTGTCATCGCTCTCTGTGTGGAGTCTTTTTGTGCTCTCTGTGTGGCGTCGTCTTCGTCTTGGGTATTGCTGTCATCCAATATATCCACGATCTGCCATGGCACCATGGTGTTGGATTCAGTTACCACGAGTAGAGTCGTGTTGAGCTTTGCGACCGTGTTGCTGATGCTGTGATCAGCATATCCGAATAACTCAGCCATGTCTGAGTAGTGTTGTTCGAAAAACAAATCATCTTTTTTTGTTTTGGATTTGGTATCGTTTCCTTCATCTTTTTTTGTTTTGGAATTGTTTTTGTTCTCTTCACTTTGGGTGGTGCATACTGCTTGTTCCAGGGTTCTGTGAGAGTTATTTTCAACTGCTGGTGTAAGTTCAGACGCTTTTCTGTCTTTTGAGGTGAGAAAATTGGGTTTTACAGCTTTAAGTATCTTGTTTTTAATTTTCGGGCATTTCCCTTTTAAGTGGGTGTGGTCCAGGTCCTCAGACGTCATGACGCTCGTGACGTCATGCGTAGGAATTGGTTGCGCATGTGCAAATCGGTCTTCCTTTACTGTGCGGTTTTGTGTCCACTGCGCATGCGCGGATTGCGCATGCGCATAACAATCCGCGACCAAAACTTTTTTTTAACTGCACATGCACGGCTTCTGTCTCCTGCGCATGCGCAGACACAGATTTTCGTCCTTTGTTCCCCAGAGACTGTGAAATGTGCTCAGACACCATTTTACAGTGGATTTCAGTGTTTAAAAAAAAAGTTCAAGTTACCTTTTCCATTCGCTCTGGACTGAATTTCAGCGTTGTGTCTTTGTGAAAAGTTCAAGTTACCTTTTCCTTTCGATCTGGACTGGATTTCAGCGTTTTGTCTTTGTGAAACGTTGAAGTTACTTTTTCCTTTCGATCTGGACTTTTCAATCGCGATTTCTAGACTGAACCCTTTCTGTTCTGATAGTGATTGTTTGAGTTTTGCATCACTCAGTCCCTGTGCAGTTTGGTCTTTGAGCATATAGTACTGTTCAAATTTCATACAGTGCTCTTCAAATTTTTTTAGTATTATTTTTAATTTGGTGCTGTCTTCACCTTTCGAGTCTTTAAAGCAATTATATGTTTCTCTAGCTTTGTGTCTTGCGATGAGCAGTGCTATTTTCATTTCGTCTGAGGCTGCTTCTAAATCATTAGCTATGATATATAAATTGAACATTTGTTTAAATCTTTTCCAGGCATTATTACTGGTTATGTCCAGCTGAGGTGGGGTTCCAACCCACATCATCGAATAAGCGAGGTCTTCCCAAGTCGAATGTCGGGTAGGAGTTTTCCTTGCCATTTTGGTCTTTCTGTGTCTGCAGCTGGTGTAATCTTGTAGTAAGCATCCAAAACCACTCCTGGTACCATGTGTTGTTCCTTGTGTCTTCAGAAAGCTCGTAGCCTTAAAGTTGAAGTAGATGCTTAACTTAAAGTTACATCGATGCTGCTTGACTATGCTACCAGCTCCCATTCTGTGAAGTGTGTCCTCACTTCCTGTTCCTCTGTATTCATATCTCTCCCGTGCCCCCTCTAGTTCTTGCTCTAGATGTATTGCATCTACACTGATATACAATCACCACAGACATCACCAAGGCTGCGATGCATGCGGTCGACGAGACGCTCCCCTTCCAAGTTGAGAGCGATGCATCTGACGTCGCTCTGGCTGCCACCCTCAACCAGGCAGGCAGTCCCGTGCCATTCTTTTCACGCACCCTCCAAGCTCCTAAATTCGGCCCTCCTCCATCGAGAAGGAGGCCCAAGCCATCGTAGAAGCTGTGCGGCATTGGAGGCATTTCCTGGCCGGCCTCCCACCCCTTTGAACGCCTCAACGTGGATTTCAATAGACCCCTCCCCTCCACTGACCGAAACATGTAATTCCTTAACGTGGTCAACGAATACTCCATATTCCCCTTCGCCATCCCATGCCCCGATATGACATATGCCACCGTCATCAAAGCACTCAACAACATCTTCGCCCTGTTCGGTTTCCCCGCCTACATCCACAGCGACCGGGGATCCTCATTTATGAGCGATGAGCTGCGTCAGTTCCTGCTCAGCAAGGGCATCGCCTCGAACAGGACAACCAGCTACAACCCCCGGGGAAATGGGCAGGTGGAGCGGGAAAATGGGACGGTCTGGAAGGCCGTCCAGCTGGCCCTACGGTCCAAAAATCTCCCGGTTTCCCGCTGGCAGGAGGTTCTCCCCGACGCCCTTCACCATTCGGTCGCTACTTTGCACTGCGACTAATGCAATCCCCCATAAACATCTTGCCTTCCCTAGGAAGTCCACCCCCGGGGTTTTGCTCCCAATGAGGCTGGCACCTCCAGGACCCGTTCTCCTCTGAAAGCACGTGTAGCTCCACAAGGCGGACCCGTTCGTCGAGAGAGTACAGCTACTCCATGCAAACCCGCCATATGCCTACGTGGCGTACCCCGACAGCCGCCAAGACACAGTCTCCCTCAGGGACCTGGCACCAGCCTGGTCCCCACCCCTCCCTCTGCCCCGGCGCCACCCTTCCTCCCCCCAGCGCACCCCATCACAGCCCCCGCTCCAGGATGATCCGTCCTCCCCTTGGTCCCACCCAGGGATGAAGATGAGGTCTACACGCTCCCGGAGTCACCGGCGACCGAGCTGATGCCTGCATCGCCACCGGGACTGCGCCGCTCACAACAGAGGATCAAGGCACCCGATTGGCTGAATTTGTGAACTTTGCCCAAAATGTTTACCTTAAAATGCATGTAAATAGTTTTCCACCACCCTCGCTGGACTCTTTTTAAACAGGGGGTCAATGTGGTAGTCACCACTATTGTATATATCACATACGAGATGTAATATGGTAAGGCTCCTGTACTACAGGTACAGGTGTAGATCCCTGCCCGCTGGCTCCACCCAATGGGCGGAGTATAAATGTGTGTGCTCACTGAGCTGCAGCCATTTCAGCAGCAGCTGCAGGAGGCTACACATCTCTGCTCAATAAAGCCTCGATTACACTCAAATCTCGTCTCACCTTAATTGATAATGCATCATATATAAATGCAAGTTCTTATTTCTTTCTGTGGTAGCGTAGTCCCTTTAAAGGGCAAGCCCTCACGTTCCACATAACCGGCTACACGGGAGCACATGAACCCCAGCCAATGGGAAAAAGCACTGGGCCCAAGGCAGAATGGAGTCTGAAGCCAGAGAGTAAAGACTTGGGGCTGGATTCTCCAAAAATGGGCAATGTCCCCACGCCAGCGTCAAAACATTGGCGTTTCACGCTGGACTTTCTTAAGATTCTCCCAACTGCAGTGAACTTGCAGGGCCCAGGAGTGCTTCTCGCAGCTATGGCTGTTGATCCGGGGCCCTGCACTTCCGGTCGGGAGTCCGCACATGCGCACGGCGGCGGACTTGCACTCGGGACCCTGATGGAAGAGGTAGGTCCCCCCACGATCTCCCGCTGGCGGATGATACCATGATAAATCTGACTAGTT